>NC_081541.1:1524633-1529451 GCF_901000735.1 Corylus avellana
ATATTATTTATATATATATATATATATTTGAACATGCATGGAAGTTAAGGCACGACAAATGGTATTTCGACAAAGCTACAATGATTTTATTTACTTGTAAATCATTGTCATGATACGAATAGAGCAGTTGCTATTTATTCTTAAAGTAAGGTGAACGTTGGGTTTACCTTTTATCTTTTCATTTATTTATTTTACTTTTTACTTAACCCCCCATGATATATATATCGCAATGTCGACATTTTAGTCAATTAACAAATTAATTGCACAACAAGTTATATATAGTTCTTAAACGTTTGATTTTGCTAGGAAGCTGCCTAGTTCCATTTTATTCTGTACTACCATTCGGATTCCGTGGCCAACTTGACTTTGGAATCAATATTGAATTTTCATTGGTTGCAAAGAAGACTTGAGGGATCTGCGTGTCAAAAAAGCAAAAAGAAAGGCTTGAAGGAAGCCGGTCCGACAAAAAAAACAAAGAAAGGAAGACACCACGTACGTACAGATGGTCGTAAAAAAAATTAACGAATAAATATTTATTTATAACCGCGACAGTTGCTGATTTTGTTTATTAGTTGCAGCTGCAGAGTCTTCAATTCTACAACAAATCCAATTTGTGCCCATCTCCGATATTGCTCTCCTCGAGTTTATCAGGTTCATTTCACTGTTTATATAATCTCTAAGATGACACAAATTTATAACTATTTTTCCTTATTACATTTCCTAAACAACGGGGCAATTTTTTTTAATTGGGTCCCTTTTACATACCCATGAAATATGTATCTGATGCCAATCATTAATGTTTTCTTGGTCTGAGTATTTGCATTGAGTATGATATATATATATATAGCTCATATGGTGCAGAGTCTTACGTTTCTTCCCTGAAAGAAATCATATGGTGCACAACCCGAGAGATTGCACTTAAATTTTGTTTTTTCTGAGGTTGCACTTAGATTAATTTATATATATATGGAAAGTGGTGTTTATCTAATCTGTTTTCCAGTTTTTAAGGAATCTAAACTCATACTTTTGTCGTTGTAATTGTAGTTCGTGGTCGTGTGGGTGAGGACGTTAATTGTGTCGTTTACAATTAAGCTTGAGTTATGAGTTCCCGTGGGCATCGGCATGCACAAGACAACTGGATGAGGTTAGCATCTTCTACTTCTTCTTCTTCTTCTTCTATATGTTCTAACTTATATATCTATATATATGGTCTTTACAGAAAGGGAAAAAAATAAAATAAAATTTAATTCCTTATAGATATGATTATTATCACTGTAAATATGAGAATAATCAGCATCCTTCATTATTACTATTTTGTTTTAATAACTTATTTTGGTGCTTAAGGCTTTAATAAGGTAGCCCAATTTTGAACCAATTTCTTAAACGCTGTTGAAAATAAATTATTCTTTCTTTCTTCTCACGAAGAGTACTTGCGTAATTCCCCAGTTCCCCTTCCCTTGATCGGCTAATGTACGTGTTCGACAAGTCGTTGTCTCATGATTACGATCTTATCCATTTTACCTGAAATAGAAATGATTTATTTTATGATCAAATTAAATTTGAGTAATATGGTCTGTTGTTATTTATATAAATGAAATGGCATGTGATAGTTAGTCATTTATTTTTGTTTTTAATTAATTAGCGATGATTTAAGGGTTGATCTTGACTACCACTTCATTAAGTTGTATTGCAATTATATAATAGTCTATTAAATAACATTACTTACTAAATTTTACAGCAAGTTGTTATGAGTGATTCTAGAAGTCTCTCTTGTGTCCATCTTAAGTCTCTCCAAGAATGATGTAATCGTCGCCAGAGCATATCCAACAGAATATATAGTTAAATAGTTTATAATCAAAATATTTTTGCGTATCTCATTCACTATATAGCACATTACATCAACAAAAGATATTTAATTCTTTTTTTTTTTCTCTCTTTTTCTTTAAGAAAACAAAAGAAATAAATAAAATAGAGAATAAAATATAAATCTTAATTTGTGTGTATATAGAGAAAACAGTAACTAAAATAAAAATTTTAAATTTTAAACTAAATATTTTAGTTTTGCATGGGTGAATCTTTATGATCAAGGCTAGGCTAGGGGACCCTTGGCTTGCAGTTAACTAGAACAAGAGCGGAGGGAATGTCTACTTGTCTAGTACATATATCGCTTACTTTTCTTATATTCCTTAATCATATTAATTATTTTGCTGGGAAGTTGCCAATTAAGTTCCATATATTCTCTGGCTGACTTGACTTTGTAAATGAATTTTCATCGGTTGCCAAGAAAGACTTGAAGGATGCCAGCTGTGAAAAAACCAAAAAAGAAAGACTTGAATAATAAATATCTATAGATATTGCGGCAGTTGCTCTCGTTAATTAGTTGCAGCTGCAGAGTAGTCTTAGAAGATTAAATCCAATATTTGAACCAAAATCAAACTGCAATCGCTTCCTAAAATCGAATTTGTATTGAAAATATAAAGGTGATATTTATAAGAACCAATTGCTGAGAGATCATTTTCCAAAAATGCCTGAAATTAATATACAGACAATTTAGCGGATATTGTTGTCATAGATAGGCTTTAAATTTTGATTTTTATGTAAGCATCTATGACTTGTAATCTCGTAACTTCGGCTGTGATTTTCTCAGAGCTTTTTACTCTGTGATGTAAGAGCGTTTACGCTCGTGATCATTCTTCAATGAGACTGGAATGATTCCCATTCCAAAAAAAAAAAAAAAAACATATGTTTTTTTTTTTTTTTTTGGGTAAGCTAGAAACGAAGGTTAAAAGGAAGATTGTGCAACCATCTCAAGTCAGTTCACCACACAAAGTACAACTATATATATATATATATATATACACAGTTGGGGTGGCAATGTCGTTCCTCCCATGTACAACGCACATTCCTCACATGGATTTACAAAATTAACTCCATTCGTGGTAATTGAATCTACCGCTGTGAGTAGTCAATATTGTATTATTATTGAACTCGAAACGTAGTTTATTTTTCACGTGAAAAATAGAGTAATGCTAAAAGTTATTGTTATATCACTCAAAAAATGATGTGGCTTATAAAATTATCAGCCTTTTTGATTAATTATTATTAAATTTTAATCAAATAATAATTTTAAAAATTATATCAATTTGAGATTGACACAAGAAGAATACAATAATATATAACTTCTACAATTACTCTGAAAAAGGTCATTTCTATACATAGAACTCCAAGAACAGGTGTCGTGGAAGTTTCTTCTAGCTCTAACGTACGGTTAGCAATATCTCAAGAATATACTCCCAAAACTGGTGGAAATTTAGAATACTCCAAATCATGCATGGTGACGTTTCTTAAATTTTCTCCACATATCTGGCTATCCAACGAGAGCGTAGGCGTGCATTAGCCGCCTCATGTTGGGAATCTTGCATTTAATTTCCTACCCTTTTGATCAAGCGGCCGGCCGGACCCTTGGCAGTTAGTTCAAGACCTGAGTGAATATCACTTAGTTTTCTTATATTATTTCTTAATTATTTTATTTTGTTGGAAACTTCCTGCTGCTTTTTTATTTTTTATTTTTTTGCATTACTGTTTAACTATTGAATTAATAACTAACTTTTTTTAGTAGCTTAAACTTTTAAAATAAACAATCATTTAGTATGCATATTAGAATAGATCGAGGTCCTTAACTATCAAAAGTAACTTGAATATGTAAAATTCATATGTGAGTCTCACATATTTAAAAAAGAAAAAAATAATACAAGACAATAAAAATAAATATTCAACAGACAAAAGTAAATTGATCTACTTTCTTCCAATTACAATGGACAAAAGTCACTCGATCTAAACTCGTCCAATCCAAAACGAGGAAGACTAATATTCAGAAAAGATTTTAGCTTTTAAATGCAAATCAGACCGCTCTAATTTTGATAGTTGCTGATTATCACACTTACTCTCGGTTCAGAGGCTGGACCTGACGTCTTAGTACCTCTTTTCAACTTAGAAATTGTTTGTTTTGATCATTTCTTTTATGCTTTGTAAAGATATTTTTTTAACGGTTTAGATTTAATTCCAAAAAATTTAGAAATAAATCTAGATCCTTAAAATGTTACCAATTTTTTTTACCATATCTAAGTCAAATCCAATTTTTGGAATCTGGGTATCGTATATTTTTTTCTAAATTTAATGACTGTTGAATTAAATGACTGTTAAAGCAACACCCTCATAAAGTGGGGTCATGCGATACGTCTGACATCTTCTCTGAATTGATATTCAGTTCTTATGTATATTTTCATATCTGTTGTATATGCAGAGAATTTCTGAATCTGGGTTTTCGGTTTTTTAAGATTTAGTTTGGAATACTGAGATTGTTGTGGAAGTGACATTTCTTGAAAATAGTTGATCATTCATTCTGTTAATGTCAATATTAATGGGTATTGCAAAGATAAAAATAACAAATTCATATTGGCTGGGTTTTGCTTTTAATGTCAATCTTGGTTCTTCTCTCATGGAGTTCTAGATAAGAGAAGAAAAAGGAGAAGAAGAAGAAGAAGAAGAAAAACTAGATTAATTGTTAGTGTTCGCCGAACTCGTCAATCCCTATATTACTTGATTTTGATAATGTACTTGTTTTGTGTTAGTTTATTATGCCTTATGATAAATCCAAAGATGCAACAACTCTTTGCATGCTATCTTCCTAGCACTTGCTATATGCATACTATTTGCCCTAGCCTCCAGCAGTTGGACATTGTGCTTCAATGAATTTTGCTATCATGTTGCACAAGTATCACAATTTTGTATCGAATCTATGATAGATTCAGAAGATTG
>NC_081541.1:1529551-1550249 GCF_901000735.1 Corylus avellana
GGCCACCCCCTTTGCTCCAACGGTTTAGATTTAGGTAAAATGTAAAATCAGTTTATTTGATCTGTAATGGCTCAATGTAATATCAAAATAAATATAAAGGTTTCTAAGGTATGTTAAAAAAAGGGAAAATGTATTATAAATCCTTGAGTTAACCCTCCAAAATTTTAAATAAGTTTTTTTTTTCAAAAATTTACTCCCTGGGTTAATGGAAATGACAATAAAATTCATGCCGTCAAAAATTTTTAACAGCCGTTAGTCAAATTCAAAATGCACCGTTTTACCTCATTAAAATATTAATTTTTAATTAATTTAATTTTAAAATTTAAATCTAAAAATAAAAAAATAAACAAATTAATCTTTTGTCAACTCACGACTTCTTGCCCCAACCCCGGCGAACACACCCAAGCTCTCGAATCTCTTCGGCAACATCAACGGTGGTTTGGCTTCGGTGGTGTCCTCTCTAGTTGTTGGAGAACAATTGATTTCTCAAGTAGATTTCCAGTTGGTGACTTCTTGCCTTCAAATTGATTTTTCAGGTTGAAGGACAAGAAAAAGAGAATTTTACTGCTGGTTCTTGTTATTATATCTTGATGGTCTTTTATCTTTACAATTTCAGGGTCTCTATTGCGATTACCAAAGGGAGAACGAGATTGTTGTCGATCTGATCATTGCTCAAAGTTTTTGGTTTCTTGCTCTGGGTTTTGTTGGTAGAAGGATTTTCTGAATGGGTTTTGCTTAGTCTTTTTTTTTTTCTTTCTATTTTTGGTATATGGGATTTTTTTTGCTTGTCAGATGTCAACGTTTGGAGAATCTGGTTGTTTCCCTCAGAGCCAAGCTAACGTTTGCCCAAGTAGAGAAAGAGTTGATCAGATCTTAGATTCTAACTTGAACAAAAGGGTCCGCAATTCGTACAGCGAAAGCAAAGCAGTTACTTGTAAAGGTAATGGAAAAGGCGTTTTCGGGCTAGATTAAGGTATAGATAGACCAACCATGGAACAGCCCCATAGCTATCCTTACGAATAAACAGAGGGCAAGGAGAATTACAGCAAGCATCAGAAAGGTTTAAAAAAATTCCACAGGCTTCAAAAGATTCCAACATGTTTAACACGGCTAAAACACATTAGCAGAGGCATGCATAACATTGTCCCTTAAGATGTTGGATTCTCATACACAAGACTCAGGAGCCCAATTTCAATAGCCCTTCTCAAAAAGGGAATTACATCAAAATTGCACATCTAAAGAAGGGATTCTGGTAGATTGGTAGCGCCTGGTTTGATGGAATTGAGTTTTTTCTGGGGTTGTCAATACTGAGAAAATTTGAGTGTTTTTTACTTTGTTTGGTTTGAGGAAGACCTTTTGGCATTGGATTGTAATCTGTAATGATGTATTGTTTTGAGGAAAAATTGCAGGTTTGGATGTTTGTGATTACTCTAATCATTCAAATATGACAATGGAACTGTAGTAGTGCATTGTCGTTGTTAGGGGAGATCCATAGGAAGATGGCCTCCACAACCCCTCCCGGCCTCCTCTCCTCTGCAAATTCACCAACTTCTTCTATCACCTCACCTCCACCACCTTCTTCCCCTGCTCCGTCGAATTCTTCAACTACGCCTACTTAGACTACTGACACCCCAGCGCCCTCATCCCCTTCAACCCCTTCAACTCTAGCTCCTCAGTCTCCTCCACCGCCAGTCCCTGCTGCTCCTCCTCCATCCCTGCTAGCTTCACCCTCACCGGTATTAACACCACCTCCAACCTCTCCGCCAACTTCAACCCCACCATCAACTTCACCACCGCCATCGCCACCAGCATGACCCCCACCATCTGCCCCTCCACTAGCATCACTCCCTCCAGTTTTATCTTCGCCGCCACCGCCACTAGGAGGCTCTCCTCCGCAAGTATCACCTCCGGTGGCATCCCCACCTCCCCCTCGAGCCATTCCACCAACTGCCTCTTTACCTCCACCCAATGATCCAACACCACCTTCCTCCAATCCAGATCTGGGAAATTTTTACGATCTTTGGAATTTTTTTTTAATTTAAAATTAAATTAATAAAAAATTAATATTTTAATGAGGTGAAACTGTGCGTTTTGAATTTGACTAACGGCTGTTAAAAATTTTTGACGGTAAGGATTTTATTGTCATTTTTGTTAACCTAGGGAGTAAATTTTTGAAAAAAAAAAACACTTAAGGATTTTAAAATTTTGGAGAGTTGACTCAAGGATTTATCATACATTTTCTCTTAAAAAAATAATTTAATTTTTTCAACCAAATTTCTTATACTAATTTAACTGATTTTGATAACGTGATATATTAAAGCGAATAAAATTATGACACATGTCCTATTTAAGTAAGTTTAACACTAACAAATTAAATTTGTTAAATTAGTGGACGAAATTTGAGTGTAAAAATTAAATTGTTTATTTAGTATACATCAGAAATCTTTGAATTTATTTTAATACTATAAGGAGCTAATTATAAATCAAGTAAATCACATTTTTCCTTTAGTTTTAATCTTTTCATTTTTCATTTTACTTTTTACTTAACTACTCAGGTATATATTGCAATTTCGAGGTTTTATCTATGAGCATAATATTCTTGCCTGGTCGGATGGACCAATGGCGCACCACTCTGGTGTGCAAAACAAGCTAAGAAAAAGATCACTAGAGTGATGTCAGCGAGAACCGAGTCAACAGATATATATATATATTGGCTAATTTATGTACGTCATGCATTTTCAAGAGTGTTTTTTTGGTAAGACCTTTCAAGAATGTTTTGGATGATGACGTATCTTGCCACATCAGCGGGAGTCGAGTCAACAAATATAAATATATTTTTGACTAATTTATGTACGTCATGCATTTTCAAGAGTAACTTATATTGTTTAGTTGATTTATTTTGGATTAGTTGTTTCAAGGGAATAGTTAAGATTTATTGTTATTAGGCTACCCAAAATAACATAGATTTGGGGGGCCTTTCGGGCTTTTTTTTTTTTTTTTAATTTAATAAGAAAAAGAGTTCCAAGTGAGGATCTTTTTTACTCATGATCCGAAACGAAGAAATAGTGAGTGATCCTAAAACTGAGAAGGGGGTGAGCTCTCCAACAACAGATCCAACGTAAACTAAAACAGTATAGAAATACTGACAAAAGGTAAGAAATTGGTGAAACGAGTGACCTGGTCCTCTCAAGGGACTGCACAAAGCGGTTACAGAATCAAAAATGACACAGATTAAGTCCACTTAGAACCATCAACAACCACCTAAAGGAATTATGGGACTCACTAGTCGAACTCCTTAAAAGAAAAGAGTCATGAGGCTCATGACTACATCCTAAATTATTTGGGATAGATGTCTTACAACTCATCTTTTAAACTATCAAAAGTTTTATGGTAGTAGGACAACCTAATAACATATCTTCCTGCAAAGGGCACATGGGAAAGTAAGAGTTAAAAATGACTTAAAATGACTGCAGCTCGAATCTAAATCAAAGTGTGGATTTCAATTGTCTCATCCATTGAATTTCACCTATTATAATGGATGAAAGACGGTACAATAGAGCGCATCCATCGAAGCAAAATAAAAATAGAGCACATCCATCAGGTCCTTTTTTTTTTTTTTATTTAAATCCGCTTTTATCTTTTATATATATATATATCTCCCAAGAAATGGTTAAAGAGGAAACGAAGCAAAAGAAACAGTAGTTGATGTCCCAAGAACCGGGTCCATCTCATTCTCATGTCTTTGACTGGGATCTGGGAGACTTGCACGTAGAAGCTGTGCAGTTTTGTACGTATACGTTGAACTGTAATTCAACGAATAAATTAAATTATAATAAAGTTTGAGTTTACTTTTTATATTTTCGATTTATTTTTGTAAAATTTTTATTTCTTAACTCCCCACATGATCTCTATTGCGATAGCAAGGTTTTATTATTATTATTATTATTATTTTATTTTTTGGGTGAGTGCAATGTCGAGGTTTTACTCAATTAGCAAACTGCACAAGTAATCTTTTTTTTTTCTTCTTCAATATATTTCCTGTCATTTATTTTGCTGGGAAGTTGCCAAGTTTGAATTATTCCTGCACTATCATTCGCTCTGACTTGACTTTGTAATAATGTATTAATTTTTCGTCAGTTTTTGAGCCATTTTATCCGAATAAAAAAAAAAAACAATAAAGGAAGACCCGAAACTTGTTGTAAAAAACAAAAACAAACAAAAAAAAAAAAAAAAAAAGAAGACTAAATCATAACGAATAAATAACTACTTATAATCAGCAAGAGTTGCTCGTGTATTACTTGCAGCTGCAGTCTCTTTAAGTACTCCCACAGCAAAGATCCAATTTCTGCCACTTTTTGCTTAATTTCTCCAGATCTTCGTCTCCACTGTTCATCTTGATCGAGTTATCAGGTTCAATTCTCCAACCCATATTTGCTCTTATTACATTTCCTAAAAAACCCATAGTTTTTTTTTTAAAGTGATTTTACAGAAACCTTTGCTTCTTCATATGATCATGTCTGCAGAGTCTCAATTGCACTTAGAATATATATGTGAAAAGTGGAGTTTGTCTAATCTGTTTTCCATTTTTTTTTTCAGGAATCTTCTTACCTCAATAGTACTCTTGTGGTTGGAAAAGTAGTTCGTGGGTACTTAATTCAGTGATGAGTTACCATGGCCGGCATAGGCAAGAGAAAGGGTTGAGGTTAGCATCTTCTTCTTCTTCCTCCTATCATTGTAAACATTTCTCAAAGGATTTTTTATGAGGGTGATCGAAAGGCACCACTAATTACAGCTTCTTGGAAATTACAGCATCTTGGAAATGTTTTGTTGGTAATTAATTAACTAGATTTATCATCAAATGGTTTTCTTAACTTTAATGCTCTATTTATTTCCTGTCCTCGTCTACAATGTATTCCATCAGTCAAGGCCACTGAACCAGTCGATATCCAACTATCGAACTTTCAAGTTTCAACCTTTCTCTTAAAGACTATTCAAAATAAATCTCTTTCTTTCTTCTCAGTACAGATATCGGTTTCCTGATTTGGATACAGTGTCTCCGTCTCTTAAAGACTGTTCCAATTAAATACCAACATCAAATTCACTATTTTAACTATTTATTTTTATTATTTTATTTAAATATTCTTTTATAAAGAAAAAGAGAATCATTGTTGCATTAACGGTATATATATATATAGCATCTTGTCATTTAAAATTTAAATGATATGGTAATATATACACTTGTGTTTAATTATGTCGGAATCAGTGTAGCCGAGCTACTCTTAAGTTTAACCATTTCTAAAGACTGAGTTGGAGGTGGCCAAACCACTTCTAAGTGGATAGTCAAATTAGGGATATTCTCTTTTGCATTCTATAAGCCATCTCCTCACCATCTCTTCTCTCTTAACTTTTTTTTTTTTTTTTTTTTGAAAAAATCAAAATGTTAAAGTGAAGAGATGGTGGGGTGATGGTTTGTAGAATGCATTGTAGCATTCCTCAGTCAAATCACATTCTTAAAAGCCATTCCTAACCATTTTTGATCAAAATCTAATAATGATTAATTACAAGTCTAATTGTGATTTTAATAGCCACATCATTCTTGGAGGGACTCAAGAGAGACACAAGAGGGACTTATAGCATTAATCTTTTTTTTCCCCTATCCTTTTCATTTTTTTTTTCTTAACTTTTTTATTTATTTATTTTTGTTTCTATATGGTATATTTTTAATTTTAAATGATGTGGTGAAGTTATAATAATAAGTGTTGATTCAATGATATGTATATGTGTTATAACTTTATTAGATATGGCATGGTCATTCGCCTATGTGTCACTCTTCATCACTAAAAAACCTAACGTTAAGGAGTACGGAGAAAAGAACTTGATAACGAAGCATTATAGTTTAAAAGAGTGATGGATTTGATAAGTTTCAAACCTGAATGATGAATTTGGTAAAAGGTTAAACTCCTGGATTCTCTACAGTATTTTTCTCTTTTAAAAAAAAAAAAGAAAATAATTTTATGTTCAAAAAAATATATTTGCTTAGTAAAAAGCTTCCCTTTACATTGGTTTTACTCTATTTCATGTGTGCCCCGTAATTATGTCCATGTGTGCTGCCTTGGTTTCATGATGCTGCTTATGGCCTTAAGGCCCTTAACATCTGTACATTTTTTATTTTTTAAAATGATGATCATCATTCCTCTTATGCCCTGGTCAACAAAAGTACTGTTACACATATGGATTTATTTGAAATTAAGTAAAAATTCTATATATAGACATAATTTATAATTTTCTTGAGCTGTTGCGAGGAGAAAACTTCTTAGATGTTTCTAGGTGGGTAATATTCATGATCTACCGGTCTAATGCTGACTTGTATGCAGTATTCCTCTTAAGAAGTATAAAATATTGTTTTGGACCAAGAAAAAAAGGAAAAAAACAAAAAAAAAACAAAAAGTGGGGAAGAAAAGCTATTCATGAGCGGTGAAGTAGTACGGATTGTCAAGATTAATGGATTTCAGTCTAGAAGGAATGTGTGCACATTTAACTAGGAGTCGGACGTATCAATTTCTTTGATTATTTTATAAGTATGATTATCATGTAAGCTTAACGATATTATTTATATATATATTTGAACATGCATGGAAGTTAAGGCACGACAAATGGGATCTAGACAAAGCTACAATGATATATTCCATTTACTTGTAAATCATTGTCATGATAGGAAGAGGAGCAGATATTTATTCTTAAAATAAGGTGAACGTTGGGTTTACTTTTTATCTTGTCATTTATTTATTTTACTTTTTACTTAACCCCCCATGAGATATGTTGCAATGTCGAGATTTTAGTCAAATAACAAATTAATTGCACAAGAAGTTATATATGGTTCTTAAACGACGTTTGATTTTGCTAGGAAGCTGCCTAGCTAGTTCCATTTTATTCTGTACTACCATTCGGATTCGGTGGCCGACTTGACTTTGGAATCAATATTGAATTTTCATTGGTTGCAAAGAAGACTTGAGGGATCTGCGTGTCAAAAAAGCAAAAAGAAAGACTTGAAGGATGCCGGTCCGACAAAAAAAACAAAGAAAGGAAGACACCACGTACGTACAGATGGCCGTAAAAAAAATTAACGAATAAATATTTATAACCGCGACAGTTGCTGATTTTGTTTATTAGTTGCAGCTGCAGAGTCTTCAATCCTACAACAAATCCAATTTGTGCCCATCTCCGATATTGCTCTCCTCGAGTTTATCAGGTTCATTTCACTGTTTATATAATCTCTAAGATGACACAAATTTATAACTATTTTTCCTTATTACATTTCCTAAACAACGGGGCAATTTTTTTTAATTGGGTCCCTTTTACATACCCATGAAATATGTATCTGATGCCAATCATTAATGTTTTCTTGGTCTGAGTATTTGCATTGAGTATGATATATATATATATAGCTCATATGGTGCAGAGTCTTACGTTTCTTCCCTGAAAGAAATCATATGGTGCACAACCCGAGAGATTGCACTTAAATTTTGTTTTTTCTGAGGTTGCACTTAGATTAATTTATATATATATATGGAAAGTGGTGTTTATCTAATCTGTTTTCTAGTTTTTAAGGAATATTCTAAACTCATACTTTTGTCGTTGTAATTGTAGCTCGTGGTCGTGGGTGAGGACGTTAATTATAGGCTTGAGTTATGAGTTCCCGTGGGCATCGGCATGCGCAAGACAACTGGATGAGGTTAGCATCTTCTTCTTCTTCTTCTTTTATATGTTCTAACTTATATATCTATATGGTCTTTACAGAAAGAAAAAAAAAAAAAAATTAATTGCTTATAGATATGATTATTATCATTGTAAATATGAGAATAACCAGCATCCTTCATTATGATTATTTTGTTTTAATAACTTATTTTGGTGCTTAAGGCTTTAATAAGGTAGCCCAATTTTGAACCAATCTCTTAAACGCTATTGAAAATAAGTCATTCTTTCTTTCTTCTCGCGAAGAGTACTTGCGTAATTCCCCAGTTCCCCTTCCCTTGATCGGCTAATGTACGTGTTCGACAAGTCGTTGTCCCATGATTACGATCTTATCCATTTTATCTTAAATAGAAATGATTTATTTTATGATCAATTTAAATTTGTGTAATATGATCCGTTGTTAGTTAGTCATTTATTTTTGTTTTTTTTATTAGTGATGATTTAAGGGTTGATCGTGACTACCACATCATCAAGTTGTATTGCAATTATATAATAGTCTATTAAATAATATTACTTACTAAATTTTACAGCAAGTTGTTATATAGTGAATACATTGTTATATTAACCAAAATTTTGAAATAACGCTTCATGGGAATCACGCCTCATGAAGCGGATTAGTTTGCATCATCTCTCCTCTTTTTGTGTGGATATGTTTAAAAAAAAAAAAAAATGAGGCTTTTTAAGGGTCGATGTGTTTTTATGTTTTGTTCAGTGCATGCATGCCTGGATGGGCTAACCCAACTACAAAGCAGAAAACGAGACCAAGAAATCTTATTAATTATAAGCCTTCAGGTAGAACGTAAAAATAGATGAGGACCATGAGGTTGTGTTTGTGTCAATGTAAAATATTTTTTATTGAAATATACGATTTTTTTTAAAAAAAAAATTTTATTAATCGATTTAGATATTAAAAATGATTATAAATTTTTTCTAACGTTTGATTCATATAGAAAATAATTATTTTACATTGAAAATTAATTGAAGGTGATGGTGGTTGGGTGTCTCAGTTGTTATAGATTTTGATTGCACTACACATTGAAATATGAAAAATATTTTACATAAAAATAAAATAAAAAACACACACACACTTGCAGCATGGCTTTAATTAAGCCAGGCAAATTCTAAGCATGCAATTAACTAGATTGAAGGTATCATTATGGTTCCTCAGTTGAAGGGATCAAAAGTAAAAAGATAAATATCATTAACCTGATTCTTTGCTTGTTATGTTGTGTACGTACGTTCAGGGATCAGGATATGGAGGGGGGGCAAGTCTCCGAAATTGATGGAGATGATTCAGGACAAAAGAGAAGAAGAATCAAAACAATTCTTGACCCAGAGGGGCAGCTGCTACGACGGTGGAACATGATGATTGCAATGTCGTGTGTAATTGCAGTATCAGTGGACCCTTTGTTCTTTTACGTTCTTTTCATCAACGAACATAAGAAGTGCTTGTTGTTGGATAAAAGATTGAAGATCGTAGCCATTACTTTGCGATCTGTCACGGATTTCATTTATGTTTTGAACATAATTTTGCAATTTATTTGTCCTTACATCGACAAGGAATGTCGTAAGCTTGGACAAATTAAGGTGGTTACAGATCCTCAACAAATAGCAAAGCACTACTTCTTCTCATGGTACTTTGTAATTGACATTCTCGCTACTCTTCCCCTCCCACAGGTAAGGGCCGGGACCACACTTTTCTTTTATATGCTTCTGAATTGTTTTGTTAATGTTATTTCAAGTTTAATTAACCGCAACGAGGATTATTATTCAAATCATTTTAATTGATTATGTTTTGTCCAGGTTTTATTTCCAATTATTTTTTCAGAAATCAGAGATTCAAATTATTTTGACAAAAGGAAGTCGCTGAACGCTGTTGTTTTCTGCCAATACACACCAAGAGTTGTTCGAATCTACATATCATGGATGAATCACAGCAGGATTGCCAGCAAACTTGCTAGAACAGTATGGGTTAAAGCTGCATTCAACTTCTTTCTCTATATATTTTCCAGTCATGTAAGTAGTATTGATTATTAATATCAATATCATATTCATTTTACGTCAACATAATAATAATAATTATTATTTGTATTTTTGTATTTGCACGACTGATCTTTCTTTCTTTTGTATTTTTTATAGGATATCCGCAAAATTTACTGATGTTTATGTGACTTCTGGCCCTTTAGGTACTAGGCGCCTATTGGTACTTTCTTTCAGTGCAACGAGAGATGGCTTGCTGGCACACGGCCTGTAAAAACCATAGTAAATGTACTTCAATTTCTTTTAATTGTAATCACCCTTTAAACGATCTCGCTTTTTTAGATGATAAGTGCTCCGTAGAAACACCAAACACAAAGGGCGCCTTTGATTATGGAATTTTTCTTGGAGCCCTTCAATCTGGTAATTTGCAGTCCACAGATTTTCCACAAAAGCTCGCCTATTGTTTTTGGTGGGGCTTACGGAATTTGAGGTTTGGACATGTTACACTCTTTGTCATTCAACATTAGTTTTTTTTTTTAATGATCAGAATGCTTATTATCGGTAAATATATCATACTATTGTACGTCCTTGCGCATGCATTTGTTGAACCATGCAAAGAGTGTACGTTTTTTTTTTCTTTTTCTTTTTCTTTTTTTCATTGGTTTAATTAATTAAACTATAAATAAATCATTCTATTGTACAATTTAGACACAAGAAATACAAGCTTTTTTTTTTTTTTTTTTTTGGATGAATGAAAAAAAAAGAAAAATAGAAGCTTCTTCTGATCCATAATTCTTTAGACTTGTAATCTTGCTGGTTTTTGTTTCCTTACCTTGAGCCCTAGCTAGCCTGCATACAGCTCTAGTCTTTACTTATACTTTCAACGTAAATTCTTATAGATTTATTTTTATACTTTGAGCATATTATATTATTCTGATATTGCCATCTTATAAACTATACTTTTTCCAATTTTTGCAGTTCTTTTGGTCAAAACCTTCAAACAAGTTCATATTTCTGGGAAAACTTCTTCGCAATTTTTGTCTCAATCTTTGCCTTGCTGCTGTTTTTGTATTTCATTGGAAATGTCCAGGTAGGCGCTCAACATCTTTTTTAAGCTTAAGGGCGCTTGATTATATAATTATGTACATCATTAGAGACGGTTTATAGATTAATTACATATAGAAGGCCAAAAGGGAATTTTGAACTATGAAGCTAAATTACATATTTAGGTGTTAGAACATTGATTAAATGATTAAATTCGTTTTTTTCTTTTTTTCTTTTTATCGACATAAGATTTAAGGATAAATTCTATTTATCAATATAATTTGATGAATTGAACTTGTCATGTAACAGACATATAGACAGTTGGCAACTGAAAGGTCAGAAGAAATTATACAAAATATGAAAGTTAAAGAGTGAGAAATAGATTTATGGATAGATAGGAACAAGCTCCCTGGTTGTATGAAAAAGGAGATCATGCCTAATGTTCAACGCATGCTGGAACAAAAGAAAGAAGTTGATGTACAAAATCTGCTCTCTCATCTTCCTAGTGAACTTGCAAGGAAGATTAAGCGCTATATCTGTTTACCTATGCTTAAAAAAGTGAGTCCCCTTTTCTTCTTCCCCGCCCCCCACACCTTTCTTTCTTCTTCCTTTTTGATAAGTGGAGTTTCTTTTTTCTTCCTTTTTGATAAGTTGAGTGGATTGTGAAAGAGTTGCAATTAAGGATGTTAGTGGTTTGTTTGGGTGTACATTTGAGGAGTTTAAAAGTGCGTTTGATACTCAAAAAATCCGTTTGAAGAAAAAAGTACATGTTTGGTAAAAAAAAATTGAAAGCGCTTTTAAAAGTCCACAAAGCAAAAAAAAAAAAAAGGCTAAAACGCACTTTTGGCAAAAGCTTCATTTTTAAGGTTTTGCCAAAAAACGTTTTTTAACTTAAAAACTCTATTTTTCGAACGCAATTCCAAACATGCTCTAGATCTTCCATAATTGCTCGTTACTAGATGTTACTAGGTTTTATTAGTGATTCTACTTGAGAAGCTCCAATTGTAACATTAAATAATCATTTTGGAATAATAACGTACATAGACATAGTTAGCACTTTCCTAATTAAATTGTGACAAATGGTACAAAGTAACCTAAGAAGCTTCCTTCACGTAATTATTTCCTAATTGAAATGACCCTTTCTCATTTATCCTTTTTTGTTTGCGCTAGGTGCCACAACTTGTAGGAAAAAGTGACCAACATTTGCGATTGATCTGCGACTATCTGAAGCCAGTGCACTACAAGCAGCACAGCTACATTGTGAGGGAGGGAGAACCACTTGATGCGATGCTCTTCATAACGCAAGGCATCATATGGAACTTCACCACCATTAATGGTGTGAGAAGCAATAAGTGCATCGAGAAAGGTAATTTCTATGGAGAAGAACTTCTTGATTGGGGATTGGATTCCCCCGCCTTACCCAACCTATCCGACCTCCCAATCTCTCTCAAAACTGCGAAAACACATACAAAAGTTGAAGCCTTTGCTCTAATGGCCAACGACTTGAGGACTATAGTTTCCAGGCGTACTGAAGCAGTTTCTGCTGTACAAGCAGCTTTCCGGCGCTTTAATGAAAAGCCTCTCCAGTTTGTTGAGGGGATGAAGAACATTGAAATTTCGTCTGTGTTAGAGTACAGATAGCAAGTCATCTAAGGATTAGGCCTGAACCACATGTCTCGGGCAATTTATTTCACTCCTATTTCAGATACTGTCGATATAGCTACCAACCAGGAAGATATTTGATGATGGAAGAGATATTCAAACTCGCATTGATAAAGGATTAGTCCCAGCTATTAGCTCGATAACAACTCTTTCTTTTACTGATTTGTATATATATGCTGTGTATTATTATTATCTTTATTCATATTTATTCTTTGGTTCTAGTTGTATTCGGTTTAGCTGCACAAATACTTGAAGTTATCTTTGTATAGTTTTACTGCCTAAATATAAATGAAATAGAGCACAACAGGAGTATTCATATATTCTGGCCAAATCAATTCCACATGCAACACTTTCTTTCATGGTATGAGAGCCATAAAGATTCGCACCCAAAATTTCTTTTTCTTTCCTGCATTTTATTCTCAAATCGTTGAATTTAGTACCATTGGTGCTGCTTCTTCTCTTCTTTTTTCTACTCCAAACATTTCACTTTTTTTTTTTTTTGATGAATGAGTGAATTTATAAAAGCACACCTGTGAACAAACACCCCAGCAAAAACAGAACACCACTCAACTCACAAATAGCACAACTCAATCTGATGCCAATTATCCGGTGTGGGTGTGTCAATTTCTCCCCATACTCGGGAAAAATGGGCAGTTGGGTATTGTTGATGGGTCGGATCCCTGTCCACCCAAATTCATTTCAGAATCTGATGAGAAGGATTCTGTCTCCTTGAATCCTGAATTTGTGATTTGGGAGAAAAAGGATCAATATATCCTTACTTGGTTCAATGCAACGTTGTCTGGAAAGGTTGTCAGTGCAGTGTATATATGGCGTCAATACCTCAAGGCAGGTATCATGTTCTTGGAGGAGGAAATATCATGGAGAGAGGGAGAGGAGAGTTGAGAGAGTGAGATAAGATAATGGAAGGAGATCAGATATCTCTAGACTAGAATTAATGGTGGGGGAGAATGGGAGATAAAAATCAATAATAAAGAATAGAGAGAGATACTTAAATACTTTAGGGCTTAGGCTTTATGCATTGGAATTTGGGGGGAGTGTCTCTTTGACTCTTTATGCATTGGACCACGAGGCGGGCTAAGAACCAACCGTAGTGGACCCTTTATTAAACGGGCCTCAAGCCTAACCTCTATGCGGAGGGGGCCGGATATTTGGGTTGCTAAGTCCAATGAGATATCCATATCTCAACAATACTCAATGTTGGGTTTAGTTTTAACCTTTTCATTTATATATATATTGCAACGTCGAGGTTTTATCTATGAGCATATTCTTGCCTGGTCAGACGGCCCAATGGGGCACCAGTGCGCAAATAATGTCAGCGGTAAGCCTCATCAACAGATATTTTTGTGGCTAATTTATGTTCGTCATGCATTTTCAAGAGTTAAAGATTTATTTTTGGAGGATGACGTTTCTTGTCACGTAATAAGCACGTAAGCTCATAGGACTATAGGAGTTTTATAAGATAAATGATAGGTGTTAATAATTTGTTCATATATATATATATATATATAAATTTAATAGATTCAGTTAGTTATATTGAAGATGTATTTTTGTCTTTTAATTTTTGTGAGAAAACAAAAATACTCATCCAATATAACTAACTGAATATTATCTTTGAATTGGATAACATTATGTTCCTTAGATTTATGGGTACGTCCACATAAGTCGATAAATCTAATGATTGATTTGCATGTAAGATAATATGGAGGAAATATGAGCAAAATATTGACACAAATCATTTTTCAATATTTTTTGTGTTACAACATATAGTTATTTTTAGTTATTCACTATAAGTAATTTTAAGAACCATCTTTTTATTATTCTAAAGTTTATGTGGCTTCTAGAATTACCATTAAATCAAAATTTATTAGTAATCCATATCAAATTCTATGATAATTTTTTTAAAAAAAAAAATCATATCAACCTGAAGAGGATTAAAAGATAATTCATAACATTATTCTCATTTACTATATAGCACAAAACATCAATAGATATTAATTTTCTTTCCTCTTTTTCTTTAAGAAAACAATAGAAAAAACTCTAAATAAAATAAATAAAAACTCTATTAATAGAGAATATATATATAAAATATAAAATCTTTAGAGTCTATATAGAAAAAACAGTAAATATTTTAGCTACTCTTTCTGAGATGCTCATGGGTGAAAATGTCATTGTATTGCAGCCCTTTTGATAAAGTGGACCCTTGGCAGCTTATGGTCCTAGCCATTTTGCACACTGGCGCCCCTGTTGGTCCGTCCGACCAGGGCAAGAATATGCTCATGATAAAACCGACATTGGTAAAAGTAATATATATATATATATATATATATATATATATACATACATATATAAACTAAGTGAAAAAAAAAAAACAAAATTAGTCTATGTGGTTTATTTGATTTATAATTAACTTTTTATAGTATTAAAATAAATTTAGAGATTTTTGAGGTATGTCAAATAAACAATTTAGTCCCTAGAGTCAATTTCTTCCACTAATTTAACAAATTTCGTTAGTTTGAAACTTACTTAAATAGGACACGTGTCACAATTTTACTGACTCTAGCATTTCACGTTATCGAAATCTGTTAAATTTGTACACAGACTTTGGTTGGAGGGATTAAATTTTTTTTAGGCATACCTCAGAGATCTTTAAGTTTATTTTGATACTACATAGAGCTAATTACAAATCAAATAAACAATGGGGACTGATTTTACATTTTTCCTAAAACTAAACCCAACATTTGAGTATTCTAGATGTGGATATCTCATTGGACTTAAGAATCTAAATATCTCCAAATCGCATGGAAACAGGTGGGCCAAGGCCCTGCTACAATGTGAGTACTCTGTAATTGGCCAAATCTCGGCATTGAGCTAAAGGCCATCAGGACATGTGTCCCGTGTCCATGTTGTCATGTGCAATCTGGTCATCACCGTCATTTGCATTACTGCAGACATCAATGCGAATTCATTCCCCCCCCCCCTAATTCTAAAGATATTATCGATATTCAAATCATATAAATACCTTAAAGCTCTATATCTAATACACGCTTCAGAATGACGCCGCTACAAACGTAGACGGAGTGGAGATCCCAATGCCACATACCCCCCCACTTACCTCTCCTCAAAAAAATATATTTTGCTATAAAAAAAAAAAAAAGAATTATACTGGTCCCCCAAAATAAATTGATAGGTCTTGGTCCCCCCAACTCTCCTCCACCGGTTGATCCTGGGGTTTTCTTCTTACTTCTTAGGTTAATCCTAGGGTTTTCTTTTGGTTAATTTTTCTATTGTTTGGCTTTAAAATTTGGTTAAGAATCTTAAAAGTTGATTTTTTTTTTTTTTTCTTCATATATAGATTGGCTGTCGGCTTGGAAACTTGGAAATTCTTGTTGCTACTTGGAAATTTTTGTGTTTTTTGTTGTTGTTATTTTCTTTATGTATATTTTGGATCTTTTCTCTTTGAGGATTTATGGTTCTTGATTTGGTATGGCCGTATGAGAATTTTTTATGGGTTTTATTTTGATGGGTTTTTTATAACTCATGCCATTGAGAAATCTCTAGTTTCTCTTTGAGTTTTTGTTCCACCCATTGAATTTCAAGTTTGAAATCATAATGATTTAGGGAATTTTTTATTAGGTCCGAATTTGGGAGAATTTTAGTAAGAAGCTAAATTCCTAAAATTAACTAGGGGCTTTTGTGTGTAGTGGATTTCTATGCATGATTTAAGATCCGGGCTGTTAGATTAATGGGTTTAAAGTTTTAATTTCACTATTGTTTTTATAGTATGGACATAAACCCTAATTTGTATAGTATGAATTAAATTAGGGCTTTTGGTATGTGAACACTAGGATTGCTAATTGAATGTGTTAATTACATTTAAAGCGTTAATTAACCCTAGACTTTCATGAGTTCAATGAAAATTGATGCCCATGAGGTTTAGGTACTAATATGTCATATTATAATCATATTGATTATTGTATATGAATATGAGTATTATAAATTTGGGGTAAGTTGCAAGATCAATGGAATAGGAAGAGAACAATAATTGTAGGGTTAAAGTGTAATGTTTAACTTAGAGTCTATGTGATGATTATGTTGTTCATGTGAGTTCGTTCATTGTTAACCTATACATATTTTTTCTTTATTTTCTAAAGACTCAAAATGATCATGTAAATTTGTTTGTAGATGATGAGAAAATCAAATACAATACTTGACTATTTCAAAAGAAAAAATGCACAAAGTTTATTAGAATTTGATCATGGATTGTGTGTCACTTATGAGAATATCATATTAATCAACAAGGTGCAAAATAACTCAACACATGTCGCACTTTTTGAGGTTAGTACTCTAAGCTCAATTCCTAATCTAAGTGGTCATGTAATTTAGATATTATGGTTATTAAATATTGAGAATATTGTTTGTTAGAATTTAAACATTTAATTGGAGAGTATGGCACAATTTTAAGCTCAATTCCTCATTGTACTTAAGTACCAGTGATTAGAAAAAGAAGAAAAAAAAAATAGAAAAAAGTACTAGTTCATTACATGCTGCAAAAAAAAAAAAAAAAAAAAAAAAAAAATTGCTTTGATTCCCTCCCATAAAACTTCCTTGCTCCGTCCCTGATTGTACATGCATGGCTGAAGTGATAGAACATATGGAGGACAAAAAAGCATGTAAGAAGCCCATGCTATTAAAAAAAAAAAAAAAAAAAAAAAGTATTTCTCATATGCTAAGGACACTTGATAATTTATTAGATTGGTTTTATGAATTAGTTACTAACTGGTTTGTAACTAATTTATGTCCGATAAAAACTATTATAGGGCAACAAAGAGTAACCTCAAATTTCGTAGGCCCCACCAGAAACAATACATATTTTTTGTGGAATATTTGTAGACGACACAGTACCAGATTGAATGGCATCAAGGAATATTCCAAAATCAACAAGCGTTTTATTTGGTATTTGTACTGGGCAACCATCATCTAAAAATGTGTAATTTCCTAAATTGCAACCACATTTAAAAGAACTTCAAGTACATCCAATATGATTTTCACAGGCTAAGTGCCAGCAAGCCCTCTCTCGTTGGATAGAGAAAAAGTACCAAAGGCCACCAAGTACCTAAAAGACCAGCAAGACTCTTTAAGGATGAGTAAATTCTGCAGATATGCTAGGAACAAGAAAAGGAGAAAACACTACTTCCACTTAAAAGGAAAATGGAAAAAATAGTAATGCTATGAGAAGAAGCTGGGCTCTTAGGGTGTGGTAGTATTTAAAATGGGGATTTTGTTGCGGTATTGGTTTTGCTATATTAAAGAATATAAATGTCTTGGTTAACCTATGAGAATTATTAAAGACGAATACTTGTGAAAGTGTTATAAGGAAAAAAAATATGTTTTATATACCAGTTGTGGGATCGGGGTGCTACATATCTACACTAAATGGTTTTTCATGTAAATTTGACATTTTCTTGTGTTTCTCTCTTGGTATTTGATTAATTTCTTGTGTGATTTTTTTTTTCTTCTACTTGTTGCTTGAGATATTAATTTAACTCAAACATAACCAGTAGTGTGGCCCAACATTTCCACGAGCATCTCTATATATACCTACCTCAATCTAAGGATTATATGGATTGTCTTCATTTGAAATGAAATTGATAATATCAGTTTCATGGTTAAATATTAGATTGTGCATCTAACGGTATATATAAAGTCAATGTTGACATGTTTTTTAAAAAATTTAGATAATATATGGAATCATATACACCATTATGATTGAAAAAATCCTTAACAAGATTCTAGTAAACACGTAAAAAAAATTCTAAAAGCTCATTAATTTGTTTAGAGTATCACGATTATGTGCTTAGAGTATCATGATCATGTGCTCACGAATTTTATTTTATTTTTATTTTTTGACATGTTCGCACAAGGAAAAAGAAATTAGGAGGGGGATTCAAATAAATAATTTCCGCTTCATGAGGTAAAACTGAAATAAGCATTAAAAAAAATTAAGATGGGATATTAGTCAAACTTACATGGCTAACAAGGATATATAGAAAAATATTGAATGCAGCTTTAATCCATACTCTTCTAGCGAATTCGGAACTTTTAATATGTTTTGTCCATGATAGGTAGATTTGAAGAACTCTTGGCACATATTGCAAGAGAACAAAGAGGTTTAGGATCTTCCTTAAGTCCACAAATTTTGATCTTGTCAATTTTGAGAAAATAAATGGAACCAAAACCTGGACAAATTACAAACAGCATGCGTACAATGTACTAATTAATACAGGGAAAGAAATTGCTGAAAAAAGAAAATCACAAAAAACAGTTTAGAATTAGCAAAAATGTTTCCCTTAATTACCTGTGGGATTGCAAGAATAGCGAGGATGTCAATTGCGAAGTACGTCCTCAAATACCTCTTTATTATTTGCCAAGGCTGCCGATCATATGGCTCTAACCCAGTTCCTCCATGTCTACGATTAAAGTATCCCAAAATGATTTTATATCATAAGATTTCATTTCAGTATTAATTGTAATTATTGTAACTTGTATTCAAGTCTAATCAACAATACTCTATATCTCAAGCCTTTATTTAATTCTTTTTTGTCTTCTTAATTAGCAACCGATGAAAATTTAATATATTTCAAAATCACGTTGGTAAGCTAAAATTGGCAGTTTTGTAAACATGTAGTTTTTTATTAGCTAGGACTGGAAACATGTATTGGACAAATCAAACTTAATTGGTGGCTTCCCATAAAAATAAAATGACAGAAAATGCAATTTGCTAATTGACGAAGACCTCGATATATATTGCAATTGCAAGTGGGAAATAAGAGAAATGAAGTCAACTACGTACAATATGGATTTCATGCCATATTTTTCAATATAATAGACAGATGTTTTTCATATCAGTATTGTCGTATTTAACAAACCTCAAACCCCCATCGCAAGAGCATCTCCGACTGTCACTTAAAAGTTTTGTTAAATTTTAGTTAGTATAATTATTTTTGGAGCTCCGCAGACTCATTTCTCTCTCCTTCTCCCTTAACGAAAATAAAAATAATATTTAATTAGAGTAGAGAGTTAAAATAAATACTTTGCTAGAATGTGTAATGAGAGACTAGTAACTAAAATAAGTAAATAAAAAGGTAATATTTTCAATAATTAAAATAACAACATTTGCTAGAGATGCTCTAATACATGCATGGAAAAGTCGAGAGATAAATAGTCAAAGCAAAAAGGAAATAAAAAATTCAAACCGTAGTAAACTAGTAAAACTTGCACGTTTACCAAAATCTTGATAATTGAGGTTGCACACGACAATTGCCAATCACTCTCCTTTTTAATATGCAAAATATTTGTTGCAACTCAACAGTTTAATTAATTAACATTTTCTTAATTCACTTCCTAATTCTACCTTCACCATTCTGAAATTCAAAGCAACAGTTTTATTAATAAATTAACAAACTACATTTTTTCAACAACAATGTGCCGCACACGTGGTCTTGAAGCACCAAGACATGACTGCTACTACTGTTGTGCTGTGGAATTTTCATTCTTCTTTTCCTTAAGGCGCCGCCGAGCTGCTCGTGTAAATTTCGTTTTTGCATTAGAAAGTGCATCGGAATGCCTGGCAACTAATATTTTCAAGTCATTGGCCGTAAGCGCAAAGGCTTCAACTTTTGTAAAGGTTTTGACAGTTTTGGTGGAGATTGGGAAGTTTGATAGTTTGGGTGAAGGGGAGCAGTTGAACCCCCACTCTAGAAGTTCTTCTCCGTAGAACTCACCTTTTTCAATATATTGAGGGCCCTCACCATTCTCTCCGTTACTGGTTTTGAAGCACCATGCACTGCCTTGTGTGATTAAGACCATTGCATTCAGTGGCTCTCCCTCCCGGATAATGTAGCTGTCCTCGTTGTAGTACAATGGCTTGAGAAATACGCAGATCAATCGAAGCAAATATTCCTTTTCATTTTTAAGGCCTTGCACCTATATATATATATATTTCAAATTAACAACGAGAATAATAACAAAAATGGGGTTCAACATGAATGCTAAAATGGGGTTCTTAGATCATGCACAACTCCACCTTAAATATATATTCAATTCATTTGAAATAAAATCATTTTGTCTAGCCATTTTTATTTTATTTTTTTACATTCTTTCTTCCAAACAGAAATAATTATAGCTTAATTCAATTGAATGGCTATTTTTACTCTGTCCAAAAGCTTAAAAGAAAAGGAAA
>NC_081541.1:1550349-1585652 GCF_901000735.1 Corylus avellana
GAGGAGAGAAACCGAGAGTGAGATGGAATTTAAGACAGAGAGCTGAAGAGGAAGAAAGAGAGTTTAGGCGAGAGAGAGAGAGAGAGAAAGTCAGTGAAGGGATTGTTATGGGTATGGACCAACTGCAGCAGAACGGGTTTCAAGTAATTACCTTTGATGATCCATTCATGTAATCCAATGTAAGTATTCTTACTTACTGAGTATGATATTGATATCCAATAATACGGATTTTTGTGGTTTTATAACTTGTCTAGCATTTTGCTATATATGATTCAACAATGATTTATATTGTCGGAAATCAATTGACTCACTACTTCATAGTTTTTTGTAGTGTTTGCAGGAATGGAAAATCAAGGTAATTATGCAGTTGTGATTAGAGATTCATATTGAGATGTACAGAGATTCCAAGTTGGTTAAGTTTTGTCTAGAGTTTAGACTGTCGGATAGATCTGTATAAATGCCTTGTACGACATAGCTTTGGGTATTTTGTATAAAGAAAAGTATTTTAACAGTATTTTTTTTGTATTGATAATTACAGTTTTTCCGCTATATGAGATTGTTACAAAATGGTATCAGAGCCACCTAGTAACGCCAGGTCATGTGGTATTGAAGCACTGCATGATGAGAAGAAGCCCACATTGAGTGGGTAGTTTATAGAGATAGTCATGGGTGCTAAGTCCCACATTGCCTAGTTACTAGGTGAAACTGGGCTTTATAATGAATTCTAGGGAAGCTCCAAATTGACTAGTCCTTTTGGGGTAATAGCGCAGATGTGGCTAGCGCTTTTCCCTGGGATGTTACAAAATGGTATCAAAGCATTACCCAGCCTGAGATGGTGGGAGTGTGCACAAGCCTATGAGGGTCGCTAGTGGACACACGTTGGTGATGCCAAAAGTGGGTTATATTATAATGGTGTCAGTTCAGACACAATGAAATGTATAAGGGCCAAAAGTTAAGGGCCGAGAATGAAGAAATTCCCTGAGGATTGCCAACGGTGACACTGGTGCCCAAGAAGAGTGCTTGTAGAATCTCACATCGCCTGGGTATGGAATATGTTATGATATTTATTTATGAACAGATTGAATTTAAATTTATTTTTTATAGTAACTTGAGTAAGTTATGGTTCAAGTATGATTTGTTTTTAATTTGGGTTGCTCAATTTGAAGATAGGTGGTAATTTATGGGCTTTAATTTCGAGGACGAAATTCTAATAAGGAGGGCAGATTGTAGCACCCCAGATTTTTAAAGTCTTATTTTAGAGATATTAAATTGATGCTATGATTATATTAATATTCATATTAGGTAATAATATTTATTCTTGAGGAATTTATTAGATCTTATGAATATTGATTTGAGGTTATTATATCATGATGATGATTTTATATTGATTAATTTATTGGGAGATTTAAGAGATATGATAATTGATGATTGATTGGTATAATTTGGAGTATGATTATAATTTTTGGTGACTGATTAATTAAGGACATTAGACAGATTATGATGGGTCAGATTTCGGAAAATCTGTATCCAAATTAGTTCACTTTTCTTCTTTGTCCATTTTTGACTTCACCAACCCACTTGCCGAACAATGATCCCACTTTTCTTTCTTATTCATATTTTATTCAAACCTAAAGTTTGAGTTCACACCTAAACTTCCTTCTTAATCCTTTTTATATTCTTATTTTATATTATTTTTTCTTTTCTTTCTTTTCTCCCCCGACAACTCTCACCAACTCTCACTCATTCTTTCATTATCATATTATTTTATTCATTTTATATTATTTCTTTCTTTCTTCTTTCTTTACTTGCCGACAACACTCTCACTCTTTCTTTCTTATTCCTATTTTTTTTCTTATTATATTATTTCCTTTCTTCTTCTTTCTTCATTCCATCTTACTTTATTTCGTGTATTTAATCATCTCTCCTGCTCAACATATTGTTTCATAATCATAGAAT
Source organism: Corylus avellana (assembly GCF_901000735.1). Classification (NCBI taxonomy): domain Eukaryota; kingdom Viridiplantae; phylum Streptophyta; class Magnoliopsida; order Fagales; family Betulaceae; genus Corylus; species Corylus avellana. The sequence continues at coordinate 1,552,306 of NC_081541.1, forward strand.
ACGTGAGTAAGAGAGGAGAGAAACCGAGAGTGAGATGGAATTTAAGACAGAGAGCTGAAGAGGAAGAAAGAGAGTTTAGGCGAGAGAGAGAGAGAAAGTCAGTGAAGGGATTGTTATGGGTATGGACCAACTGCAGCAGAACGGGTTTCAAGTAATTACCTTTGATGATCCATTCATTTAATCCACTGTAAGTATTCTTACTTACTGAGTATGATATTGATATCCAATAATACGGATTTTTGTGGTTTTATAACTTGTCTAGCATTTTGCTATATATATGATTCAACAATGATTTATATTGTCGAAAATCAATTGACTCACTACTTCACAGTTTTTTTGTAGTGCTTGCAGGAATGGAAAAATCAAGGTAATTATGCAGTTGTGATTAGAGATTCATATTGAGATGTACAGAGATTCCAAGTTGGTTAAGTTTTGTCTAGAGTTTAGACTGTCGGATAGATTTGTATAAATGCCTTGTACGACATAGCTTTGGGTATTTTTGTATAAAGAAAAGTATTTTAACAGTATACTTTTGTATTGATAATTACAGTTTTTCCGCTATATGAGATCAGATCGTTACAATATGGGTAAGTTTCCAGGCTGGAAGTTCCAAAGTACACATGCTATAATTTCTCTCCCTTGGATCTTGCAAGGTCAAGAAGAGAAAGAGAGAAAGATAGTCCTGTTGCTTTCTAGAAATGAAGATTTGAAAAGTATTTCAGGACATGGCATGTATGTGAGACTTTCAAAATACCCACATCGGATGCTCTCTCTCTTCTGTCATTTACGAAGACTGCGAAGGAAAGAGAGATATTTAGCCTGAGAAGCATGATCAAGGATAATCTTGCTTCATCAGGACATGATCAACGATAATCTTGCTTCAATGGTTTACTACTGAGAGTATAAGGAGTTGGGTTTGTGAATCAAATCGTGAGGCTGCATTTTTCTCTTGAGGATACACTCAACTAGGAGGAAAAGTCGAGCTTTCATTGTATGGAAGGCTATTAACAGAAGATTTCAGGCGAAGGGGTATGATCAGAAGGCATGTGTTGCAATGGAGAAAGAGGTGGGAATTTATAGGAAAGATTTCTGGTAATGAACGAGCGCGTGGTGCGCGTTGGCATGACAATTCATTCAGTTGCCCACGCATGATATTTGAAGTCGTTGATTGAACAGTGGGTTTGAAAAATGAGCTCAGTCGAATTTATGACAGGAGACAAGATCCTACTTTCACGGGATCTTTTGACAAAATTTCCATCGCGGCCCGAGGTCGCCTAACGCTTTGTTGTTTACTGTTTATTTCACCTGAAGTGAAAAATTCCTTTAAAGCCACTCGTCTGCTACTTCCAGAAACTTCAAAAAATCTCTTCAGTTCCTAACGCTTAGTCTCTTCTCAGTACTTCATCTCTCCCAATTTCTTCATATTCTCAACTATTTTTCCTTACTCTCCTAAATATGGGAGCATCATCATCATCCGTTAACAACTTCGATTTGAATGTTGCTCCTGCAGCACAACCCATTGTTATGCCTGACGTGCAACCGGATGTGCCTGTTGTTCCCCCTGAAGTGTCTGCTATTCATCCCGTCGTACCTGTTACACACCCTAATGAACCTGCTGCATATCCTAACGTATGGCAGCCAACTTTTGTCTTTGACAATCGCCCTATCACTATTCACGATTCTGTCATGCTCCATGATTCTACTGCTGTAGCAGTGGCCAAAGGTTTCGTAATTCCACGGGATCAAACGTTCTTAGCTGATAGGTCGGATACTGATGCTATTAATAACTCATTGGCATTCAGTATCCAAGGTGCTGCTTCAGTTTCTGACATGGCACAACGTTTGAGTGCCAGAAATGTTGAGCTGAAAGTCTCAAGAAACCAAATCTGGGTCTTACAGCGACTGCTCAAATACTACAAACGAAAACACGTGGATTTGAAGCAGGAGAATACTCAGCTGAAAAAGATGATGTTATCTTACGCAGAATACTTGGGACCAAAGATGCTAGAAATGGAGAAGAATACCGAACGTCTCCAGCGACAGCACGAAAAACTCCGGGTCGATGTTCAGGGGTGTTGCAAGTCTCTCCGCACACGCTCTAGTCAGGTACCTCATTAGAAATAAATATTCTCTTTGATAATTCAATTATATAAATATATACGATTCTGCTCATACTAGGTTTTCTCTATGCAGAAATAATCTTCCTGGAGCAGCTCTGAGGAATCATCTGCTCATCATTACCACGTGTCTCTTTATGCAACAAATTCTCTTCTTTCTTTTTTTTTTTTTTTTTTTTTTTTTTTTTGATGGACACTGGTATGTAATAATATAAGGAGCTTGTTCTCCAAACATTTCTTTTCGTAATCATTCAGTACTCATTTAATATTCATTATGAAATCATTCTGTCATTGTAATAACTTCCTTTAAACAAACAATCTGTTTAGCAAGTTAATCACTCAATAAAACATCTAAGTATGCACCATCACATGTTATCAACCTCTAAAATACTTTAATATCATTGAACATATATCTTATAAGAGAAATTTAGATCATGTCACTATATTATATCACTGTATCATATTGTCTTTCAACTCTTACCTTTATGCTTCAATTTACCTCAAGAATAATAATCCATTATCTTTACTTAGTAAAAGAAAATTATATCAAAAGCTTTGGCATGTAACTAAAATTTCTCATAATTTCATATCCACTAATGCCTCAAAATTTAAATATTATCCACAACCTAGGAGCATCAATTCATCCTCAAAACTTTAAGCATCACTTCAATATAATTTACCTCAATTACAGAAAACCTAGCACCTCAAATTCTAAGAATCACCTCAAAGATTTCATGAATTGTACCTTAAAGTCATCACAATCATTTGAAAATATCAAAATCCTTAAACCACAACTTTATATCTCAAAATATCTTATAGATTCTAGGGTATACCTTATTTGCATTTATCCCTGCAATACTTAGGCATTCACTTCATGCCACTACGTAATTCTTATTCATCAATCCATATATTATAACATCAATCATAGTATCATTATTGTCATCGACCAAACCTTAGCCATTACCAAAAACTCATATAAACTCTTATATCATTAATTCAGTTCAAGAATCATTTCACAACCGACATCCATAAGACCATTCATTACCAAATCACTTACACAATTTGTCTCACAACCTAAATCCATAAAACCATTTTGTCACCAAATTAATTTCACAAATTAGCTCGCAACCCAAATCTATAAAATCATCATACGATTTTTAAATCATGATCAATAATCTTTTCTAAATCCTCGAGACACCTTAAAATATACCCTTATCAATCGATACTCTAGAAAACTGCCGCAAATCCAAATAGGCAGATACTATAGATCACAACCTATCTATAAAATAAAATTCATCTCCGTCATTAACATGATCACAATAATAAAATCCTCCAAATTAATCACACTAAGATGATTTTTTTTTTTTTTTTTTTTTTTTTAACAAAAAATTAACCATTAGAAAAATGCTCATGCATCATTTATTAGAGACCACACAACAATGCACACTCTACTTGGCCGGAATGTGGCTTCTCATTAACCCCCCAAATTTTTTTTTTTTTTTTTTTTTTTTTTTTGAAAAGTCTGCCAGAACCTTATAACCTTTGCTCTGATACCAAAATTGTAACATCCCCAGCCCGTTAAGGCTGAGTTTGCCACTTTTCTTCTTTTTCAACAAAAGTTCTTGCAAAGATCTATAAGGTCTATCAGAGTACTTGATTTTAAAGGATACGAAAAATGTATAAAACATTATTCAAGAGATTTTATTACAAGCGAAATTAGAAAACATTAAACTTTAGTTGCGGAATATCATATCATTACAATAACTTATATGAAAAGACTTTGAAAATTAATAATTATTCCCACCCCATTCCGGCCTCCTATTCCAGCATCCTTTCTACCTGAAAACAAGAAATAAAACTGAATGAGCCCAAAGGGGGCCCAGCAAGTAAAATCCACAACCATAAATAGTTTTACTCCTTGTTCTCAGTTTTGAAAATCATTTTCGCAAATAAATATAATTCTAGCCATAATAATATCTGTATGTACGGTTGCATCTCCCGTAACATATACATACTATTACATCTAGTAATAGATCATCGTTGTAAATCATCTTTATAAATCATCATCATAATGCATCATTATAAATAATCTTTGTAAATCATCTTAGTATATCTTCGTTGAAAATATAGTATCATTTTCTCATAATAAGGCCCATGTACACTATTACCCCTGTGCACGAGGGTTGCGGGTCCTTGTGACCATGGCACTGAACTGTGGCCACAGCCATGCCCGACCGTCAATTAACTCTTTCTTGGTGCACTCAACGGTCTAGTTGATGGAATACCACCTTCTGGCATAGCCTCCTTCAGTGGTTTCGCCTCCATCCGAGTATCGGTACCGAACTCTCATCTTATCTTATCTTGGGGCCAAAAATACTCTCCTCCATACATGTGCCCTCATTTCATAAACATTTATCTCATCTCTTGTACTTTTCTTTGTACTTCTTTTGATGCATCTTAGGGCAACATGTAGGAGGGTTTATCATCATTTTTCTTTCTTATAATCATCATCATTTCTCAACTTTCTTTTCTTAAAATAGAAACTTTTCCAAATATAAACTTGTTGTGCTTAAAAAGCATTTAAAGAAATATAAACTTTCTAAATAATTCTTTTAGAAATCCTTCATGCATGCAACATAACTTCATAATACATAAATAAAATAATCATTTACAATTTACTAAAGAATGAATAAATAGCATGACATGAAGTAACTTTAGAAGGGGTAGTGAATTTACTTACCTCTAGACTGAAGCTAAAAGTGGTATGAAGGAATCCAGTTGCTCCAATATGACTAACACCACTAGTATATCTTTTGAAACTACTTTCTAAAGTCCGCTATCTCTTGTGTTCTTTCTTTCTTGTAGCGCTTGGTCTCGCCCTTTCTCTCTCTGTTCTGAGTAAACACTCTTAGAAAGAAGAAAGACCGAGTAAAAAGCGGAAGAAGGAAGAATATATGCAAGAGATGGGAGAGGAGATGAGTGGTGAAAATTCTGAAGGAGAAGAGCTCTATTTATAGGAGAAAATCAAACACTATTCTACCGTCAATTTACAATTATACCCTCATTTTACTATTTCACCAACCCTATACTATTTCACCAACCCTATACTATTCTACCTTCAATTTACAATTATACCCTCATTCTATCTTCAATTTACAATTATACCCTCATTCTATCTTCAATTTACAATTATACCCTCATCTACCAACCCTATACTATTTCACCAACCCCAAACACTATTCTACCTTCAATTTACAATTATACCCTCATTCTATCTTCAATTTACAATTATACCCTCATTTTACTATTTCACCAACCCTATACTATTCTACCTTCTTATTCTACCATCCTTATACCTACCATTTACTATCCTATTATTTCACCAATTACCATTCTCTAATTACCACTCTCATAAATTTCCCAAGAATTAAAATCCTTAGCTACAATGGATATTAAAATAACATCATTATCAAAATAATCTATTTAAATAGCTTTGAAAATTCTGGGACACTACAGAGAATACAAGCACAACAGAACAGGAAAACACCACAGACATAAACAAGCCTAAAAGCAGAACTGGGAAACAAAGAAACAAAATCAAAGAACAAAAGCAAAGAAGCACAATCAGGGAAAAACGATAACAAACACAGCCGAATCAACGGAACCCCTGCAAAATGTGGGATGGGCATGGCGGAATTGGAAAGCAAGAAGGTGGGTAGGCGTTGGGGGAAGCCTGGCGGAGGAAGAAGGATCAGGCGAAGGCAAGCCGATCCAGTGCCCAACCCATTCCAACCCAAATAGGGAGCGCTGCAGATGGAGATGACAGGGAAGAGAGCGGCCAAGGGAACGGCAATACAAAAGGCAAAAACAGAGATAAAGTAGAGGGGAAAGGAGAGATAGGGAGAGGGAAGAGAGGGGCACCGGGGCTAGGGACATCAAGTAACATACTAGCACCCGGAGCGGAGAGGAGAGGGGAGGAGGGATACAGGCAATGGCCATCCCTCCTCCCCTGCGGCTGCGGCGCTCTAGAGGGGGGCTTAGGGTTTCACGGCTCTAGAGGGGGGCATTAGGATAATATTGGAATAAAGAAAATGACTACTTAAGATTATCGCTACATAATAACTGTTGAGTTCTATCTCAACTATGGACTCCCAATACAACTCAAATAAGAAGAGCTAGTTCAAGCCTACTTCTACAATCAAAGCCTATAAATAGGCCCCTACACAAGATACCAGAGGGGGATGAAATATTCTCCCAGATCTTGAATAATATACTATCTTCTCATATTATCTCTCAGAGCTCAATTAGTTCCTTTGATAGGGGTGTCAAAAATTACCGAAAAACCGGAACCGGAACCAGGAAACCGAGGACCCGGTTTTGGTTCCGGTTTGAAAAATCCAAAAACCGGGTACCCCGGTTCCGGAACCCGATTTTTACCAGGAATACCAAAACCGGGTTATATTTTATTAAATAATATTTATATATATTAATATTTTTTAATTTTTTTACGCTTAGGTTTACGTCTCCCGTCTCAAGTTCTCACTTCTCCCCTAAGTCCCTTTCATCTTCTTTTCTCACATAACGCCTCAAGCCCCTCCTCTTCTCCATTTTCTCCTCTAGTCCTCTTCTTCATTTCACTTCTACATTTTTACTTTTTATTGTTTTAATGTTTTCTTTATGTACCTAATTTAAAATGATTTTTAGGGTATTTTAAAAAAATTGAATTTTTATTTTTAAGGCCCATATAGGCAAAAATATTGATCTTTTAGGATTTTTGGGCTTTTTTAGGTTTATTTTTTCATTATTTGGAATAATCACAATAAAGCCTTTTAAATTTAGACAAAAAGACTAATAGATTTTTTTTTAAAAAAAAATGAGCTAACTTATGAAAAAAATGGGCTTATTTTAGGCCAAATACCTAAAATATGCCCAAAAACTAATTTTCTTCAAAAACCGGTTACCAGACCGGGTAAAATCGAAATCGATCGGTAACCGGGACCCCTGTTAACCGGGGTCCCGATTCCGGTTCCGGTTTTGGCCAAAAACCGAAAAATCGGACTAGGTTGACACTCTTATCCTTTGAGCGTATTGAATTATTGTGCGCCGAAGTACAATATTTCTCTTAGAAACTTTTTGACTTTAGCATTAGAGTGTCTCCGGTTCCCCGGGGACGCCTTTTGACAATAATGGACAATATTGCTTTTTTATAGTGATTTGGAGTGTTGGACGACGACGTATTGAAGACCCCAAAAAAGGCGCATCCATTGTGTTAAAAACTGTTCTAACAGTTTGGTGCTATCTGTGAAAACGATTAGTTCGTTTATCATAAAAAAATTTTAAAAAAATCATCATGGTGCGAGCACGCATTCCGGTGACAACCAACCGGAAGGATTCGCTGATCTGCTTTGTCCATAGCAGATCTGCCTCCCACGTTCACAATCAAGTGGAGCCTCACGTTCAACTCTCGCCAGAGATCCAAGTGACCAGCCCAAGCCATCACTGACCCGCACGGTCAGCCGGAGAAAGCCAAGCAGACGCATCCCCGTGAATGTCCTGGGCCGCCAAGCACGCAATATAGCTGATTAGCACTACTGGTGACCGCCGATCTCCAAACCAGACCGCCAAAGCTCCAACCCGCAGCTCTCTGCACTGCTGAAGACCCAAAGCTCACGTCGCCAACCAACCAGACTGTCGTAGACCCAACGCCAGCGCAATTTTTTTTCAATTCGACCAATTTCATCCAAAAATTTACATATTGCCAATAATTTATTTATTTTTTAATTTTTTATAAAAAAAAATTTTAAAAAAAAATATTCGGGGTGGCTACGCCATCTGGCCAATTTTGCAACCCTCTTTTTTTTTTTCTTTTTTTTTTAAAAAAAATAAAAAATAAAAAAGTAAAAGAAATTAGGGGCAATATGGGAATTTTTGGATGAAATTGGTCGAATTGAAAAAAAAAATTACAAGTTTGGGGTGGTGCACAGCAAAAATTGAAACATTAGTAGTCGAATTAAAAATCGCCTCAAACTTTAGGGGAGTAAAGTGTAATTTTCCAAAAGAAAAAGAAAGAAGAAAGGGTGTTTGGCAACAGGCTTTTCTTATTCAGTTTATATTCCTATTCTGGTTTAGGAATAGGTTATCCTAATTTAAGTTTATATTCCAATTTTGGTTTAGGAATAGGTTTTCCTGGTTTAAGCTTATATTCCTATTCTAGTTTAGGAATAGGCTATTCTGGTTTAAATTCCAAATTTAGTTTTGATTGGTTATGAGAATAAGGTGATTCTTATTCCAAATTATTACATTCCGAGGATACTTTAACCCGGATAAGAAGAAAAAAAGAAAAGTTTCATCATAGTGGCTATAACATAATCGGGAATTGTGACAAACTGGTAGGGAAAGTCACAAGCAGGATTAGCCAAACATGTTGGTTCATTGGCCCAGCCTAATCCAAAACCGGTCACCACGCCAGCCAAGTTGACTCGATAGATCCAGTTATTAGCATCAACCCTGTAAATCCCATAAATCAGCAGGGACCGGTCCAGCACGGAGCACCGGCAAACCAAGTTGTGATAGGAGAAATCCGGACAATAGCTGGAGGATTTTCAGGGGAAGGAGAGTCTAACCGCACAAGGAAGGCTCATGCGCGACAAGCAAGGAATCGACAGGTATTGACGGTCGAAAGGCCAATGAAGGTTCAGAAGAAAAAGTCCTTAGTGATTAGATTCTTGGATAAAGACTATGAAGGAATATCTGGCTCCCATACAGTGCTTTGGCAGTCACCTTAGCGGTGGCCAGCCACAAAATGCACAGAATTCTAGTAGACAACGGGAGGTCAACTGACATTCTGTACCTACCAACTTTCAAACAACTCAGCATAGGCCAAGAGAAAGTTGGGGAAGCAAAGTTCCCGCTGATGGGATTCACGAGAGAACAAGTTCAACCAGTTGGCACCATTGATCTCCAGGTGACAACCGGTACTGTCCTTAATCAAGCGACAATAATGGTGAGATTTTTGCTAATTGACCGGCTTTCAGTATATAACGCCATCATCGGCAGAGCGGCACTCAACGAACTCTAGGCAATAACTTCAACCCCACACTTGAAGATGAAGTTTCCTACTGATCACGGGGACGGGGAAGTCAAAGGAGACTAGTGTGCAGCCCGCCAATGTTACAATGTGACCATGAAAGGTGTCCCCGAAAAAGCTACTCCTGGGATCGGGTGTAGCAGTGGCGAGAAATAGCAAGGAATGTGGAGCATCTGAAGAACTACTATCAGTAGTACACCCATGGTTTGGTTTATTTATGCTTTTATTATCTGATTGTCTTTCAATAATAAATTTGATTTGAATAAAGAGTAATGCTAATTTAAGCATCGAAGTGTCCCTAGTCCCCAGGAGACCCCTTTGACAATTACTCTTTGGTAGATAGCATAAGGAGAAAATCTTGGACAAAAACAAGGAGCTGCCCCAAGGTGAACGGGGAACAAATGTTAGTTTGTCAAAAGATTCATATATCATGGTTGGAGATTATCCTGCAAGTTAAAGCTTAGTTTGTCAAGCGGGATTCAAATAAGAACCAGGTATATCACCCCCGAATATTTCAAAGAACAAGGTATATCACCCCTGGATATTTCTAAGAACCAGGTATATCACCCCCGGATATTTCAAAGAAGAACCGAGAATATCACCCCGGATATTTGAAAGAAGAATCGGGTATATCATCCCCCGGATATTTCAAAGAAGAATCGGGTATGTCACCCCCGGATATGTCAAAGAAAGAACCATGTATGGCCCCCTGGATATGTCAAAGAAGAACCGGATATGTCACTCACAGATATGTCAAAGAAGAACCAGGCATGTCACCCCCAGATATGTCACCACCGGAGACAAGGAAAAAACCTTGGGGAAAAACAAGAATAGGGAGACAACCTTCTAAAATAAGGACAAGGAGAAAACCTTGGGTAAAAACAATCAACGAGAGACAACCTGGCAACAAACAAGGACAAGGAAAAAACCTTGGGCAAAAACAAGAATAGTGAGACAACCCTCTAAAACCAGGACAAGGAGACAACCTTGGGCAAAAAATAATTAACGAGAGACAACCCGGGCAATAAACAAGAAGACTCATCCCCAGCAACATGGAGACAACCTTGGGTAAAAACAAGTAACGGGAGACAACCCAGTAAAAAACAAGATAACCTTGGGCAAAAACAATTAACAAGAGACAACCCGGTAAAAAACAAGAAGCATGCCTAGAGACAGGGAGAAAACCCTAGCCAAAAACCCAAGACTAACAGGGAGCAAAATGTTAGTCTGTTGAAAAACTTATAAATCATTATTAGTAGATTATTGTACAGGTTTATTCCTGGAGACAATGAGAAAACCTTGGACAAAAACTAGAAGATTCACAGAGATAAGGAGAAAACCTTGGACAAAAACAAGGAATCACCCCAAGGCGAATCGGGAACAAAGGTTAGTTTGTTGAAAGGCTTGTGAATTATTGTTTGGAGATTATTACGCAGGTTCGGAGCCTAGTTTGTCAAAACGGGCATTTGAGAGAGAACTGGGCATGATCCTCGGGTGTCTCAAGGATATGACAGACTTAACCTCCGGGCAAAGGAAAGAGTTGGGGGTGCTCCCGACAACAAAGAGACAAAGAGAAAACCTTGGACAAAAACAAGAAATTACCCCAAGGCGAACGAGGAACAAAGGTTAGTTTGTCGAAAAACTTATAAATTAATGCTTAAAGGTTATTGTGCATATTTGGATTATCTTGATGACATGGAGAGAGACCTACGCATGATCCTCGGGTATCTCGGAACTAGGACGGATTTAACCTCCGGGCAAAGGATAGGGCTGGGGGGTGCTCCCGGGAACTTAGGCGATGCCAAAAACAGAGCTGAAGAGCTCCAACTGACAAGCTCAAAGCACACTCACTAGGGAGACACGAGTCTCGAAAAAAGTCAAACAACAAGCTGTCAGAAGGCTTTGACTAAATTCCCATTACTCAAGTACCTTGGTTAAGGGAATTGGAGGGTAACTATTGGGAATAAATTCACACTACAAGCCCACCAAATTCTGGGCCCAATGGCCAAGGAATGGTCCATAAAGATATTAATTAAATAGCAAGGGCTATTTAATTAATTAATAGTCTTATAATATCTCTACATAATATCTGTTGAAGGTTTATTTCTACATGATAGCTGTTGAGTTCTATCGCAACTATGGACTCCCAATACAACTCAAATAAGAAGAGCTAGTTCAAGCCTACTTCTATAGCCTAGGCCTATAAATAGGCCCCTACGCAAGATACTAGAGGAGGATGAAATATTCTCTCAGATCTTGAATAATCTACTATCTTCTTCTCATATTCTCTCTCAGAGCTTAATTAGTCGCTTTGAGCGTATGAAATTATTGTGCGTTGAAGTGCAATATTTCTCTTAGAAATTTTCTAATTTTGGCATCGGAGTGTCCCTGGTTCTTTAGACAACTCCTTTGCCAATATTGCTTTTTTGTAGTGATTTGGAGTGCTGGACGACGACGTATTGAAGACCCCAAAGAAAGCGCATTTACTGTGTTGAAAACTGTTATAACAATAATAATAAATTAATTGATTAAAAAAAAAAAGAAGAAAGAAAGAAAATAGGAGGAGAGTAATTGGCTTATCTTGTGGAACCTCAATATCAAGGTTTTGATCAACGTGCAAGTTTTACTAAGGTTTGAATTTTTATTCTTCTTTTTACTTTGACTTCTTATCTCTGGACTTCCCCCCATGTAATTAATTACAATGGTTTGAGGTTGGTTAAATAAGACAATACTTAATATGAATAATATCTATCTATTATATTGAAAAATATGGTGAAAAATATGGCAAGAAATCCATTCTAATATTTAAAATGAAGAGAAATTGATATTTATTCCTGAAATATGGTGAAGTGTCAACATGATTTGATTAATGAAAATAAATGGATGCTCCCTTGAATATTTTGGAGGTCCATGTTGTCTTATTTATAATATATGATTACAGTGTTGGTCTTACATTATACATGACAAGTGCTCATATATGGGAACTAGTTATGACCGTATATACATATGAAAGGATTGGATATCCATACATATGAATAGATATGCGTTGTGCAATATATGGAAGGAGCCGTTAGGTAGAGCTCACAAGGAAATAAGTTTCATATAGCCGTTAGAGGAGAATCTCCTTATAGCTGTTGGAGAAGAGTAACACCTTGAACATTATACAGTTGTCGTGGGATCCCGTGATTGGTGTTGTGTGTATGTACCATGAGCTGGAATCATAGTGTACTTGCTTACAGCCCCCCACAAGCTAATGGAGGAGCTAAGCACCATAATCTTGTCACGAAGAAAAAGGAAACGAGAGGAGGTGAGACCTTTGGTGAAGATATCAGCGAGTTGGTCATGAGTGGACAAGTAGTGCACCGAGATATCTTTATTGAGAACCTTCTCGCGGATAAAATGGTAATCCAGTTCAATATGCTTTGTCTAGGCATGATAAATGGGATTGGAGGCAAGAGCTAAGGCACCAAGATTGTCACACCATATTTTAGGAACAATTGGCAAGGGAACATGGAGTTCCTTAAAGAGCATACAGAGCCAATAAAGTTCGGCAGTGAGCATGGCCAAAGCTCTTTATTCGGCTTCAATAGAGGAACGAGACACGATATGTTGCTTCTTTGCACACCAAGGGATCAAAGACGGGCCAAAGAAAACACCAAAGCCGGTTGTGGATCGGCGATCATCTGGGTTACCAGCCCAATCATAGTCACAAAAAGTCGCTAAATAGTGTGGGCCTTTTGAAAAACGAAGAAAATGATTGGGCGTACCCTTCAGGTAGCGAAGGACTCACTTAGTAGCTATCCAATGTAGAGTGGTTGGAGAGTGTAAATGTTGACAGAGTTGATTAACAGAGTAGGCGATGTCAGGTCGAGTAAGAGTACAATATTGTAAGGCACTGACTACCTGACTATAGATGCTGGGGTGGGGTAGGGGGTCGCCAGCTGAGGAAGAAAGCTATGAGTGTGACACACATGGAGCTGAGTAAGGCTTTGCTCCAACCATTCCAGTTTTGTGAAGGAGATCTGTGATGTACTTGGTTTGTCGTAGATGGAGCTGAGTGGGAGTGCGAGCAACCTCAATACCTAAGAAAAACGTTAAGTCACCAAGGCCTTTTAAAGGAAATTCTTGTTGTAGAGCATGGATGAGGGATGAAATGGCAGCCTTGTTATTTCCTGTGACTAAGATATCATCAACGTAAACAAGTAAGAAAATTACAACATTGTTTGATTGAAAAATAAAAAGTGAGGAATCAACCAAGGAGCCCACAAAACCTAGATGCTGCAAAGAAAGAGATAGTCGATTGAACCATGCCCGAGGTGCTTGGTTAAGGCCATATAAGGCCTTATGGAGTTTGCAAACAAAGGTAGGGTGATGGGGATCCATAAATCCTTGAGGTTGCTCCATAAAGACATCTTCATTGAGAGTACCATGCAAAAAGGCATTTGAGACATCGAGTTGCTTGATGTTCCAGTCAAATTAAACAGCAAGAGCCAGTACAAGTCAGATAGTAGCTAGTTTAATCACTGGACTGAATGTCTCAGTGTAGTCAATGCCACTTCTTTGATCAAATCCTTTAGCCACAAGACGGGCTTTACATCTGTCGATAGTGCCATTAGGTTTTCTTTTAATTTTATAAACCCATTTATTGCGGATCAGGTTTTGGACATAAAGTCCGGGTGCCATTTTTTATAAGGGCCTCATACTCTTGCTACATAGCCAAACGCCATTCAGGTGCTAAGTTGGCTTGGTTGAAACGGGTGGCCTTAATCTCGGGAAAGACAACACTCAAGGCTTCGAAAGGATGTTTGGTACAATAGTGAAGGGTATAATCGGGGAAGGTCTTGGGTTTAATGGAGCCTATGCGGGACCTAATAGTCATGGGATGTAGGGGTTGAATTGAAGTAGAAGGAGGTATAAATGGTTGGGAGGGAGGTGTCTGATGTGGGGGTGGAATGTGAGTGGACGAGTGGTAATATAGGATGGAGTCAACTGATGGGGAGCTTGAGGGAAAAGGATAAGATGGGGACCTAGTAGGTGTGGATTAGTGTATAGGAGTAATTGTGGCAGGTGGATTGGGTGGGGACCTAGTTGGTGAATTTGGAGGATTTTGGGAAGATGATGTTTCCAGTTGGTGGGAGGGAATAGGTGTGTCTGAGTGTGGTGAGGTGTTGAAATTTAAATTAAAGTCAGGGAGTGAGATGAGAGAAGGTACTTGGGTCGGAGCAATCCTGGAAGGAGACAGAGAAGTTGGTTGTGTATCCTTGGCTGAAAAAAATCCTTCATCAAACACAACATGTCGTGACACATACACTCTTTTTGAAATAGGATCAAGGCACCTATAACCATGTTAGTTAGAGCTGTAGCCAAGAAAGATGCACATTTTGCTACGAAAGCTAAGTTTATGCGTAGAATATGGTCTTAGCAAGGGATAACAAGCACACCCAAATACTCGTAAAATGGAATAATCAGTTTTCTTTTGAAACAATTTAAAATATGGAGACATGTGTTTAAGGATGGATGATGCCATGATGGTAACCGTTTAATTAAATAAATGGTAGTTTGAAAAGCATCTATCCAAAAACGAGTATTTAGGTGGGATTGTGCTAAAAGAGAAAGACCAACTTCCATAATATGCCTATGCTTGCGTTCTAAAATACCATTTTGTTCAGGAGTGTGTGGACATGTTACCTTATGATAAATACCATGTGTGGTTAAAAAAGATGTAAATTGACGTGACATGTATTCACCACCCCTATCACTTTGAAATTGTTTGATTGTGCACAAAAATAAATTCTCAACAAGATTTTTAAATTGAATAAAATAATTAAAGACATTTGATTTCTGATGGAGAGGGTACATCCAACTAAATCGTGAATAATCATCAATAAAAATGACATAATATTGATAACCATTAGTGGATATAATTGGTGAGGACCATACATCAGAGTGAATGAGTTGAAGGGGTGAAATAGACTCACAGGTAGACTCAGTGAAAGGTAATTTCTTGCCTTTTCCTAATTGACATGAAGAGCAAAGGTGGATTTTAACTAAAGTGTCAGAAATAGGGAGACTTTGAGATGTGACTAGGCGATGAACAATAGGATCAGCCGGATGTCCAAGATGTGAGTGCCACACATCAAATGTGGCCTTTATTCCTAGAAAGGCGGTGAGACCATGACATTTATTCAATGTGGTTCTTTTCAAGTAGATTGGATACAAACCAGCTTCACTTGGTCCTTCCAAGAGTGTTGCTCCCGTTAGAATGTCCTTAATAAAATAAGAAGACCCAATTAGTATGAAATAACAATGATTATCAATGCAAAAGCGATTAATTGATAATAGATTGGCATAGACTTTTGGGCAATGTAAAATATTTTTCAAGACAATATTTGAAAAAGGAGTTTGAAAAGTGGATGAACCTGTGTTTTGGATTTGCAATCCATTACCATTACTTACTGCCATAGTTTCATCGCCTTGGAAAGGTTGTTGGATAGAAAGATTTTCAAGCTCAGAGGTAATGTGAGCATTAGCCCCACTATCTGCGAACCAAGGTTGCTCATCTTGATAAATATTGGATTGTGCCACCATAATAGTTAATTGTGAAGGTGGATGTCTGCCTTAATAGGCATAGTCCATCCTATGGTAATAATCCAAGGCACGATGATTGGATTTGCCACAAATTTGACAAGGTGACCTTGGAGAAGTACCATGGAAAAATTGATGTAGAGGTTTAATCTGCTGTTGTGAGAATCGGACCTGCTGGTTTGAGACTTGTGAATAAGGGAAATTGATGGGCTGCTGCGAATGTGAAGGATAGTGTTGTTGTGGATATCTTGGTCCATGAAATTGGCTTTGAAAATTCCCTCTTGGAGGTCCTAGGCGGTATTGGGTGAACTTTGGTGGCCCACCATGTTTCTTTTTCTAATTGGATGAGATTGCTACTTGTTTTTGAATGAAGAAAGAAAACTTGCTAGCGTCGGATGTTATGGCTGAATTTTGATTTTCAATCAAAATTTCATGGGTCAGCAACTCAGCCTGAGAATCTTCAAAAGTTAAGTTTTTATCACTTGTAGTAAGGGAATAAAATGCGACAAAAGTATTATATGAAGAATTTAAACTATTAAGAGTAAAAGAAATAAGATCCTTATCATCAATTTTATTTCCTATGATTGCCAATTGATCAGCCAAGGATTTGGCTATACGAAGATATTTTGTGCAGGTTCGTGTACCCTACTGCAAAGTTTGAAGTTCTCGTTTCAGCTGGTTACATCTTGACCAAGATTTAGAAGCAAAGTTATTGGCAAGATGAGTCCACACTTGGCGTACAGTGGTCAACCCATAGACTATTGCCAACACGTTTTTCTGCCAAGGCGGTGTTGATCCAATTGAGAATAAATTGATCATTCTTTTCCCACAAAGCATGAGCTGGGTTGGCAATTTCCTTTTCCTTGTCTGTTCGGTCAGTGACAAAGGGAGGGGGTGATAGTTCTGAGCCATCAATTATTCTCATTAACTCATGAGATTTGAGCAAAGGAACAATTTGAGTAAGCCAACTCATATAATTGTTGGGACCTTCCACTTTGACTTGAACCATATGCATAATATTTGGTAGTGTAAAACTCGGAGCACCAGAGGAAGCCATAAAAAAAAGAAAAAGAAAAAAAAAAAAAATTGATTGAGAAAAAAAAAATTTGTGTAAGCTTAATATGGCTATGATACCATGAAAATAAATGGATGCGCACTTTAATATTTTGGAGATCCATATTGTCTTATTTATAATATACAATTACAGTGTTGGTCTTACATTATACGTACATGACAAGTGCTCATATATGGAAACTAGTTTTGACCATATATACATATGAAAGGAAGGGATATCCGTACATAAGAATAGATACGCGTTGTTGAATATATAGAAGGAACCGTAAGGTAAAGCTCACAAGGAAATAAGTTTCATATAACCGTTAGAGGAGAATCTCCTTATAGCTTTTGGAGAAGAGTAACACCTTGAACATTATACAATTGTCGTGAAATCCCATGATTAGTGTTGTGTGTCTGGACCATGAGCTGGAATCATAGTGTACTTGCTTACGATTAATAACCTACTAGAAAAAATTGCAATATTCACATGCATTCTAAATCCACTTGCAATATTGCAATATTTATTACCAAATTGCATTTTCTGTCATATTATTTTTATGGGAAGCCACCAAGTTTGACTTGTCCAGTACATGTTTACGGTACTAGCTAATAAAAAAACTACAAGTTTACAAAACTGCCACTTTTAGCTTACCAACGTGATTTGGAAATATATTAAAATTTCATCGGTTGCTAAGAAAGGCAAAAAAGAATTAAAAAGAAATACTTGATAGATAGGTTCATTACCTATTTACTGGTGCAAAATATTGATGTGACAGCTGTTTATTGGAGGGATAAAATGACGTACAGCTCCCTATTTGTGGGGCTTAAAGACAGCGTTTACTCCTTATCCTTTGGGATAAATAAAACTTTGTGCGGTCGGTAAGAAAAGAAATGTAATTAAAGAAAGACTTGAGGGATAGATTATAGTTAATGGTTGACTAAACTCGTATCTATAAGATAGAAGAGCAAAAAAATTTTCACAGGTTAATCTAAAACCCTACAATAAGCTAGTCCACTGATCCCCGCCACTCTTTGCTTTGTCCAAAACCTGCTCTCGCTCGGTCCCTCGCTCGACTTTAAAAGGTTCAATTCACTCTTATATATATACACATATTCTCTTTCTCTCTTATCCATGCACATCATGCAGGTTATTCACAATGATATGCTTTTTTGCTTCTGCACTGAAAAAAGTTCATATTTTTTTCTAAGAATTTTGTGTTAGCTCAATTGACTAAAACCAAGCATAATGAAGTGGAGGTCACTAGTTCAAATCATTTTTCCCATCTTATATATATATATATATATATATATATCTTTTGTTATTCACTATGAGTAATTTTAGAAACCATATTTTTATTTTTCTAAAGTTGATTTGGTCTAGAATTATCATTAAATCAAAATTTATTTGTAATTCATCTCAAATTTGATGATAATTTTTAAAAGGGGAAACTTCACTTTAAACCCTTGAATTACCACGCGATTCGACATACCCCCCTCCCCCCGACTTTGAAACTTCTCAATTTAGACTTCTGAACTTTCAATTACAATCAATTTGAACCCATTTGTCAATTTTTGCCATTAAAATCCCTACAAAGAAAAATTACCCTTCAATTTTATTTTTATTAAAAAAATTGAAAAAAATGGGGGAAAAAAAAAGGGTCACAAGGTGGCTCAATCGTGGGTCACCTTGTGATTTTTTTAATAATATTTTAAAAAAAAAATAATAATTTGAATTTAAGGGAAAATCTGAAATTTTATAAAAAAAGTTAGGGGTATAAACGTTATTGTATCACTTTTAACGTTTAAAATTTGACGGAGTAGTTCAAATTTATTGGAATTTGAAAGTTCAGGGGTCCAAATTTAGAGATTTCAAAATTCAGGATATGTCAAATCACATGGTAGTTCAGGGGTTTAAAGTAAAGTTTCCCCTTTTAAAAATCATATCAACTTGAGAAAACAATTAAAAAAACTCTAAAAAATAACTAAAATAGAGAATAAAATATAAAATCTTTTAGAGAGTGTATATAGAAAAACAGTAACTAAATTTTTTTTTTTTTTTTTTTGGGGGGACCACCGGCTAACGTGGTTTCCGCCTCTGATTTTGCAGCCGCCAGCCGTTTTGATCAAGTGGACCCTTGGCAGTATACTAGAACAAGACCGGAGGGAATGTCTAGTACTATATCACTAACGTACTTTTCTTGTATTCCTTAATCATATTATTTTGCTGGGAAGTTGCTAAGTTCCTTTTGGTCTAGTCTGGCTGCGTTGACCTTGTAATATAATATGAACATCGAGTTTTCATCAGTTGCCCAGAAAGACTCGAAGGACGCCTGTGAAAAAAAAACAATAAAGAAAGACTTGAAGATAAAGGAATAAACATCTATAAATGCGCGCGGCAGTTGCTCTTGCTTATTAGTTGCAGCTGCATGCAGAGTAGTCTTAAATCCTACAACAAATCCAATATTTGCTGCCACTCCGAATCACCATCATCTCCATTGCTCTCCTCGATCGATCGAGCTTATCAGGTTCATTTCATTATTGTTTATATAATCTCTAAAGAGACACAAATTTAGAACTATATATTATTATTTGTTCTTATTACATTTCCTAGACAACCGGACTTGTTTGGCCCCTTTTGACCCATGAAGTATCTATCTGATGCCAAGCATTAATGTTTTCTTGGTCTGAGTATTTCCATTGAGAATGCTATAAGTGATTTTTATCTGAGGTTGCACTTAGATTAATATGATTGAAAGTGGTGTTTGTCTAATCCGTTTTCCAATTTTTCGGGAATCTAAACTCATACTTTTGTTGTTCTAATAGCAGTTGGTGGGTTAGGGCGTTGTATCGTACGTTTATAAGCTTTAGTTATGAATAGTTGGCATAGGCTGAAGAAAGAGTCGAGGTTAGCACCTTCTACTTTTTCTTATTTTGTTTTTTGTTCGAATTCGACATAAATTTAATTACTTAATCAATATTTTAACTTCTTATGATCATCTGCAGGATCAGTATTATAGATAGTGAGAAGCAATCATGTTTCCAGGATGATGGAGGAGACTCAGGAGAGAAGATGACAAATATTAACCCAACGTGGGAGCCCATTTTGAAGTACTGGCTTGCGATGTTTGTACTGTTTGGTGTCATTACAGTACTATGTGTTGACCCTTTGTTCTTCTACCTTCCCGTAATCAACGAAAACGACCAGTGTATTGATTTGGATAATAGATTACAGATCACCGCTATTTGTTTGCGGTCGGTCTTCGATGTGATTTATGTTGCCAATATGATTTTCGGATTTCTTTTTCCTCGAAAAAGTAGTAATTTGGACAAGGATCGCGCTACTCCTGAGTTTAAAAAGACGTGCTTCAGGTACTTGGGCTTCGTAATTGACATCCTTGCTATTCTTCCAATCCCACAGGCAAGCGAGACTTTTTTGCTTCTAAACTTTTTTTTTTTTTGTCACTCATTTCCCTATTCAGTAGATCTTACACATGCTGCTTGTTGTAATTTGTCCAGGTTTTAGTTCCAATTATTTTAAAAAAAATGGGAAGCTCAAAACTTTTGGACGAAAGGAATATCCTAAAAGCCTTAGTTCTGTTGCAATATGTGCCAAGAGTTGTCCGAATCTACTTATCATGGACGAAACTTATCCAAAGTTCCAAAACACTTGCTAGAAGCATATGGATTCAAGCTGCCTTCAATTTTTTTGTATATATCCTTGCCAGCTATGTAAGTTTGATTATATCCCATCTTTATCTTTTAATGCTTATTTCAGTTTTTGCATTAATAAGTCGATTTTTTTCTCTCTAATTAACTTTATATTTCAAATGAAAATACCTTCATAATCACAAGCATACATTGCATGTGCTCCTCCTTTTTTTATCCATATATGTATAATTGTAATTATTTGTAATGAGTGGGTTACTTCTTCTTTTTTTTCTTTTTTTTTCTTCTTTTCTTTTCTATTTTGTTCATTCGGTTACATACAGATGTTAGGATTAGTTGTCTTCTGTAATTCGGGTATAAAGGGCCCAAAACCAATGAATAGGGAATATCGAGAAAATAATCAGCTAGAATTCATTTCTTCGCCGCCACCCCCCTCTCTCTCCTACAAAATTTACAGTCAAATTCGAAGCCCACTACATTTTCCTTTTAAGTGGAGGTAGTATTATTTATTTATTTTTGCTAGCATATCTGCAAAATTTACTCATCTTTATGAGTTTTGATGGTCTTTTAAGGTACTTGGAGCCTTTTGGTACTTTCTCTCTATCGAAAGACAGACGAATTGTTGGGACAAAGCCTGTATTGATCATGCATGTATCCCAGGTTCTTTTAGATGTGGTGGCAAATTACAAAATAACACATTTTTAGATGATTTTTGTCGTGTACAAACATTGAATACGACGCAGTTTGATTTTGGAATATTCCGTGAAGCCCTTGAATCTGGTGCTGTGTCTTCCACAAATATTCCACAAAAGATCATGTACTGTTTTTGGTGGGGCCTCCGAAATTTGAGGTTTGCATATATTGGACTCTTTATCGCTCTATAATAGTTTTTCTGTTAGAACTTTACTTAATCCCGTGAACTTTCTATCACTTTTATAATCCTCTTCTCAAAATTCAAAAACTTTCAATTTAATGTATCAAACTTTATAAAATTTGCAATCTCAGCAAGTTTTTTAAAGTTCGATACACTAAATTGAGAGTTTTTGAACTTTAGAGGGATGTACGTGAAGATTACAAAAACAATGGAAGTTTAGAGAAGTTAAATGAAGTGTTTTTTTTTTTTTTTTTTTTCAGTGTTTGTTATCAATAAGCATGTCATGTTGCAAGGAAAAAGTGATTGAAAAAAAAAAAAAAAAAAAAAAACCACCTTTTATTGACTCTTTAAAGGAAAAAGATTTTCTCTCAATTGAATTGGAGGAATTTATTTTAACTGTGTATAAAATTGTCTCTTTGCATGTGAGAATTACATAAATTTTTAATTATAAGGACAAAGTTTGAAGAAATTTTATTAAAAAAACATGCATTTCTTCATATACAAAGGGACACATATTATTTTAATTTTTTATACATCGGATTGGAGGAAGTTTTTCCAATTCAGTTTAAAGAAAAACTCTGTGCATCTTAATCACATAATGGAGTAGAACAACTTAAAAACCACTAATTACTAAGATGAATGATCTCAATAATTAAAATAAGGTTGCTTACAAATTTAATCCTAAAATTACTGAAAATTCCTTAAAAAAATTAAAAATTAAAATTGAGAGTTATTAGAAAACTCTAAAAAGGAAATAATATAAATTTTAAGTTTTTATAAAAAAAAACCCCCAAAAAATATAAAAGTACGTTCTCATATCACTAAGAAAACCCAAACAAAATCCTGATATTACGAGGAAAAAGAAAAAAGAAAAAGCCATCACATGGTCCTACTTCAAACATTCTTTGTGATGAAAATTAAGTTATTATTAATTAACTCTGTTATTATTATCTCATATATTAATATAGTTCTCCAATTGTGCAGTTCTCTCGGTCAAAACCTTGAAACAAGTAACTATCTCTGGGAAAACTTCTTCTCCATTTTTATTTTGATCTTTGGTTTACTACTGGTTTTGTATTTCATCGGTAGTGTGCAGGTTGGTGCTCTCCTACAATTTGATAGTTCTTTTTTTCATTCATCCTTTACGTTTTTTATTTCTTTTTTCTATTTTGAATTCTTTCTCTATTATACCTTCCTACAGTACTTGGTTCAAGTTTTTTCTAACGTAGATTGTACCATGAGATCAACTATTGTTTTAAGGAAGAAACTGCCATAACTATAACTTCATTGGTTACTTGTGCAAACTGTCACAACTTACAAGGGAGGATATGGCATGAACTAGCCAAAAATGTTCGGCCTTCTCTGTTGGGAAAAGGCATTAAAAGTTTCTCCTTCAAGTTTTGGCTATGTAATTTGTGTTATTTCTATTTTTTTGAAATTTAAGCTTAATAAGAGTTGAAAGTTTTCTACATAGACTAATTATTGTGTAGAAGTCTTGTAGATTCAAAATTTTTTGAAATTCAACAACAGATTTTATTAATTAGTAATTTTGATAGTTAAAAAGTTTTTCATTAGTTGTGAGAAGGTCAACTGTATATAAATATTAGTATGAAAATGTTAGTATAAATGATTAAATTCATTATTTTTTTTGTAATTTGATAAACCAAACTTGTTGTGTTGTAGACATACATACAGATGATAACTGAGAAGGCAACTCAGAAGGCGCAGATGGACGCTGAGAAGTTAGAGGAGATTGATCGCCAAATGAAAATTAAAAAATTAACCATACGGTTGTGGATATCTAGAAACCAGATTCCTGATTCTATGAAAGAGCAGATCTTCTCCTGCATAAAGCAAACACTGGAAAGAAACAAAGATTTTGATACGGAAAAACCGATCCATCATCTTTCCGGCAAAGATCTCTTAAAGGAGATTAAGCTTCATCTTTGCTTACCCCTACTAAGAAAAGTGAGTTTCTTTTTCTTTTTTTTAATTTATTTTTTTTCCTTTTCTTTTAAGCTTTTGGACAGAGTAAAAATAGCCATTCAATTGAATTAAACTATAATTATTTCTGTTTGGAAGAAAGAATGTAAAAAAATTAAATAAAAATGGCTGGACAAAATGATTTTATTTCAAATGAATTGAATATATATTTAAGGTGGAGTTGTACATGATCTAAGAACCCCATTTTAGCATTCATGTTGAACCCCATTTTTGTTATTATTCTCCTTGTTAATTTGAAATATATATATATATATAGGTGCAAGGCCTTAAAAATGAAAAGGAATACTTGCTTCGATCGATCTGCGAATCTCTCAAGCCATTGTACTACAACGAGGACAGCTACATTATCCGGGAGGGAGAGCCACTGAATGCGATGCTCTTCATCACACAAGGCAGTGTATGGTGCTTCAAAACCAGTAATGGAGAGAATGGTGAGGGCCCTCAATGTATTGAAAAAGGTGAGTTCTACGGAGAAGAACTTCTAGAGTGGGGGTTCAACGGCTCCCCCTCACCCAAACTATCAGACTACCCAATCTCCACAAAAACTGTCAAAACCTTTACAAAAGTTGAAGCCTTTGCGCTTACGGCCAATGACTTGAAAATATTAGTTGCCAGGCATTCCGACGCACTTTCTAATGCAAAAACGAAATTTACACAAGCAGCTCGGCGGTGCCTTAAGGAAAAGAAGAATGAAAATTCCACAGCACAACAGTAGTAGCAATCATGCATGTCTCATTGTCTTGGTGCTTCAAGACCACCTGTGCGGCACATTGTTGTTGAAAAAATGTAGTTTGTTAATTAATTAATAAAACTGTTGCTTTGAATTTCTGAATGGTGAAGGTATAATTAGGAAGTGAATTAAGAAAATGTTAATTAATTAAACTGTTGGGTTGCAACAAATATTTTGCATATTAAAAAGGAGAGTGATTGGCAATTGTCATGTGCAACCTCAATTATCAAGATTTTGATAAACGTGCAAGTTTTACTAGTTTACTACGTACGGTTTGAATTTTTTATTTCCTTTTTGCTTTGACTATTTATCTCTCGACTTTTCCATGCATGTATTATTAGAGCATTTCTAGTAAATGTTGTTATTTTAATTATTGAAAATATTACTCCTTTTTTTTTTCTTCTTTTTAATTTATTTTAACTACTAGTTTCTCGTTACACATTTCAACAAAGTATTTATTTTAACTCTCTACTCTAATTAAATATTATTTTTATTGTTTTTATTTTCGTTAAGGGAGAGGGCTGAGAGAGAGAAATGAGAGAGAAAAAAGAATAAAAAAATTCTACAAGTGCCTGCCGGAACTCCAAA
This sequence comes from Corylus avellana, assembly GCF_901000735.1. Classification (NCBI taxonomy): domain Eukaryota; kingdom Viridiplantae; phylum Streptophyta; class Magnoliopsida; order Fagales; family Betulaceae; genus Corylus; species Corylus avellana. Next base: position 1,577,013 of record NC_081541.1, read on the forward strand.
AATAATTATACTAACTAAATTTTAAAAAAACTTTTATTTTAAAGTGACAGTCGGAGATGCTCTTGCGACGGGGTTTTGAGGTTTGTTAAATAAGACAATACTGATATGAAAAACATCTGTCTATTATATTGAAAAATATGGCAAGAAATCCATATTGTATAGTTGACTTCATTTCTCTTATTTCCCACTTGCAATTGCAACATATATCGAGGTCTTCGTCAATTAGCAAATTGCATTTTCTGTCATATTATTTTTATGGGAAGCCACCAATTAAGTTTGACTTGTCCAATACATGTTTCCAGTACTAGCTAATAAAAAACTACATGTTAACAAAACTGCCAATTTTAATTAGCTTACCAACGTGATTTTGAAATATATTAAATTTCCATCGGGTGCTAATTAAGAAGACAAAAAATAATTAAATAAAGGCTTGAGATATAGAGTATTGTTGATTAGACTTGAATACAAGTTACAATAATTACAATTAATACTGAAATGAAATCTAATTATGATATAAAATCAAATATTTCGTAATATATTTTAACAACCGAAAACATGGTACGGTGCCCACGAATACGTGAAAGTTGCAACCAAGTGGGCTTTCCAGGTGAGGAAATTGCCACACCCAAGTTAGTTTACTAATAGCAAAATGAGGTATGGGGCTGAGACTCTTGAGAGTTGTGGTTTATCACTTTACTGGGAGGCAGAGGATGAAAGATCGCGAAGGGACAGCAAGAAAAACAGGGGATGAAGACGTAATTTGTCTTTCCGACGCTCTTGATACCATAAAGAATGCAAGACACGCTTTTGTTTTGGAAATTGTTGTCCACTCTGCTGTCCTTCAACGTGTACAATATTACATAATTAAGGAGAAATCCCAGTCAGTTATTCAAGATGAAATCCCTGGTTTGCAAGAAGATGCTTATTTACTGCATGCTGTGTAAAATACTGACGTGACAGCTGTTTATTGGAGGGATAATGACAGCTCCCTTAAACGATCGGATTTAAACTTAAATTGTGTTGGGTGTTTTTAGCTGGCGTAGTTGACTTTGGAATAAATAAAACTTTGTTCGGTAGGTAAGAAAAGAAAAGAAATTAAAGAAAGACTTGAGGGATAAGACTATATTTGTAGTTAATGGTTGACTAAACTAGCAAGTATCTATAAGAAGAGCAAAAAAATGTTGATTACCTGCATCTGCAGTTTCACAGGTTAATCTAAAACCCTACAACAAAGTCCACTCTCCGCCACTCTTTGCTTTCTCCAAAACCTGGTATCACTCTCGCTCAGTCCCTCGACTTTATAAGGTTCAATTCATTTTCTTTCTCTCTTATGCTGCGTATGCAGTTTAACAATGATATGTCTTTTGCTTCTGCACTGAAAATTTTCATATTTTCCAGGAATTTTGTGGTTGATTAATCCACAATTTGGACGTTTTGTCTTCGATAAACTTTAGTTATGAGCTAACGTGGGCATGCCACCCATTTTCTCTACATAACCTGTGGATTCTCCGCACTTCTTATTTTTGTGAGCTCTCTAGTTTTCTATCTTATACAAATTCTATTTGAACATGGAGCTTATGATATACAACAAATTAATTAATGGATATATCATATAGACAAGACAATGCTACAGCGATTCCGTTTTCTTTTAAATTATTCTTTAATTGAATTGAGGAACTCATATTTACTTTTAATCAACTAGCTAGTAAAGTATTCTCAAGGTTAGATTTTTTTACTTTTTGGTCTTTTCATTTTTCTAAATTTTTATTTCTTTACTTCCCACGTGCTAGTATTGCAATGTTTTGATAATGGATTTAATTTTTTTTTTTGGTTCCTTTTACTGATTAGATATCCATCTTTGGCGTTGTTTTCTTGGTCTGACCATTTCTATTGAAATTGGTAAAAGTAATTTTAAGAAAATCTTTGTTATTTCATTATCATGCATGCATGTCTTATGCTGCGTGCACAGTTTTACAGAGAAACTTTTTTTTTTTGCTCCTGCTCTGAAAAAATTCCTAGATATGGTGCACAATATGGGGTGATTGCACTCAAGAAATCTTGATGAAAAATGGTGTACATTGTCGTCTTTCTAATCAATTTTCCATTTTTTTAGGAACCAGAATTAATTCAGCTTTTTGTGGCACTAAAAGAAGTTCGTGGGGTCTATTAATATATAATTTGGAGGTTGGTTCTTCATTTTGGACATTATATATATCACCAATTGATAAGCTTTAGTTATGAGTCAACGCTGTCGTCAGCAAGATAATGGGGAGATAAGCTTAATTATGAGTGAACGCCAGCATCAGCAAGAGGAGAATGGGTATGCATGTTACCTCTACATTAATTGATACGATAATTACAATTGTAAACATTTTTCACTGATTCTGTTTTAGCCTATTTAACATTTTTTTGGGCTCTTGCCCAACTATAAATGAAGAAAAGGAGGCCGAGAAACCCCAATACAATCATTTAGTAGTGGCATATATAAGCCTCCATGGGACTATAAAAAAGTATTTAAATTCTCTAGCTAGACGCGGGCCTCTCTATTGAAGAAAGAAAATGATATAAAAAATATTAACTCGATATATTATTTTGCTTGTTATATTTAATATTCTGCTTGATCAGGAATTCGGATTTTGAGAAGCAATCTGGTGGCCAAGATGACTCAAAGGGAGCTTCCATGTTTAAGTACTGGCATTGGAAGTTTCTAGTGTTGTGTGGGATTGCAGTACTATGTGTGGACCCTTTGTTCTTGTACCTTCCTGTGATCAACCACGATGACAAGTGTCTTATGTTAGATAGAAGATTAATGATCACAGCTCTTGGCTTCCGATTGTTCTTCGATTTTATTTACGTTGGGAATATCATTTTGGGATACTTTAATCGTAGACATGGAGGGACTGGGTTAAAGCCATATGATCGCCAACCTTGGCAAATAATAAAGAGGTATTTGAGGACGTACTTCGCAATTGACATCCTCGCTATTCTTCCAATCCCACAAGTAATTAAGGGAAACATTTTTGCTAATTCTAAACTGTTTTTTGTGAATTTCTTTTTCTTTTTCCAGCAATTTCTTTCCCTGTATTAATTAGTACATCGTACGCATGCTGTTTGTAATTTGTCCAGGTTTTAGTTCCATTTATTTTCTCAAAATTGACGAGATCGAAATTTTTGGACTTAAGGAAGATCCTAAACCTCTTTGTTCTCTTGCAATATGTGCCAAGAGTTCTTCGAATCTACCTATCATGGACGAAACATGTTAAAAGTTCCGAGTTCGCTAGAAGAGTATGGATTAAAGCTGCATTCAATATTTTTCAATATATCCTTGCCAGCCATGTAAGTTTGACGACTAATATCCCATCTTAATTTTTTTAATGCTTATTTCAGTTTTACCTTACGAAGCAGAAGTTATTTATTTGAATCTCCCTCCTCATTTCTTTTTCTTTGTATGAACTTGTCAAAAAAAAAAAAAAATTATTCAAATTTTACATGGTCGTGAGCACATGTTCGTGATATTCTAATTAAGCACATGATCGTGATACTCTAAACAAATTAATGAGCTTTTAGAATTTTTTTTACTTGTTTACTAGAATCTTGTACATGTTAATAGGATTTTTTCAATAATTATGCTGTATATGATTCCATATGTTATTTGAATTTTTTAAAAGACATGTCAACATTAACTTTATATACACCATTAGATGCACAAATTTTAAATTCTAACCATAAAATGGATATTATCAATTTCATTTCAAATAAAGAGGATACATATAATCCTTAGATTGCAGTAGGTATATATATATATAGAGAGATGATCATGGAAATGTTGGGCCAGACTACTGCCTATGTTTTGAGTTAAATTAATATCTCAAGCAACAAGTAGAAGAAAAAAAAAAAAAAAACCACACAAGCAATTAATCAAATACCAGTAGAGAAACACAAGAAATAAAGAAAACGTCATGAAAAACCATTTAGTATAGATATGTAACGTCCGGATCCCACAACTGGTACACAAAACATATTTTTTCTCCTTATAACAATTTCACAAGTATTCATCTTCAATAACTCTCATAGGTTAACCGAGGCATATATATTCCTTAATATAGCAAAACCAATACCGCAACAAAGTCCCCATTTTAAATACTACCACACCTTATGAGCCCAGCTGCTTCTCATAGCATTACTATTTTTTCTATTTTCCTTTTAAGTGGAAGCAGTGTTTTCTCCTTTTCTTTTTTTTTTTTTTTTAGCATATCTGCAGAATTTACTCATCCTTAAAGAGTCTTGCTGGTCTTTTAGGTACTTGGTGGCCTTTGGTACTTTTTCTCTATCCAACGAGAGACGGCATGCTGGCACTTAGCATGTGAAAATCATATTGGATGTACTCAAAGTTCTTTTAAATGTGGTCACAATTTAGAAAATTACACATTTTTAGATGATGCTTGCCCGGTACAAATACCAAATAAAACGCTCGTTGATTTTGGAATATTCCTTGATGCCATTCAATCTGGTACTGTGACGTCCACAAATATTCCACAAAAGATCATGTACTGTTTCTGGTGGGGCCTACGAAATTTGAGGTTTGCACATATTGGACTCTTTGTTGCCCTATAATAGTTTTTATCAGACATAAATTAGTTACAAACCAATTCGTAACTAATTCATACAACCAGTCTAATAAATTGTCAAGTGTCCTTAGCATGTAAGAAATGCATTTTTTTTTTTTTTTTTGTTATAATAGCATGTGCTTCTTACATGCTTTTTTAATACAATTAGAAATACATGTCATTTTAATAGGCTGATTTGTATGAATTAACTAAAATCCAGTTTGTAGCTAATTAATTGCAGTTCCTTTTTATCGGTGTTTGTATTAATAAGCATGTCATGTTACACATTGATTAATTAGGTTATTATCTCATACATTATACTTCTTCAATTTTTGTAGTTCTCTTGGTCAAAACCTTCAAACAAGTACTTATTTCTGGGAAAACTGCTTCGCAGTTTTTATTTCGATCTATGGTTTGCTACTGTTTTTATACTTCATCGGTAATGCACAGGTTGGTGCTCGACATCTTTAATTTTTGGTTTTTAAGATTCAAGACCGTTATTCATACAATTAGGTGTGTCATTATCAGAATTAGATCAAATGGTTTCTGTGTGCACAAAAGAAAACACAACATGCTCTTATGTACCGGGACAAATAATATTCTAAAAGGCCAACTTAAAAGTTTATGATGCCCAAAAGTTTCGATACTTCTTACAATTAATAATATGTTGAAATATTCAAATTCGTCCTATATATGGTACAATTAATAGTTCTAGTACTTAGTTATTAGTGTACATGTTTATAAAAATTAGTGAACAATTAAATATAAAAATGTTTTTCAGTGATTTGATAAACCAAATTTGTGTAACAGACATACATACAAATAGCAACTGAGAAGGCTGCTAATAAGGCTAAAAAGTTGGACGAGATTGAATGTGAAATGGGACTTATAAAAACAAGAGTAGAGTCCTGGATGGCTAGAAACCATCTCCCTCACAATATGAAAGAGCCAATCATCAGCTGCATACGACAGAGACTGAAAGAAAACAAAGATTTTGATATGGACAAACTCATCTCCCATCTTTCTAAAGATCTTGTAACAGAGATTAAGCACCATCTTTGTTTACCCTTGCTACAAAAAGTGAGTTTTTTTTTTTTTTTTTTTTGAATATTCATACACCCTCATATAAATAATCATTTCTATAATATTGGACTTGTTCTCGATTGTTTGCAAGCTAGATTCCAATACTTGAAAATCAAGGTGAAAATCTGCTGGAACGGATCTGCGAATCTCTCAAGCCAAAGAACTACAATGAGGACAGCTACATTCTCCGGGAGGGAGAACCAGTTACTGCGATGGTCTTCACCACGCAAGGCAGTGTATGGTGCTTCAAAACCAGTAGTGATGAGAATGGTGACGGCGTTGATCATCAGTCTATTGATAAATTTGAGATGTACGGAGAAGAACTTCTACAATGGTTGAACCACTCCCCCTTGCATAAAAAAATGCTCCCAATTACCTCCGCCAAAACTGTCAGAACCCACTCAAAAGTTGAAACCTTTGCTCTAACGGCCAATGACTTGAAACATCTAGTTCCCATGCATACCAGAGCAGCAGAAGCTACAAAAGGGTTTGTACAAGGAGTTATACGGCACCTTAATTAAGGAAAAGAAGAATATAAATTTCTCCCAAAATGGCTAAGCAGAACAGTACTAGCAGCCTATTGGAAAATTCAAGACTAGCTGTGCCACACACATCTTTAGTTTTTCAGTACTGTTAATGTTAACGGTCGCCACTTTCAACATCTTGATCATGTTTTTGTTTTTCTAGTCATCTTAATTTGTACCTCCTTTTCCCCATGTTTTTCTTTACGCAATAAATTAATCAAGCTAGTCTTATTTTTGATGTCATTATTAGTTCTTCATATTAAATTCCCTTTTTTAATCTTTAATTGTATATGTTAAATATATTGGAGAGAGCGGAAGAAGGAGAGAGAGAGCCGAAGTATAGGACTACATTGTATTGAGTCTGATATATTATGATGATTACATAAGTCTTTATATATAAAGAGTGATAAGCAATAAACTCTAAACTAATTAAGATAAGGAATAAAACTAAAAAAATTTCTAATGGTATAAAGTTTAGGGTTTAAGATTTAGGCATTGACCCTCATATAATTATTGGATATTAAAAATGAAAAGGAAAAGAAGAAGGAAAAAGAAAAGGAAAGGGATAGGTCTGAAGCGAGACCCAGCTGCGCAACACGTAGGAAATTATGATCGAGTAAAGAAGTGCCAAAAAAGTGGGAATAACAAACCAACGGTAGTGGGCGAAGCTACAACCTGATACCCTAATCAATGGTAGTGGGCCAAGTTTTCATTTGCCAACTAAAAACTACTACCGGAAAGTTTTTAATTGCAACGTGATCTCCGTGGTAATTTTGTTAATTCACGGATTGTTTTCAAGTTAGAGCAATGAGGGAAAGGAGAAGATGAATTCGTAAGAAAGGATGAGATATTATAGCAAGTTAGGTTGCACTCATTTATTGAAGAGTGCCTAGACATAAAATACAAAAAAAAAAATTACATAAGCTCTTACTATGCACACCTTTTATTTTATTTTTATTATTATTATTTTTTTGACATTGTAACTTCTACTTTATGAAGTATAGTGATTTTCATCCAATTGAGTTACCACTAGAAGACATTTACACACACCTTTTAACTCTTTACTTCTAAATTAGGGTCATTTTGTGTACCCATATTTAAGGTTAAACTCCAGATTCCTGCAACACACGACCCTACCACACAGATAAGATAAGTCAAGATCGACTTTTCCGTGGGGTGTAACCTCAAAAAGAATATTTATTTTTGTCCAAAAGAATCTGATAAAGTTAACCACCAAATTTCAAAGCCTTAATCACTTGAGATGAGGGTTTCGTAATTGTGAAAACAATCCGAACAAAAAAAAAAAAAAAAATTACAAAGAAATAAGAGAACAAAAGACTTAAGAAATTACAACAAATAAAAACAAAAAAATTAAACCAAAATCTGATAATTGGCGTTAGCGCAATATGTTTACATCCACACACTAAAGTCCTATAAACTATATTTAGTCTTTTTTTGAATGATTTGATTGACATAAAGGACTTTATTATATAGAGGCTAAATGAAAAGAGCTAAGCAATGTGGGACAAAACCCGGCCACTTATATAGAAACAAAGGAAGAGGGACTTCTTGTAGTTTAACATAGCCAACCCTTTGAAATTATTTTACAATAATATTGTACTTAAATGGATTGATCCCACCCCACGAGTTGATTACTTAAAATGGGTTGATTACTTAATATTATTATAAAGATAAAAAGTACTGCCATTTTGGTCGAGGGCATTACGCATTTTGTCCTCCATCTGTTCTATGACTTCAGCAACAATGACGTCAATTAGCAAATTACACAACAACTTACGGATACATATGTCAATTACCTTTAACTCCATCGCCATAGATATGAGTAATCGTAGAAATCTCTATAGTGATTAGTCTCATGTAGTGGACTTTTTTATACTAACGGGCCTTAAGCCTAAGCTCCAGATATTCATATCTCAACAACTAACAATACTCAATGTTGGGTTTAGATTTAGGTAAAATGTAAAATCAGTTTATTTGATCTGTAATTAGCTCAATGTAATATCAAAATAAATTTAAAGGTTTCTAAGGTATGTTAAAAAAAATAATTTAATTTCTTCAACCAAATTTCATATATTAATTTAACAGATTTTGATAACGTGATATATTAAAGCGAATAAAATTGTGACACATGTCCTATTTAATTAAGTTTAACACTAACAAATTAAATTTGTTAAATTAATTGACAAAATTTGAGTGTAAAAATTAAATTGTTTATTTAGTATACCTCAGAAATCTTTGAATTTATTTTAATACTATAAGGAGCTAATTATAAGTCAAGTAAATCACATTTTTCCTTTAGTTTTAATCTTTTCATTTCTTATTTTACTTTTTACTTAACTACTCAAATATATATTGCAATTTCCAAGTTTTATCTATGAGCATAATATTATTGCCTGGTTGGATGG
>NC_081541.1:1585752-1612126 GCF_901000735.1 Corylus avellana
GCAAGAGTTGCTCGTGTATTACTTGCAGCTGCAGTCTCTTAAGTACTCCCACAGCAAAGATCCAATTTCTGCCACTCTTTGCTTAATTTCTCCAGATCTTCGTCTCCATTGTTCATCTTGATCGAGTTATCAGGTTCAATTCTCCAACCCATATTTGCTCTTATTACTTTTCCTAAACAACCCATAGTTTTTTTTAATCCATTTTTAAGTGATTTTACAGAAACCTTTGCTTCTTCATATGATCATGTCTGCAGAGTCTCAATTGCACTTAGAATATATATGTGAAAAGTGGAGTCTGTCTCATCTGTTTTCCATTTTTTTTTTCAGGAATCTTCTTACCTCAATAGTACTCTTGTCGTTGGAAAGTAGTTCGTGGGTACTTAATTCAGTGATGAGTTACCATGGCCGGCATCGGCAGGAGAAAGGGTTGAGGTTAGCATCTTCTTCTTCTTCCTCCTATCATTGTAAACATTTCTCAAAGGATTTTTTATGTGGGTGATCGAAAAGCACCACTAATTACAGCATCTTGTAAATGTTTTGTTGGTAATGGTAATTAATTAACTAGATTTATCATCAAGTGGTTTTCATAACTTTAATGCTCTGTTTATTTCTTGTCCTTTCTCTACAATCTATTCTATCAGTCAAGTCCACTGTACCAGTCGATATATATATATATATATATATATCCAAGTATCTTACTTTCAACCTTTCTCTTCTCTTAAAGGCTGTTCGAAATAAATCTTTTTCTTTCTTTTCAGTACAGATATCGGTTTTCTAATTTGGATATAGTGTCTTCGATTCTTAAACACTGTTCCAAATAAATACTAACATCCAATTCACTATTTTAACTATTTATTTTTATTATTTTATTTAAATATTCTTTTTTAAAGAAAAAAATTCATATATATATATATATATATATGCAGTTTTTGGTATGGTTCGATCGGCAATGAATTGCTTGCAAAATAACAATAGCGTCAAATAGTCCTCGGCCTTAGTCGGAGACTCTCTGATGTTTAAGTTAGCACTTTTATATGGAGTCAAAATATAGCATGAACTCAGTTTTTTTTTAGAATGATTTGATCGATTCTTTTTATTGGATTTTATGTAAATGTTCTCTTCATGTTCCACCTTCACGTGGTTGATAAATAGTGAGAGCTAGTTTAGAGATAATGGAGGTAGTTGATATATCATGAGTTGTCCACATTCAGATAATGGCTGAGGGAGAATAGAAAGTGGTTGAAAGATAATCTTATGATGCTTGAGTGTGTATATATATATATATATATATTTTAAGTAGTTTTCTTATGATTGAGTATATAAATATTTAACAAATTGCAACAAATTTATTGTCCACTATAGCAGGTAGCTATTTTTTATTTTTATTTTTCAGTCAAAGTTGCTCTGGTAATGTGAATGCTCTGAATTATGCATAGTTTCTTGGTCAAAAATAAACTTTTATTGATTGATTAGAATCCTAAAAATAATCATTAAAATATCTTTGGTGGCCGTCGATGGTTGGGAGGTGTGATGCTCGTGGATATGGGCCCGGGCTGGCAATGGGTGGACTTTGAGGTGACGATTTTTTAATTTTGGGGCCAAAGATTTGGTGGCTGGCCGGCAACACAACTAAACAAATTTAGGGGAAATCAGAGCCCAAATTAGGGGAGAGGAGAGCTGGAGGGAGTTAGAGAAAGAGAGTTTTTATCCTCTCCTCTGTAGTTGTTACTCTAATCTCAAAGTTAATAATAGAATTTGAGAAATAAATTTAATTATATAATTAACATGATAAATATTACATTTAAGTTGTAATAGGACTTGTAGTCAAAGCTATATCGAAAGTAGCACTCCTTTTTTATTACACTATACTGCTAAAAAAGGGTTTGGCTTATAAGGTATAGTGAAAAAATTATAGCATGTGGATTGTATTTGGTTGTATTTTTTCAACGGCCAGTCCAAATTTAATTTTACTCGCTCTCTCTTTCTTATGAAATACTTAGAATTAAAACTAAACCGTTAGAAAAATACATTGGTTCAACTACTAACATATACATTGAAAACATGAAAAATAACTGAAAGCAAGCAGAAAACTTCTAAACAACTAGATCAATTAAAGAATGGAAGAACAAGTTCCATATGAGAATATATGATTAACCTGATTCTTAATTTGCTTGCTATATGTGTTGTGTTCAGGAATCAGGATATTGAGGGGCAAGTTTCCAAAACTGATGGAGATGATTCCGGACAAAAGAGAACAACAAAAAAGACAATTCTTGACCCAGAGGGGCAGCTGCTTCAGTGGTGGAATATAATGGTTGCAGTGTCATGTGTGATTGCAGTATCAGTAGACCCTTTGTTCTTTTACCTTCCTGTCATCAATGGAGATGCCAAGTGCGTTTGGTTAGACAAAAGATTGAAGATCATAGCCATTACTTTGAGATTTGTCACAGACTTCATTTATGTTTTGAATATAATCTTACAATTTATTTGTCCTTACATCGACAAGGACTCTCGTAAGCTTGGACGAAATATAATAGTTAGAGATCCTCAGCAAATAGCAAACTGCTATGTCTTCTCCTGGTACTTCGTAATTGATGTTCTCGCTATTCTTCCCCTCTCACAGGTAATTAAGGAGCACTATCTCATTAAAATTCCCTACACATGTATAGCCATGGCTCGGGGGAATATTGCATATAAGCTGGATGTATCTTACGGTCTGTTTTAATTTGTGCAGGTTTTATTTCCAATTATTTTTTCAAAAGTGAGAGGTTCAAGATTTTTGGACGAAAGGAAGTTCCTGAATGCTGTTGTTTTCTGCCAATATGTACCAAGAATTCTCCGAATCTACATATCATGGATAAATCTTACCAAGTCTGCCAGCAAACTTGCTAGACTTGTTTGGATTAAAGCTGCATTTAATTTCTTTCTCCATATTCTTGCCAGCCATGTAAGTTTGATTATCAATATCATGTTCATTTTACGTCATAAATTTTTTTTTTCAATAAGTGTCGTATGTTTATCATTTATCAAGGTTTCCTTAGATTTCTGTATATAATGAATCGACCTTGGTAAATAAGCATGCATTGCGCACCTACTTTATATTAATGTGTGATTAATTATATAGTACTACCATTTTCAGTCTAAACTTGACACGTGAATGAAAGTAACTAGCTAGGACCTGTGCTCTATTTAGAAATGTTTGATACTATATTTTTATTCGACAATCGATCACATAGTGTTGATAAGACAGTTTCGAGTAACCTTTAAATTGTTACATCCGTAAGGTTGTCTCGTTCTTTTGTAGTTTTTTTGTAGAATATCTGCAGAATTGACTGATCTTTAAGAGAATTGTTGGTTCTTTAATTAGGTACTGGGTGCTTTTTGGTACTTATTTTCTGTCCAACGAGAGACGGCTTGTTGGCACAAAGCGTGTGAAAAGCATGTCGGATGTACCCCAAGTTCTTTTAGCTGCAATCAACCTTCAAGTGATCGTGCATTTTTAGATTATTATTGCCCTGTACAAACACCAAACACAACGCTCTTTGATTTTGGAATATTCTTTGAAGCCCTTCAATCTCATACGTTAGAGTCCACAGATTTTCCGCGAAAGCTCTCACATTGTTTCTGGTGGGGCCTACGAAATTTGAGGTTTGCACATGCTAAACTCTTTTTACGATAGTATGAGATGTGAATTTCCACTTTTGTTTTAATTAATTACCATTCATCCAAAAGAATACTACATTATTTTGATATATATATATATATATATATATCAAAATAATGTAGTATTATATATATATATATACTGCTATCTCATACATGATAGTTTCTTCAACATTTGCAGTTCTTTCGGTCAAAACCTTCAAACAAGTACATATTTCTGGGAAAACTGCTTTGCAGTTTGTATTTCAATCTTTGGCTTACTACTGTTTCTGCATTTTATTGGGAATTTGCAGGTTGGTGCTCAACATCTTTTTAATCTTTAGGGTGCTTGATTATATAATTATGAGTGTTATTGATGATTTCTTTATACACGCATGTAGAAGGACTACTCAACATGCATTTGTTATTAGAATATTGATTGATTAATGAATAAATTTATCATTTCCTATCAATCAAAGATTTAAAGATGAGCTGTAATTTATCAATAGAATTTGATGATCTAAACTTGTCATGTATCACATATATACAGTTGGCAACTGAAAGGTCAGAAGAAATTATAAAAAACATGAGAGTTAAAGAACGAGAAATGGAGCTATGGATATTTAGAAACCAGCTCCCTAGTACTATAAAAGAGGAGATCATGTCCATCGTTCAACACATGCTGGAAGAAAAGAAAGATGTTGACGTGCAAAATCTCCTATCTCATCTTCCCATTGAACTTGGAAGGAAGATTAAGCGCTATATCTGCTTACCCATGCTAAAGCAAGTGAGTTCCCTTCCCTTCCTTTTTGATAATTTGATTGGATTGTGATAGTGTTAAATACAAATATTCTCATTATTCTTCTCGATTGCTTATTTGCTAGGTGCCATAGGCTCATAGCTTCAAGGAAAAGGTGAACAACTTTTACAGTTGATTTGCGAGTATCTGAAGCCAATGCACTACAACTAGCACAACTACATTGTGAGGGAGGGAGAACCACTTGATGCGATGCTCTTCATAACGCAAGGCATCATATGGAACTTCACCACCAGTATTAATGCTAAGAGAAGCGCCAAGTGTATTGAGAAAGGTAGTTTCTATCGAGAAGAACTTCTAGATTGGGGGTTGGAATGCTCTGCTGCATTACCCAACCTATCCGACCTCCCAATCTCTCTCAAAACTGCGAAAACGCACACAAAAGTTGAAGCCTTTGCTCTAATGGCCAACGACTTGAGGACTATAGTTTCCCGACGTACTGAAGCAGCTTCTTCTGTACAAGCATTAACTGGAGCAGCTTTCCGGCGAATTAATGAAAGGAATAATGAAAAGTCGTCTCTCCGGTTGGTTGCAGGGAAGAGGAAAATTGAATTGTCGTCTGCCTTGTTGCCCAAGGGGAACAAAAGCTAGTTCAATTCTCATGCTCTTGGTGTTGAAAAATGAAAAGCAATAGTTTGTTTTAGAGGCCTTTGCATTAAGTTGTGTACAAAAATTAATAGATTATTTGCTGAACGTAGGCCCATGTTGGGATGGGTTTGGGTTTGCTCGATGGTGGTGATAACGGGTTTAGCCGATTGTATACGGGTAGGGTCAGGGTGTTTTGGAAGATTCACTTGAAGACCCAATTAGACATTTTCCGAGCGTGAAGCCTCTGATCTTGCCCATGATTTGTTCGGTGAGAATGAACAAATTGTAATGGGATTTTGTTTTCTTACGTTAATGGTATATATAAATAGTATCACGTCATTTAAAATTTCAAACGACATGACAATATATAAACTTGTGTTTAAGCATGTCGGAATTACTGTGGACGAGCTACTCTTAAGTTTAACCATTTCTAAAGGCCGAGTTGGAGGTGGCCAAACCACTTCCAAGTGGATAGTCAAATTACATTCTTGCAAGCCATTCCCAACCATTTATTTTTTCTCCTTTCCTTCTCATTTTTTTTTTCCTTAACTTTTTTATTTTATTTTTTGTTTCTATATATACGGTATATTTTTAATTTTAAATGATGTGGTGAAGTTATATAATAATGAGTACTGTTGATTCAATGATATATATATGTGTTATAATTTTATTAGATATGACATGGTCACTAAAAAACCTAACGTAAGGAGTACGGAGAAAAGAATTTGATAACGAAGCATTATATATACTTTAAAAGAGTGATGGATTTGATAAGTTTCAAATTAAACCTGAATGATGAATTTGTAAAAGGTTAAACTCCTGGAACCTCTACAGTATTTTTCTCTTAAAAAAAAAAAAGAAAGTAATTTTATCTTCAAAAAAATATATTTGCTTAGTAAAAAGCTTCCCTTTACATTGGTTTTACTCTATTTCATGTGTGCCCCTTATGTCCATGTGTGCTGCCTTGGTTTCATGACGTTGCCTATGGCCTGAACATCTGTACATTTTAATATATGATGATTTTTTTATCTTTCCCTGGGATCGGAGGAGGAAGGTGAAGATGACGTCAAGTAATCGATGATCATCATTCCTCTTATGCCCTGGTCAACACAAGTACTGTTACACATATGGATTTATTTGAAATTAATTAAAAATTCTATATATAGACATAATTTATAATTTTCTTGAGCTGTGCGTGCGAGGAGAAAACTTCTTAGATGTTTCTAGGTGGGTAATATTCATGATCTACCGGTCTAATGCTGACTTGTATGCAGTATTCCTCTTAAGAAGTATAAAATATTGTTTTGGACCAAGAAAAAAAGGAAAAAAACAAAAAAAAAACAAAAAGTGGGGAAGAAAAGCTATTCATGAGCGGTGAAGTAGTACGGATTGTCAAGATTAATGGATTTCAGTCTAGAAGGAATGTGTGCACATTTAACTAGGAGTCGGACGTATCAATTTCTTTGATTATTTTATAAGTATGATTATCATGTAAGCTTAACGATATTATTTATATATATATTTGAACATGCATGGAAGTTAAGGCACGACAAATGGGATCTAGACAAAGCTACAATGATATATTCCATTTACTTGTAAATCATTGTCATGATAGGAAGAGGAGCAGATATTTATTCTTAAAATAAGGTGAACGTTGGGTTTACTTTTTATCTTGTCATTTATTTATTTTACTTTTTACTTAACCCCCCATGAGATATGTTGCAATGTCGAGATTTTAGTCAAATAACAAATTAATTGCACAAGAAGTTATATATGGTTCTTAAACGACGTTTGATTTTGCTAGGAAGCTGCCTAGCTAGTTCCATTTTATTCTGTACTACCATTCGGATTCGGTGGCCGACTTGACTTTGGAATCAATATTGAATTTTCATTGGTTGCAAAGAAGACTTGAGGGATCTGCGTGTCAAAAAAGCAAAAAGAAAGACTTGAAGGATGCCGGTCCGACAAAAAAAACAAAGAAAGGAAGACACCACGTACGTACAGATGGCCGTAAAAAAAATTAACGAATAAATATTTATAACCGCGACAGTTGCTGATTTTGTTTATTAGTTGCAGCTGCAGAGTCTTCAATCCTACAACAAATCCAATTTGTGCCCATCTCCGATATTGCTCTCCTCGAGTTTATCAGGTTCATTTCACTGTTTATATAATCTCTAAGATGACACAAATTTATAACTATTTTTCCTTATTACATTTCCTAAACAACGGGGCAATTTTTTTTAATTGGGTCCCTTTTACATACCCATGAAATATGTATCTGATGCCAATCATTAATGTTTTCTTGGTCTGAGTATTTGCATTGAGTATGATATATATATATATAGCTCATATGGTGCAGAGTCTTACGTTTCTTCCCTGAAAGAAATCATATGGTGCACAACCCGAGAGATTGCACTTAAATTTTGTTTTTTCTGAGGTTGCACTTAGATTAATTTATATATATATATGGAAAGTGGTGTTTATCTAATCTGTTTTCTAGTTTTTAAGGAATATTCTAAACTCATACTTTTGTCGTTGTAATTGTAGCTCGTGGTCGTGGGTGAGGACGTTAATTATAGGCTTGAGTTATGAGTTCCCGTGGGCATCGGCATGCGCAAGACAACTGGATGAGGTTAGCATCTTCTTCTTCTTCTTCTTTTATATGTTCTAACTTATATATCTATATGGTCTTTACAGAAAGAAAAAAAAAAAAAAATTAATTGCTTATAGATATGATTATTATCATTGTAAATATGAGAATAACCAGCATCCTTCATTATGATTATTTTGTTTTAATAACTTATTTTGGTGCTTAAGGCTTTAATAAGGTAGCCCAATTTTGAACCAATCTCTTAAACGCTATTGAAAATAAGTCATTCTTTCTTTCTTCTCGCGAAGAGTACTTGCGTAATTCCCCAGTTCCCCTTCCCTTGATCGGCTAATGTACGTGTTCGACAAGTCGTTGTCCCATGATTACGATCTTATCCATTTTATCTTAAATAGAAATGATTTATTTTATGATCAATTTAAATTTGTGTAATATGATCCGTTGTTAGTTAGTCATTTATTTTTGTTTTTTTTATTAGTGATGATTTAAGGGTTGATCGTGACTACCACATCATCAAGTTGTATTGCAATTATATAATAGTCTATTAAATAATATTACTTACTAAATTTTACAGCAAGTTGTTATATAGTGAATACATTGTTATATTAACCAAAATTTTGAAATAACGCTTCATGGGAATCACGCCTCATGAAGCGGATTAGTTTGCATCATCTCTCCTCTTTTTGTGTGGATATGTTTAAAAAAAAAAAAAAATGAGGCTTTTTAAGGGTCGATGTGTTTTTATGTTTTGTTCAGTGCATGCATGCCTGGATGGGCTAACCCAACTACAAAGCAGAAAACGAGACCAAGAAATCTTATTAATTATAAGCCTTCAGGTAGAACGTAAAAATAGATGAGGACCATGAGGTTGTGTTTGTGTCAATGTAAAATATTTTTTATTGAAATATACGATTTTTTTTAAAAAAAAAATTTTATTAATCGATTTAGATATTAAAAATGATTATAAATTTTTTCTAACGTTTGATTCATATAGAAAATAATTATTTTACATTGAAAATTAATTGAAGGTGATGGTGGTTGGGTGTCTCAGTTGTTATAGATTTTGATTGCACTACACATTGAAATATGAAAAATATTTTACATAAAAATAAAATAAAAAACACACACACACTTGCAGCATGGCTTTAATTAAGCCAGGCAAATTCTAAGCATGCAATTAACTAGATTGAAGGTATCATTATGGTTCCTCAGTTGAAGGGATCAAAAGTAAAAAGATAAATATCATTAACCTGATTCTTTGCTTGTTATGTTGTGTACGTACGTTCAGGGATCAGGATATGGAGGGGGGGCAAGTCTCCGAAATTGATGGAGATGATTCAGGACAAAAGAGAAGAAGAATCAAAACAATTCTTGACCCAGAGGGGCAGCTGCTACGACGGTGGAACATGATGATTGCAGTGTCGTGTGTAATTGCAGTATCAGTGGACCCTTTGTTCTTTTACGTTCTTTTCATCAACGAACATAAGAAGTGCTTGTTGTTGGATAAAAGATTGAAGATCGTAGCCATTACTTTGCGATCTGTCACGGATTTCATTTATGTTTTGAACATAATTTTGCAATTTATTTGTCCTTACATCGACAAGGAATGTCGTAAGCTTGGACAAATTAAGGTGGTTACAGATCCTCAACAAATAGCAAAGCACTACTTCTTCTCATGGTACTTTGTAATTGACATTCTCGCTACTCTTCCCCTCCCACAGGTAAGGGCCGGGACCACACTTTTCTTTTATATGCTTCTGAATTGTTTTGTTAATGTTATTTCAAGTTTAATTAACCGCAACGAGGATTATTATTCAAATCATTTTAATTGATTATGTTTTGTCCAGGTTTTATTTCCAATTATTTTTTCAGAAATCAGAGATTCAAATTATTTTGACAAAAGGAAGTCGCTGAACGCTGTTGTTTTCTGCCAATACACACCAAGAGTTGTTCGAATCTACATATCATGGATGAATCACAGCAGGATTGCCAGCAAACTTGCTAGAACAGTATGGGTTAAAGCTGCATTCAACTTCTTTCTCTATATATTTTCCAGTCATGTAAGTAGTATTGATTATTAATATCAATATCATATTCATTTTACGTCAACATAATAATAATTATTATTATTTGTATTTTTGTATTTGCACGACTGATCTTTCTTTCTTTTGTATTTTTTATAGGATATCCGCAAAATTTACTGATGTTTATGTGACTTCTGGCCCTTTAGGTACTAGGCGCCTATTGGTACTTTCTTTCAGTGCAACGAGAGATGGCTTGCTGGCACACGGCCTGTAAAAACCATAGTAAATGTACTTCAATTTCTTTTAATTGTAATCACCCTTTAAACGATCTCGCTTTTTTAGATGATAAGTGCTCCGTAGAAACACCAAACACAAAGGGCGCCTTTGATTATGGAATTTTTCTTGGAGCCCTTCAATCTGGTAATTTGCAGTCCACAGATTTTCCACAAAAGCTCGCCTATTGTTTTTGGTGGGGCTTACGGAATTTGAGGTTTGGACATGTTACACTCTTTGTCATTCAACATTAGTTTTTTTTTTTAATGATCAGAATGCTTATTATCGGTAAATATATCATACTATTGTACGTCCTTGCGCATGCATTTGTTGAACCATGCAAAGAGTGTACGTTTTTTTTTTTTTTTTTCTTTTTCTTTTTTTCATTGGTTTAATTAATTAAACTATAAATAAATCATTCTATTGTACAATTTAGACATAAGAAATACAAGCTTTTTTTTTTTTTTTTTGGATGAATGAAAAAAAAAAAGAAAAATAGAAGCTTCTTCTGATCCATAATTCTTTAGACTTGTAATCTTGCTGGTTTTTGTTTCCTTACCTTGAGCCCTAGCTAGCCTGCATACAGCTCTAGTCTTTACTTATACTTTCAACGTAAATTCTTATAGATTTATTTTTATACTTTGAGCATATTATATTATTCTGATATTGCCATCTTATAAACTATACTTTTTCCAATTTTTGCAGTTCTTTTGGTCAAAACCTTCAAACAAGTTCATATTTCTGGGAAAACTTCTTCGCAATTTTTGTCTCAATCTTTGCTTTGCTGCTGTTTTTGTATTTCATTGGAAATGTGCAGGTAGGCGCTCAACATCTTTTTTAAGCTTAAGGGCGCTTGATTATATAATTATGTACATCATTAGAGACGGTTTATAGATTAATTACATATAGAAGGCCAAAAGGGAATTTTGAACTATGAAGCTAAATTACATATTTAGGTGTTAGAACATTGATTAAATGATTAAATTCGTTTTTTTCTTTTTTTCTTTTTATCGACATAAGATTTAAGGATAAATTCTATTTATCAATATAATTTGATGAATTGAACTTGTCATGTAACAGACATATAGACAGTTGGCAACTGAAAGGTCAGAAGAAATTATACAAAATATGAAAGTTAAAGAGTGAGAAATAGATTTATGGATAGATAGGAACAAGCTCCCTGGTTGTATGAAAAAGGAGATCATGCCTAATGTTCAACGCATGCTGGAACAAAAGAAAGAAGTTGATGTACAAAATCTGCTCTCTCATCTTCCTAGTGAACTTGCAAGGAAGATTAAGCGCTATATCTGTTTACCTATGCTTAAAAAAGTGAGTCCCCTTTTCTTCTTCCCCGCCCCCCACACCTTTCTTTCTTCTTCCTTTTTGATAAGTGGAGTTTCTTTTTTCTTCCTTTTTGATAAGTTGAGTGGATTGTGAAAGAGTTGCAATTAAGGATGTTAGTGGTTTGTTTGGGTGTACATTTGAGGAGTTTAAAAGTGCGTTTGATACTCAAAAAATCCGTTTGAAGAAAAAAGTACATGTTTGGTAAAAAAAAATTGAAAGCGCTTTTAAAAGTCCACAAAGCAAAAAAAAAAAAAAGGCTAAAACGCACTTTTGGCAAAAGCTTCATTTTTAAGGTTTTGCCAAAAAACGTTTTTTAACTTAAAAACTCTATTTTTCGAACGCAATTCCAAACATGCTCTAGATCTTCCATAATTGCTCGTTACTAGATGTTACTAGGTTTTATTAGTGATTCTACTTGAGAAGCTCCAATTGTAACATTAAATAATCATTTTGGAATAATAACGTACATAGACATAGTTAGCACTTTCCTAATTAAATTGTGACAAATGGTACAAAGTAACCTAAGAAGCTTCCTTCACGTAATTATTTCCTAATTGAAATGACCCTTTCTCATTTATCCTTTTTTGTTTGCGCTAGGTGCCACAACTTGTAGGAAAAAGTGACCAACATTTGCGATTGATCTGCGACTATCTGAAGCCAGTGCACTACAAGCAGCACAGCTACATTGTGAGGGAGGGAGAACCACTTGATGCGATGCTCTTCATAACGCAAGGCATCATATGGAACTTCACCACCATTAATGGTGTGAGAAGCAATAAGTGCATCGAGAAAGGTAATTTCTATGGAGAAGAACTTCTTGATTGGGGATTGGATTCCCCCGCCTTACCCAACCTATCCGACCTCCCAATCTCTCTCAAAACTGCGAAAACACATACAAAAGTTGAAGCCTTTGCTCTAATGGCCAACGACTTGAGGACTATAGTTTCCAGGCGTACTGAAGCAGTTTCTGCTGTACAAGCAGCTTTCCGGCGCTTTAATGAAAAGCCTCTCCAGTTTGTTGAGGGGATGAAGAACATTGAAATTTCGTCTGTGTTAGAGTACAGATAGCAAGTCATCTAAGGATTAGGCCTGAACCACATGTCTCGGGCAATTTATTTCACTCCTATTTCAGATACTGTCGATATAGCTACCAACCAGGAAGATATTTGATGATGGAAGAGATATTCAAACTCGCATTGATAAAGGATTAGTCCCAGCTATTAGCTCGATAACAACTCTTTCTTTTACTGATTTGTATATATATGCTGTGTATTATTATTATCTTTATTCATATTTATTCTTTGGTTCTAGTTGTATTCGGTTTAGCTGCACAAATACTTGAAGTTATCTTTGTATAGTTTTACTGCCTAAATATAAATGAAATAGAGCACAACAGGAGTATTCATATATTCTGGCCAAATCAATTCCACATGCAACACTTTCTTTCATGGTATGAGAGCCATAAAGATTCGCACCCAAAATTTCTTTTTCTTTCCTGCATTTTATTCTCAAATCGTTGAATTTAGTACCATTGGTGCTGCTTCTTCTCTTCTTTTTTCTACTCCAAACATTTCACTTTTTTTTTTTTTTTTGATGAATGAGTGAATTTATAAAAGCACACCAGTGAACAAACACCCCAGCAAAAACAGAACACCACTCAACTCACAAAATAGCACAACTCAATCTGATGCCAATTATCCGGTGTGGGTGTGTCAATTTCTCCCCATACTCGGGAAAAATGGGCTGTTGGGTATTGTTGATGGGTCGGATCCCTGTCCACCCAAATTCATTTCAGAATCTGATGAGAAGGATTCTATCTCCTTGAATCCTGAATTTGTGATTTGGGAGAAAAAGGATCAATATATCCTTACTTGGTTCAATGCAACGTTGTCTGGAAAGGTTGTCAGTGCAGTGTATATATGGCGTCAATACCTCAAGGCAGGTATCATGTTCTTGGAGGAGGAAATATCATGGAGAGAGGGAGAGGAGAGTTGAGAGAGTGAGATAAGATAATGGAAGGAGATCAGATATCTCTAGACTAGAATTAATGGTGGGGGAGAATGGGAGATAAAAATCAATAATAAAGAATAGAGAGAGATACTTAAATACTTTAGGGCTTAGGCTTTATGCATTGGAATTTGGGGGGAGTGTCTCTTTGACTCTTTATGCATTGGACCACGAGGCGGGCTAAGAACCAACCGTAGTGGACCCTTTATTAAACGGGCCTCAAGCCTAACCTCTATGCGGAGGGGGCCGGATATTTGGGTTGCTAAGTCCAATGAGATATCCATATCTCAACAATACTCAATGTTGGGTTTAGTTTTAACCTTTTCATTTATATATATATTGCAACGTCGAGGTTTTATCTATGAGCATATTCTTGCCTGGTCAGACGGCCCAATGGGGCACCAGTGCGCAAATAATGTCAGCGGTAAGCCTCATCAACAGATATTTTTGTGGCTAATTTATGTTCGTCATGCATTTTCAAGAGTTAAAGATTTATTTTTGGAGGATGACGTTTCTTGTCACGTAATAAGCACGTAAGCTCATAGGACTATAGGAGTTTTATAAGATAAATGATAGGTGTTAATAATTTGTTCATATATATATATATATATATAAATTTAATAGATTCAGTTAGTTATATTGAAGATGTATTTTTGTCTTTTAATTTTTGTGAGAAAACAAAAATACTCATCCAATATAACTAACTGAATATTATCTTTGAATTGGATAACATTATGTTCCTTAGATTTATGGGTACGTCCACATAAGTCGATAAATCTAATGATTGATTTGCATGTAAGATAATATGGAGGAAATATGAGCAAAATATTGACACAAATCATTTTTCAATATTTTTTGTGTTACAACATATAGTTCTTTTTAGTTATTCACTATAAGTAATTTTAAGAACCATCTTTTTATTATTCTAAAGTTTATGTGGCTTCTAGAATTACCATTAAATCAAAATTTATTAGTAATCCATCTCAAATTCTATGATAATTTTTTTAAAAAAAAAATCATATCAACTTGAAAAGGATAAAAAGATGATTCATAACATTATTCTCATTTACTATATAGCACAAAACATCAATAGATATTAATTTTCTTTCCTCTTTTTCTTTAAGAAAACAATAGAAAAAACTCTAAATAAAATAAATAAAAACTCTATTAATAGAGAATATATATATAAAATATAAAATCTTTAGAGTCTATATAGAAAAAACAGTAAATATTTTAGCTACTCTTTCTGAGATGCTCATGGGTGAAAATGTCATTGTATTGCAGCCCTTTTGATAAAGTGGACCCTTGGCAGTTTGCTAGAACAAGACCGGATGGAATATGTAGTATATTGCTTACTTTTCTTATATTCCTTAATCATATTATTTGCTGGGGGAAGTTACCAAGTTCCATTTTTTTTTTTTTTTTTCTGCACTACCATTCTCTAGCTGACTTGACTTTGGCATGGATATTGAATTTTCATCAGTTGCCGAGAAAGACTTGAAGGATTCCTGTGAAAAAAACAAAAAAGAAAGACTTGAAGGATGTCTGTCCCACTCGGGCCACACGGATGGTTGACTGACAAAAAAAAAAGAAAGAAAGACTTGATCAAGATAACGAATAAATATATATATACAACCGCGACAGAGTAGTCTTACATGCTACGACAAAGAAAGACTTGTTTATTAGTTGCAGCTGCAGAGTAGTCTTACATGCTACGACAAATCCAATTCTGCCAGTACTCTTTGCTTTGTCCAGATCGATATCCCCGTCACCCTTGCTCTCCTCTAGCTAGTTTATCAGGTTCATTTCACTATTTAGTGGGCACAAATTTAGAACTATATATTATTATTTGTTCTTATTACATTTCCAACACAACCGGACTTGTTTGGTCTCTTTTGACCCATGAACTATCTATATTGAAAGTGGTGTTTGTCTAATCTATAATAAATTTATAACCGCGACAGTTTGCAGCTGCAGAGTCTTCAATCCTACAACGAATCCAATTTCTGCCCATCTCCATTGCTCGATCTCCTCGAGTTTATCAGGTTCATTTCACTGTTTATATGTATAATCTCGATGACTATTTTTTCTTTTACATTTCCTAAACAACGGGGCAATTATTTTTGGGTCCCTTTTACATACCCATGAAATATGTATCTGATGCCAAGCATTAATGTTTTCTTGGTCTGAGTATTTGCATTGAGTATGCTATATATATATATATATATAGCTCATATGGTGCAGAGTCTTACGTTTCTTCCCTGAAAGAAATCATATATATGGTGCACAACCTGAGAGATTGCACTTAGATTTTGCTTTTTCTGAGGTTGCACTTAGATTAATATATATGTGGAAAGTGGGGTTTTGTCTAATCTGTTTTCCAGTTTTTAAGGAATCTAAACTCATACTTTTGTCGTTGTAATTGTAGTTCGTGGTCGTGTGGGTGAGGACGTTAATTGTGTCGTTTATAATTAAGCTTGAGTTACGAGTTCCCGTGGGCATCGGCGTGCGCAAGACAACTGGATGAGGTTAGCATCTTCTGCTTCTTCTTCTTCTTCTTCTATATGTTCTAACTTATATATCTATATGGTCTTTACAGAAAGAAAAAAATAAATTAATTAATTCCTTATACATATGATTATTATCATTGTAAATATGAGAATAATCAGCATCCTTCATTATTATTATTTTGTTTTAATAACATATTTTGGTGCTTAAGGCTTTAATAAGGTAGTCCAATTTTGAACCAATCTCTTAAACGCTGTTAAAAATAAATCATTCTTTCTTTCTTTTCGCAAAGAGTACTTGCCTAATTCCCCAGTTCTCCTTCCCTTGATCGGCTAATGTACGTGTTCGACAAGTCGTTGTCCCATGATTATGATCTTATCCATTTTATCTGAAATAAAAATGATTTATTTTATGATCAAATTAAATTTGAGTAATATGGTCAGTTGTTATTTATATAAATGGAATGACATGTAATAATTAGTCATTTTTTTTTGTTTTTTTTGTTTTTTATTAGTGATGATTTAAGGGTTCATCTTGACTACTACGTTATCAAGTTGTATTGCAATTATATAATAGTCTATTAAATAATATTACTTGCTAAATTTTACAGTAATGCTATTTCGTCTGTGTTAGAGTACAGATAGCAAGTCATCTAAGGATTACGCCTGAACCACATGTCTCGGGCAATTTATTTCACTCCTATTTCAGATACTGTCGATATAGCTACCAGCCTACCAACCAGGAAGATATTTGATGATGGAAGAGATATTCAAGCTCGCATTGATAAAAGATTAGTCCCAGCTGTTAGCTCGATAACAAATCTTTCTTTTACTGATTTGTATATATATGCTGTGTATTATTATTATCTTTATTCATATTTATTCTTTGGTTCTAGTTGTATTCGGTTTAGCTGCACAAATACTTGAAGTTATCCTTGCATAGTTTTACTGCCTAACTATAAATGAAATAGAGCACAACAGGAGTATTCATATATTCTGCCCAATTCAATTCCACATGCAACACTTTCTTTCATAGTATCATAGCCCTAAAGATTCGCACCCAAAATTTCTTTTTCTTTCCTGCATTTTATTCTCAAATCGTTGAATTTAGTACGTACCATTGGTGCTGCTTCTTCTCTTCTTTTTTCTACTCCAAACATTTCACTTTTTTTTTTTTTGATGAATGAGTGAATTTATAAAAGCACACCAGTAAAAAAACACCCCAGCAAAAACAGAGCACCACTCAACTCACAAAATAGCAAAACTCAATCTGATGCCAATTATCCGGTGTGGGTGTGTCAATTTCTCCTCATACTCGGGGAAAATGGGCTGTTGGGTATTGTTGATGGGTCGGATCCCTGTCCACCCAAATTCGTTTCAGAATCTGATGAGAAGTATTCTGTCTCCTTAAATCCTGAATTTGTGATTTGGGAGAAAGATGATCAATATATCCTTAGTTGGTTCATTGCAACGTTGTCTGGAAAGGTTGTCAGTGCAGTGTATGGTGTCAATACCTCAAGGCAGGTATCATGTTATTGGAGGAGAAAATATCATGGAGAGAGGGAGAGTAGAGTTGAGAGAGTGAGAGAATGGACGGAGAAGATATCTCTAGACTAGAATTAATGATGGGGAGAATGGGAGATAAAAATCAATAATAAAGAATAGAGAGAGATACGTAAATACCTTGGGGCTTAGGCTTTATGCATTGGGTTTGGGGGGAGTGTCTCTTTACGATAACCATTGGACCACTCGGCGGGCTAAGAACCAACTGATTAGTCTCATGTAGTGGACCTTTTATATTAACGGGCCTTAAGCCTAAGCTCCATGTGGAGGGGGCCGAATATTTGGGTTGCTAAGTCTGATGATATATCCATATCTCAACAATACTCAATGTTGGGTTTTAGTTTTGGAAAAAATTGTAAAATAAGCCCATATGGTTTATTTGATTTGTAATTAACTCATTGAAGTATCAAAATAAAATTAAAAGTCTTTGAGGTATGCCAAAAAAAATAATTTAATCCCTCTAGCCAAATTTCGTCTACTAATTTAACAGATTTCGATATTATGAAATGTTAGAACTAATAAAATGGTGACACATGTCTTAGTTAAATAATTCCACCCACAACTGGAGTCACACCACGCTGTCTTGCGAGAGAGTGAGAGACGAGAGAGTTGTGGGTAAGACAGGCGACGTCGACTTGAGAGAGCAAACTGGGGGCTGCAAAGGGAGTTAGGGCTAGGGGAAAAGAGAGGTCGTTTTGGTTTCAATGAAAAAATTAAGAATTACATTTATACCCTTACTATTAGTTTCTTATCGGGTATATCGGTTTTCGATAACTAAATTTTAACCGACCAATAAGTTAATTGGTATAAAAATTTTAACCGATTACCTATCAATAACTATTGGTTGCGGTTAATATCGGTTCAATCAAATTTAGTAGGCAGTTGGTAATCGGTTAATTTGCCAACTCCTTGTCGCCAGAGTCCAATGCTATTTATTTTTCTAACACGCGATATTGTGGGAGTATGAATTCGGATTGGGATTAGTTGGCATTTGGCCTTTTTCGCATATTTCTTTATCAAAGACAGCCCCAGCTTCACCTGTTGTCTGCCATGGTCCGACATAATAAAACTATTGATTCCCTTGCCTGAATGATTGAAATTACTTTTTGTTATACTATAGTAATTGGGAAAACTTTATAAAATCCTCTTCAACTCCTACTTGTTTTGACACTACTTTAAAAGTTTAAAAATTCTCGATCAAATTTTCAATTTCTTTTAATTACTCAATTTCATTATGATTTTTCGTTAAATTTTGTCAATTTTTTTAAAATACTCGTATATTTTTAATAAAAAAAAAATACAAAGATATTGCAAAAATATTGCAAAGATTTTTTAAAAATAAAAAATAAACTCAAGAATCTTTACAATTTTTTATTTTAGTTAAAAAAAAAAAATAGTAGTACTTTAGGAATGATGACAAGATTTTATAAAAAAATTTAACGGAATTAGGTAATTAAAATAAATTGAAAGTTCGATACTCTTAATTAAAAGATTTTTTTTTTTTAACTTTGGGAGGTACTTTTAAAATGCGTAAAAGTTTATAGAGAGTTTTGTGAAGTTTCCTAAAAAAAAAAAAAAAAAAGAGGCATGAGATATGATTTGTTTAGGAAAAAGGCATGACATACGTGAGTATTAAAGGTGCTCTAAAATTTAAATTGCTTTTATACTTGTCAAAAGTAAAAGGCGGCTTTTGTAAGAAAACAAAAAAAAGTATAAGGCATCTACTGTAGACCTTAAGGGTACAATTCCTCGCACAAAATTGTGTCGTTTTACAAAAGTTTTGGACAATATGATGCAACCTTGTTCAATTGTTTGACCGCACTAGGAATCAAAATCAGAAGTTTTACAAACAGCCGTTGCGGTAAGAAAAGGAAAAATGTTTTCTTTTTTTATCTTGTTCTTATTCCATCGCTTTAATTTTTAAATTCATCATTAGATATTTCAGACTAAAGATTTTAGACATGGATCTCACAAATATAATAATAATTTAAAAATAAAAAATAAAAGAAAGATGAGAATATAATGTATAGCATCTCTCTAAGAAAAGTAAGGATTTTGCATAATTCGGTTGCACCCTCCAATTATCCATATACCATTATAATTTTTATTTTTTTTTTAGCTACCATTGAAAAGGTGGGCTGTTAATAACCGCCTTAATCATTTAAACGCTAACTACTAACCACTTTTAAAAGCGGTTAGGAAAAATTGCTAACCGCCTAAACGGTTACGGTTAGCGGTTTTAGGTTTTGAAAAAACTGCTGACCAATATATATATAAAACGAAGTCATTTATGCATTTAAATATACATAAAAATGTATAAAAATTTATAAACGATTAGGATATTATCGTATTACCATAAAAACGACGTCGTTTTGTTTTGTTTTCTTAATTTTTGTTTTTTTTTTTAATTTTTTTTAAATATTTTATTTTAAAAAGCGGTTAGTGGTTATTAGGATTATTAACTGTTAACCGCTGGTTAGTGAATTTACTAACCAACTAGGTGGTTACGGTTAGCGATTTTAGCCAATAACTACTAACCGTAACTGCCTTTCAACCATATTTTTAGCCAACAATATTTTTTCAATTACCTATCTACCGTCTCTTATCAAATAGTATTTTATGCTCTCAATTTCGTAGTTTCACACAATCTCTAAAAACAAGGGGTCCAAAGTTCCTAATCATGCAGTATTTCTACAATAATATTGTACCTTAAATTTAGTCTAAGTTTATGACGTTAAGAATTTAATGTGCATTTTAAATGATTTTAAATAGATTGGAGAATATTTCTTTCAGACGGGTTTAGAGGAAATTTCTGTCCATAAAATAAAATAAAATTTAAATTTTTTTTAAAAATTGTTTGATAATGTTAAAATGAACTTAAACTTTATTTTTATGACAGAAATTTCCTCGAAAT
Source organism: Corylus avellana (assembly GCF_901000735.1). NCBI lineage: Eukaryota > Viridiplantae > Streptophyta > Magnoliopsida > Fagales > Betulaceae > Corylus > Corylus avellana. Next base: position 1,606,040 of record NC_081541.1, read on the forward strand.
CAATCTGGAGGAAATTTCCTTGGACTTACTTCAATAGGTGACAAATGTCATCTCTCACATATTTTTTTTAAAATTTTAAGAGTCATTTATTGGCATTCTACTAATCTAGGAACCCAAACATTAATTTTTTAACAACTCACAAATGTTGAATGACACTTATCACCTATTGAAATAGATTAAGGAAAATTTCCTTCGAACTAGTTTGAAGAAAATTTATGTCCCTTTTTTTTTTAAGCCTTAAACTACCACTTTTAATTGGTCGGGTTGACATTGCAATAAATTAAAGTTTCTTAGGTAGGTGACAAAAATAGTAATGCGAAAATAATAAAGCGGAATAGTAAGATAGAGATGACACAGAGATTTATGTGGTTCTATTTATGTAACGGAGAGCGCTAGCCAAATCTGTGCTATTATCCCAAAAAACTAGTCAATTTGAAGCTTCCCTAGAATTCATTATAAAGCCCAGTTTCACCTAGTAACTAGGCAATATGGGATTTAGCACCCATGACTATCTTTATAAAGCACACACTCTATGTGGGTTTCTTCTCATCTTCCCAATATGGGATCGGAGTGTTACAAACTCCCCCTCTTAAATTCCTGACGTCCTCTTCAGGGCTACGTCATGCAGCATTTGTAACAATGCAAGGAAAAATACTAGCCACATTTGCGCTATTACCTCAAAAAGACTAGTCAATTTGGAGCTTTCTTAAAATTCATTATACAGCCAGTTTCACCTAATAACTAGGCAATGTGGGACTTAGCACCCATGACTATCTTTATAAACCACCCACTCTATGTGGGCTTCTTCTCATCTTCCCAATATGGGATCGGGGTGTTACATATGATATCAGAGTCATAGCCCAGCCTGAGATGGGGAAGCGTGCACAAGTCCATGAGGGTCTCCAGCGAGGCCGCTGGGTCCTAAGAGGGGGTAATTGTGACGTCTCACATTACTTGGGCATGGAAAAGATGATGTGTTTATATGAAATATACTCTCTCTAAATGATATGAGGGCTTTTTGGGGGTAAACTCAATAATAAAACCGTGCGAGCTTGGCCAAAGCGAACAATATCATACTACTTGGAGCAGGGGTGTTACAGTTTTTGACCTACGTCCATAGGATAAAGCCCTAAGGTGCATTAAACTCTTATTTATTTATAAGAGAATCATATTAGATACAAATAGACTTTTACTCTAGTTAGGTTAGTTAGGTTGATAGTCTTTAACTATAACTAGACTTCAACTATAACTCAATAATAATTTGGGTTAATAACTTTTTTGGTACCTCGATTGTAACGTTTTTATTTTTTCCGCCTAAGTTTAAAAACTGTACAAAGCTGGTACCTCACTTATGGGAAAAGACAAAATCAATATCTCTGTTAGTTTCTGTTTGTTCCAATTAACGGAATTTCCACGTGTCACTCCTGTAACACGTTACGTGTTCTAAAAATTAGAAATAATAAAATAATAATTAAAAAAACTAAACATAAAAATTTAAAAATTTTAAAAAAAATTAAAAAAAAAGGAAGAAAAAGGTGAAAATTTTGTTGGCCAATGGTGATGGTGGGCCACCCTCATTTTGACCTTAGGGGGCAGGGGAGGGGTTGCTTAGCCACCCCCAAGGCCGGTTTGAGGGTGGCCGAAACCACCCCCTTTGGAAAAGTTGTGGCAGATATGCATCTACCATACCACATTATATATATTCACATGGCCTATGGGGTGGTTCGGCCACCCCCATCTTGTGGCCGAACCACCCCATGGCCTATGGGGGTGGTTTGGCCACCCTCATCTTGCAAAAGGGGGTGGCCAAACCACCCCCAACCTATTATTTTATTTTATTTTTTTATTTTTTTCATTTGGCTGGCTTCGACCTCCTCAGACTGAGGGTAGTTCAACCACCCCTATGGGCCAACCCATTATTATTATTGTTTTTCGTTTGGCCCTTAAGGGTGGTTGAACCACCCCCAAGGGCCATGGGAATGGTCTGGCCACCCCCAAGGACCAAACGAAAAAGAAAAAAATAATAGGTTGGGGGTGGTTGGGCCACCCCTGGTCGATCATTGAGGCTAAAATGGGGGTGGTCCAGCCACCCCTACGGCCAAAATGGGGTGGCCAGCCGCCCCTTATTTTTTTTTATTAATTTTTGTTTTTAGTTTTTAGTTTTTTTTTTTTAAATCGTAAATAATATTTTAATATTTTTATTTTTAATGTGATATTTATCCCATTTATGGCCCTAGGATTCTCCTAGGGTCATTCTGGCCATCAACTAAAGACCTATCTAGTCCAAATGGACTGAAGAGGATCTTATTCCTTATTTTAGAGCTTAGATGAAATAAATGGATGAGATTTATGAATTTGATAATCTCAAATTTAAAGGGAATTTTATTGGATCTCATAGGAGGCACAACACTACAGCTACAAACTCACCCGTATTCACTACCAATTTGTTTGGCGAAGCCTTTTTTTTTTCTTCCTTTGTTACTATTTATCACTATTTCATAAAAAAATCAACATCAAAACATTTTTTTTTTCTACTTTTTATATCACATCATTCACTTTTTATTACAATTCAAATAAAAAAATCGGTACAAAATAAATTTTTTTCATTTTTCAATACTATTTTTTTACTTTTTTATACCAAATATTCTTACATTTTTTTTTTTGATATAAATCTAAGTCAACTACATTATCTAAAGAAAATAATTAAAATAATTTCGGCCTCTTACCAACTCTCCTTTCAACAATTTCTCCGTTTCTCGTAATAATCGAGTGTTGAATACCGCGTAATGGGATGCGACAAACTCTGCTATTTTTTCAACCAAAAAAGCACATGTACTTTTTTGTTTTTGTTTTTTTTGCGCTCAGAGCCCGAGACGATAGCTGTGGAAAGATAAAAAGGTGTCCACACCTTTTCTTTGTTTAATTTGCTGTCGGTTATTGCACTGTGACTTCAATGATTATTATTATTTTTTTCTCTACGAAAATTTGTAAATTTTATTGCTGAAAAATTTATTGCATAAAGCTCTGAAAATAATAAAAATTTCTTCAAAATTAGTACGAATGAAATATTCTTTAACCCATATAAAATAGTACTAAATGTCTGTAAATATTTTAAATATATGTTAAATTTTTAACTTCATTAATAATAGTTTATTAACTTAAACTAAATTTAATGCTCATTTTAAATATTTACAGATACTAAGCACTATTTTACATGAGTTGATAGATATTTCATCCGAACTAGTTTGAAGCAAATTTTTGTTCCTCTAAAAAATCATGAGATTACAAAGTCGTATAATTATAATTTAGGAACATATTTGCTTCATGCAAATTAGATTTAGGGCATGGATAACCCAGATACCACAAAAAAAAAAAAAAAAAAAATCAAAACAACAAAAAAACTAAAAAACTAAATAATAATAAAAAAAAAAAATCCGACTGTGAGAGATAACTCCCACACTGATCTACTCCTCCTCGACCTAAAGATCAAGAGACAAATTCCTCTTCAACCCGAAGGTCTGGAGAAAAAGAAAAAACAAAAAAGCCTTATAAGAAGCAGTGGAGGAGCACGACATCGTATACATCTCCTGAAAAACATGCATTGGCTGATGAAGACGATCAAATCTAAGATTGAAAAAACTAGATCTGAATCTAGATCTTCAAACTAAATCTAAAACAAACCCGCTAAAAATGGAGACTGGAAAAGACCACAGAAAAAACACCGAGCATTGCTACCAAGGAAGGGGAGGAGGGAATAATGATTTTTACCATTCTTCTCTCCTCTACGAATTTGTCTTATTCTTTGTGTTGCTTAGAGGAAGAAAGAGAATTTTAGAGAGAAGCTTTGGCCTCTCTCTCTCTAGACCGAGAGGTGACATTAACATTAAGGAAAAGAGAATAGGATCCTCTCTATTTCATTTGAAATGGAGGGTGAATTAACTTGACTGACTTTGACTTTGAATAACTATTATCATGATCGTGTTCTACTCTCAATTACAACTAACACAATCAATTAAGCAATAAACATTAAAATTATCTTGCACAGAAATAGATCTATGGATAGATAGAAATCAGCTCTCTAAATGTATAAAACAGGAGATTATGGCCATCGTTCAACACATGCTGAAAGAAAAAAAAAGGATGTTGATGTTCAGCTATCTTATCTTCCCCAAAGAACTTGAAAGGAAGATTAAGCGTCATATCTGCTTGCCCTACTAAAGAAAGTGAGCCCCTTTCTCCTCTCCCTTTTTCTTTTTTTTTCCTAAAAAAAAAAATTATTTTTTACTTTACTTACTTTTTACGCATGAAGTAAAGTTTTGGCTATGTATACAGTTTACATGAATCCAATCAATTTTAGGGTTTAAGTAAATTAGAAAATTTAAAAAATATTTAATTGAAGTGAGAAATTTGAACTCATATCGATTATTCTAATAACAAATATTATCAATTGAATAAAAAATTAAATTAATAAAAAAAAATTGTGAATTTAATTATTATTATTATTGTAATTCTTAGGTTGGAAATGGTAAACTAATGTGCTTCCTTAAATAGCTTGGCCACTACAAGTCGTTTAGTTCTTGACAATGACTTTCTATAAACCTTCACCTTCACGTATCATTAATTTCTATATATTTGACATTAACCTTCTCATTACTCCTTTTTTGTTTGTGTTAGGTGCCGCAGCTTGAAGGAAAAGGTACCAACTGCTGCAATTGATCTGCGATTCTCTCAAGCCATTGTACTACAATGAAGACAGCTACATTCTTCGGAAGGGAGAACCACTTACTGCGATGCTCTTCATCACACAAGGAAGTATATATATGTTGCTTCCAAACCAGTAATGGTGAGAATGGCGAGGGAACCGTCTCAGGCGCTCAGTGTATTGAAAAAGGTGAGTTCTACGGAGAAAAACTTTTAGAGTGGCACCAATTCAATGACTCCCTCTCACCCGGACTATCTGACCTCCCAATTTCCACCAAAACTGTCAAAACCTTTCCAAAAGTTGAAGCCTTTGCTTTAACCGCCAATAACTTGAAAAATCTAGTTGCCAGGCATTCCCAAGCAATCTCTAATGCAAAAGTGAAATTTACAGAAGCAGCTCGTCGGTACCTTAAGGAAAATAATGCATGGCGCTCTTTTGGTGCTTCAAGGCCAGTAGTGCCACACGTTGAAAACCAAGGTATTTGTGTTAAATTGTATATATACTCCGATCCATTGGTTTCTAGTTGTTTGAATTCTGAACGTACGGTGAAGGTAGAATTAGGAAATGAACAACTTGTTAATTTATAAAACTAGGGGTGTAAATGCGGGCAGTTTTTAACCGCTTAACCGCTTAACCGTATTAACCGTTAACTGCCTAACTGTTATAATCGCTTAGCGGTTAGCAGTTATTGGGTTTAGATCATTAAAACACAATTAAAAAAAAAAAAATTAAATCACAATTTGAGTATTAATATATTATCACTATAATTTATATGATTATATCATATAATCACTTGATCATTAAATCACAATTTGAATATTAATATATTATCACTATAATTTATATGATTATATCACATGATTAATTGATCATTAAATCATTTGATTATATAATAACAAATTATACATATATAATATGACATAACTCATAAGAATACCAATTCATACTAATACAACAATTAAATATCTAGGGACTTATTTCCAATATATGTTATGAACTTATAAGTCTATATATGTTAGAGCATTCCCAATGGAAGAGCTATATTTTTATGTAAAATGGCTTCTCAAAACTCACTTTTATTTAGTTTAGCTAAGCCATTTTTAAATGCCTTTATATCTGATTAGCTATATTTCTATCTATTCTATTAAAATATTATTAAAAGTAAGAAAAGTTTTGGGAGAAGAGAACATGTGAGAGGAAAAATGAGAAAATTTTTGGGAAAAAGAGTATATGCATAGAAAAAGTAGGAAAAAATTTGGGAAAAAGAAAAAACATGTTAGAGAAACAATGAAAAATAAAATAGCTCATTTGAAAAGTGATGTTACATTTAGCTTTTTTTTTTAGCTCTTCCAATCAAATATCTATTTTACATTTTTTTTTTGTAT
>NC_081541.1:1612448-1612694 GCF_901000735.1 Corylus avellana
ACGTGACACCTACTTAATTTTTTTTTTTTTTTAAATAAAAACAAAAAATGTATTTTTTTTTAAAAAAAAAAACAAAAAGAAAAGGAAAAAAAAATTGGGGGTGGCTCTTGGCCATTTGGAGCCACCCCCTTTGGCCATGGGGGTGGCCTCTTTTTTTTTTTTAAAAAAAAAAATACATTTTTTTAAAAAAATTTTAAAACAAAATTAAGTAGGCGCCACGTGTCAACATCTGATTGGTTTAGGTGG
>NC_081541.1:1612714-1613326 GCF_901000735.1 Corylus avellana
TTTTTTTTCCTTTTTTTTTTGTTTTTTTAATTTTTTAAATACATTTTTTTTAATTTAAAAATTAAGTAGGTGCCACGTGTCAACATCTGATTGGTCAACGTGGCATTCCGTTAGGTCAACTAACGGTCGACTGACAGATGGACTAATTTGGTCATTTATCAAAATCACAGGGACCTCTTGTGATAAAAACCAAACCTCAAGAGAAAAAAAATAAAGTTATCAAACCCTAAAGAGTATTAAATATTTAACCCAATAAATAATTATTTAGCATGCATATTAGAACAGAGGTCCTTAACTATTAAAAGAGATTTGAATATGTGGAATCCATATATGAGTCCCACATATTTACTAAAGAAAAAAAATAATACAAGAGAATAAAAATAAACATTTTTATTGATTAAATTATTAAATTTTTTCTTTTTCTCTATTTAATTTTTTAAAATAAGTAAAGATGTAATAAGTGTCATAGGCTGCTTGACTTTGAATGAATATGGAATTTTCATCGGTTGCCGAGAAAGACTTGAAGGATGCCTGTGAGAAAAAAACAAAAAGGGAAGACTTGAAGGATAACGAAAATATATCTTTAACCGCGGCAGACTGCAGTTGCTCTAG
>NC_081541.1:1613362-1615754 GCF_901000735.1 Corylus avellana
TCCAATTGCTGCCACTGTTTGCTTAATTTGTCCAGGTCCCCGTCTCCCTTGCTTTCCTCGAGGTTATCAGGTTCATTTTACTGTTTATAATATATATAATCTCTAAGGAGACACAAATTTATAACTATTTATTTATTACATTTCCTATTCAACCTGACAATTTTATTTTGGGTTCCTTTTACGCGCTGAAATATGTATCTGATGACAATTAAGCGTTAATGTTTTCTTGGTCTGAGTATTTCCATTGAGTATGCTATATAAGCGATTTTACAAAATCGTTTACTGCTTCATATCATCATGTCTTATGCAGCAGAGTCTTACGTTTTTGCCCTGAAATAAATCATGCACAACCTGCGAGGTTGCATGCACTTTACTCCCCCCTTTTTCTTTCTCGAAAAGTGTTGATTGTCGGATTTTTTAGAATAATTAGTGATTTAAAATCTATTTTCCTGTTTTTCAGGAGGAATCTAAATACCGTTGTCGTTCTTATAGTTGGCAACGGCTATAGAAAGGGTCCAAAGGGACGAGGTTAGCATCTTATACTTCTTCTTCTTCTTATTTTATATATATAGTATATATGATGATGACATATATATATATATATATATATATATCGTTTTCTTATATTATAGATATGATTATTATCTTTTAAAACATCTCAAACTCAAAAGGATTTAATTTGTATGTGACTGGAAGTCTGGAAGGCACTTTCCGCATCTTGCAAGTATTTTGTTGCTTACGGGACTTAACTATATTTATCATCAAAATTTTCTTTCTTTCCTAGCATTTTTTTTTTAATATTTTAATATTTTTTATTTTTTAATGTAAATGGTAATGTTATCTTAATTGCTATTTTAAAAGTCATACCCAGGGGGCGTGGAACTAGACTTTTAGTTTGGGGAATTATAAAAAACAATTTTGTGGGGGAGGGGGGGAGCTAGGGGCACAAATACATGATTTTAACGGAATATTTAAAAAAAAAAAAAAAAAAAAATTAGGGGAGGGTTTTAATTTTTTTTTTTGGGGGGTGGTTACAACCCCCAAAGGACCAGTTGGGTCTGCCCTGGTCATACCTTAAACAAGACTATATATAAGCTGTAGTAGGGCTAGTAATTTTGACATGACTTAAAAATTCGATACGAACGCAACACAAAATTAATGAATCAGAGTTGAGGGGTCCAACCTATTTGATTAAATGGATTGGGTTATGGTTGACCTTATAGTTTTATACTCGTACTTCAACATAACTCGAATTCAAAACAAAATTAATGAGTCAAGGTTGAAGGGGTTCAACCTATTTGATTAAATTGATTGGGTTAGGGATCACCCTAATTTGGCCAATCTTTATGTCATGTATTGGGTTCGAGTTGTATCGATGTATGCCAATTCTTATTCACATGCAGACAACCATCAATTGATTTGATCGTTCAGCTTAGTGTCGTATCTATCGATTGTTCTAAAGCAACATCTGCTCGTTAGGGGCTAATTAGCAACAGTACCATTCGATTGTTCCAAGAAGACGATCAATCGTTGTACACAGGAAAATTTTCAAAGTGTCCAAAATCTCCATTTTCTCCCCCTTTTGGTCTTAGGACTAAGGCCAACATATTTACGTCATGGATTAATGCATCCTTAATTAACTCTAGTCTTAAAGCGGGGAGGGGCTAGGCCCAACTATAGATGAAGTAAAGGAGGCTGAGATATAATTCATTTCTCAACTACGCATAGGCTTTTTGGGCGGGGGGAATGTCTGAGGATGGGGAGATTTATTTTTTTATTAATATATATATATTAATAAGGGTAAAGTTCACATACCCCTCTCAAATTATCACGGTACCACCCAATTGACAATATCCCCCCATACTTTCAATTGCGATAATGTACCCCCCAAACTACCAAAACATTGTCAATATCCCCTCAAAGCTAACAAAAAGATCAAAATGCCCTTATATATTTATTAACATGACAAAAATACCCCTAAAATTCAAAAAAAAAAAAAAAATTTAAAACGAAAATTTTAATTTTTAAACGATTTTTTTAAAACCGAAATTTTTATTTTAAAAAAAATCAATTTTTATTTTATTTTTTTAATTTTTTCTAAATATGTTTTAAAAAACGAAAAAATTATTTTTTTTAAACGAAAATATTTTATTTTTTTTTCTAAAACGGAGATTTTTATTTAAAAATTATAAAAGAAAACATTTTTTTTTTTAAAAAAAAAAAACAAATGAAAATTTTTCAATTTTTATATAAAAAGAAAATCGAAATTTTTAATTTTTTTTTCTAATAAAAGATTTTTATTTTTTATTTTTTTATTTTAGGTTTTTCTAGAAATTTTAGTATTATTATTATTTTTTTAATTTTACTAAGGGTAGTTTCGTCAATGAAGGGA
>NC_081541.1:1615774-1616313 GCF_901000735.1 Corylus avellana
ATTGATAATGTTTTGGTAGCTTGAGGGGTATATTGTCGCAATTTAAAGTTTAGGGGGGACATTGTTAATTAGGTGGTAGTTTGAGGGGGGTATGTGGACTTTTCCCTATTGACAATGACATATCCAACTTTCAATGTCACGTCAACATTGTAGATGGTTGTGAGATAAAAATATGATTCTAGCATCACTCATTATTTTTATGTCAAAAATAATTAGAATTCAAAAGGGATTTATTAAGTTTCTCCATAATTTTTTTTACCGTTAGGGTGGCTCTTTTTAAAATTACAAACCGTGCAATCCAACCTAAGACTGCAGCCAAACCCAAGTACATGTGTTGAAGAAAGAAAAATATCAGTATCTGATAATTTGTTTCTTATATTCTGTTTAGGGATCAGGATCGATATATATACGTACAATGACAAATTCAATTCTTCAGCCAAAGGGGCGACTCCGTCGACAATGGAACACGATGTTTCTACTGTCGTGTGTGATTGCTTTAACATTGGACCCTTTGTTCTTGTACGTTCCTGTGATCAATA
>NC_081541.1:1618594-1640305 GCF_901000735.1 Corylus avellana
TTTTGGGTGTCAAATGAATTAATTAAACTCATGCATTAATTGTGCAAATAGTTTATATTCATAATCATGTCAGTAGCAGTGAAAAACTCGTAGGGGTCGAGCTTCATGATAAACATGGCACCAATTTTTTTTTTTTTCAAAACACAAAACAACATGTTTATTCTTAAAATAGATCGCTATATTGATGGTTTGGACTTCAAGAATGGTTTTGAGTTTGTGTTTGACAGTTAGAGTTTGATCTAAAGACTTCTTTGATCTTCTCCTTAATTCTGAATTGCGGCCAAAGAGTGTAGGCTTTCTTCATACACAAGGACCCTTTTAAATAAACACGAAATCATAGTTTAAGGCAGGGCTTAGAAACCAAGTCTTACTACCCTAACACTTAATCACACGCCTACTAGGATCGAGTTCTATTCCTTTATGTAATTAGGCCAAGCTTAAAGGGTAATTTTCAATTTGAGAAGAGACTTAGGCTCCGTTTGTTTCACCATAAAATGATTTACCGAAAATGTTTTTTGAATTTTTGGGCGTTTGATGCAACGTAAAATAATAGTCAACGAAAAATATTTTTCCTTTGACCGAAAATTCTTTAATTTTCGAAAAATGGTTTACGGTTTTTAAAAAACCATAAACCATTTTCCGACTTTGAGCATCTCATTCATAAATCAACGGATCTTGCCAAGACCCGCCTGGACTTAACCAGGACCCACCTAGGACCTGCACGAGACCCTATTAGGACCTACTCGAGACCCGCCTAGACCTGCCAGGGACTTGTCCCGGACTCGCCTGGGGCTTGACCGGGACTTCCATGGGACTTGATCGGGACTCGCCCGGGACCCGCCTGTGACTCACCTGGAACTTGATCGAGACCTGCTCGGGACCTGCCCAGGACCCACTCAGGACTTGACCGAGACTCGACCGGACCCACCTTGAAACCTGTTGAGACTTGACCGGGACCCGCCCGGGACCCCATTGGGACCTGCCCGAACCTGCCCGGGACTGGACCAGGACCTGCCCAGGACATGACTAGGACTTGCCTAGGAACCACTTGGGACTTGACCGAGACTTGCTCGAGACTTGACCGGGACCCACCTGAGACTTGATCGGGACTTGCTCAGGACCCCATTAGGACTTGATCGGGAACCGCCCAGGACCCTGTCGAGACTCGCCCGAGACTTGACTGAGACTCGCTCGAGACTTGCCCAGGACCCCGTCGGGACCTACTTGGGATTTAACCGGGACCTGACCAGGACTCGACCGGACCTGCCCGGGACTCGTCAGAAAATATTCTCGGTGGAAAATATTTTCCTTGAAAATGATTTCTTAGAAACATTTTCTGGTATTTGTCATGTACGGAAAATCAGGCGGGTCCTAGTCAGGTCCCCAACGTCGGAAAATGTTTTCAGCAGAAAACATTTTCCTGAAAAACATTTTTAGATGAAAACATTTTCCTGTAAAACATTTTCCGGTATTTGATGTGTACGCAAAATCATATTAAACACTAAATTACATGCCCCTGTCGGGTCTTGTGAGGATCCTATAAAGGTTTCGGGCTGATTCCAATGAGTCCCGATAGGGTCTAGGCCAGGTAGGGTCCGGGCGGGTCCTGGGTGAGTCACAGTCGGTAATTTTTAGTTCTGAATAAAAATTACATTTTATAAGTTAATATGATTAAATGAAAATATAAAAAATATTTGTAATTTTCCATGCCGCGCCAAACGCCGGAAAATATTTTTATCGTAAAACATTTTTTTGTAAAATGACTTTTCTAAAAATATTTTACGATAGAAAATATTTTATGCTGAAACAAACAGAGCCTTAAAAGAAAAATAAAACTCTCCGTTTTCTCCCTTCCCCGTTGATTTAAAAGAAAAAAAAAATAGTACTAATTGGCTTAGGACACTTATGTTCATCTCATGGTTTGTTTTAGGTTACCATGCATTAATTAGTTCCACTAAAAAGCTGTACTTAATTGCACTCTCATATTTATTTTGATTAAACAAGAGCTACCTTAACTTCTTATAATTGTATTTGAACCCTGCATAAAATATTTGTAGTGAAATGAAAATCAATAAACAAAATATGGCCGTGCATAATTTCCTCTGGCATTTCCACGGAAAGTGTAGGGTCTACTAACCTCGAACTAGACCATTTATATCATGTTCTCAATATCGTATTACTGTCTCCGTCCTTTTAAATGGAACTCGTATTTTCTCATATATATCTGCAGTGTTCTTACCTTCTTTTAATATTTTTCTTTAGTTTTTGTTTGGATACCTGTAAATTTACTGATCTTTAAGAGACTTGCTGGCCTTGTAGGTGTTGGGTGCCTTTTGGTACTTTTTTTCTATCGAACAAGAGACGGCTTGTTGGCAAATAGCTTGTGAAAGTCATATTGGATGTACCAGAAGTGCTTTGAGATGCGAACATAGTTTAGGAAATTACACATTTTTAAATTATTATTGTCCAGTAAGTCCACCAAATATTACCCTCTTTGATTTTGGAATATTCCTCTTAGCCCTTCAATCTGGTATCGTATCGTCAACAAATTTTCCACAGAAGCTCTCCTACTGTTTCTGGTGGGGCTTACGAAATTTGAGGTATGCCCATTAGGCTAGCTTTATCATTAAATATTCCACAACAATTTTTATATGCTTGTCATCAATAAACATATCATTCAAGGCTAAATTAAAAAAATGGAAGAGTTTCGGTTGATCTTGTACATTTGCTGCACCATGCAGAGTGCAACATGATATAACAGGAGTTTGTGCAATATCCTGCATTTCCTGATATTTCAATTTTTTTTACTTCTAAATTAAGACTATATTGCATTTATTCAGATGTTTTTGTCGTGATCACAAGAAAATAGGGGGAAAACAAGAAAAAGTGGAGAGGAACGGAAGAAGAGAAGAAACCTTGATAAGCCAATTAGCTCAATTGCAGCTCAAATATGAAATTACGTGAAAAGATATATATATATATATATATACAGCTCTCATTGTTTAGATGATGGTCTTTGTAGGTATTGTTATTTTGGGGTTGTGATCGATCTTGGCTTCTGTTTGCGTATGTTGAGTCCTACATACAGCTAGCTCTAGTCTTAATTTATATTACTAATTACTAAATAGTAAATAGATTATTGTTTCCTTGATTTTTGCAGTTCTTTTGGTCAAAACCTTTAAACAAGCACGGCTTTTTGGGAAAATTGCTTCGCATTTAGTATTGCAATCTCTGGAATGTTACTGTTTTTGTACTTCATCGGAAATTTGCAGGTTGGTGCTCGCTCACCATATATATACATAGATATTGAATTGTTATATATATATATAAAGATTCCCTCCCGTATTTATTTAATTTTGTGTGTGATCATTAAGGATGGTTTCTAGTTTTCTATACGCATAATAGGACGCAGGTTTCTTTTGCTTTATGATCAGATAAGTCATCTAAAAGGCCAACCTTGAAGATTAATTAACGAAACAATATGGTTATTCACACTTACTCGTCATCATTTTATCTTTATTCCTTTTGTCTTATTTTGTCTGTTATTTGATTTTTTTTTCTTTTTTTTCTTTTCTAAGATTAATCTTGGTGCGCCCCTTTTTATCTTTATTTTGTTTCTTGAAACATTGCTTGAGCTATATCAATTCAATAGAATGGCCAAGAAACATTCATTTAACAAAATCTTTATTAGTTTGTGAGATCAACATTAAAGTTTTTGGGTTAAAAAGGCTATGCAGCTCAGGAGACGTTATGTATTATTGACTATGGACAGACGAAACGGTGCCTTTTGTTGTCCATACATATATGCATACATATCTAGTATTTTGAAGTCACATGCAACAACATCAAAAAGTCGGCACATCATACCGGTACTTTTTCTGTGAAATTCCAATTATACCCTTCAAAATAATAATATTAAAAAAATAAAAAAATTTAGAAGAACAAACCACCTCCTCTCAACATTCAACCCTCACAGAGGGGGCTTTCTTTTTTAAAAAATTTTATTTTGTAATTTTTTATTTATTTTTATTTTGAAGAGTATAATTGGATTTTCAGAGAAAATTATGAGTATGATGTGTCCACTTAATTACATAGCTAAGCGATTGGCTAGCTAGCTGATCAGGTCACATACACTTCATCAGCAATTTGAACAAATTAAAAAGTTGACACATGAAGTGATTTTTAAAGTAAATAAAACCTAAGGAGTGATTCTTTTCTAAAACAAATTAGGGAATAATTTTTTATTTTTCCTAAAAAAGTATTTCCTTAACTATTAAATATAAGAATAAAAAAATATAGTCATTTTTAAAGATACTATAGATAGGTCAGATAGGATTGTAATTGAGTTGAGTCAAGTCATGTATTGAATGTTCAGGAGTTTGGTTCATTTATTTTTCGAATGACCTTGAGTTTGTAAAAGCTAAATTTATGTTTTAAAATATTTATTAGATAATTAAATTAATTAAAATTTTCATTTTTAATTATCATATTTAAGTTTTGTAATAAATAATAATTTAGCAGTAGAATTTGATAAATTGAAGTGGTCCCATTGCAGATTTTCTTGCAGTTCGAGACATCTACGTGGTTTGAGAATAAAAAGGCAAAGGAGACTATGAAAGCTAAAGAGCGAGACATTGAGTTGTGGATAGAGAGAAACCTGCAGCCCTCTCCTAGTACAAAACAGGAGATCATGTCCGAAATTCATCGCCTGCTGAAAGAAAAGAAAGATGTTGACGTGCATAATATGCTGCCTTATCTTCCCATGGGACTTGGAAGGAACATTAAGTGCCATATCTGCTTACCATTAATAAGGAAAGTTAGTCCTCTTCCCTTTTTTTTTTTTTTTAAAAGTTGAGTAGATTGTGAAAGTGCAGCGTACTTTGATGTTAAATCTCACATTTATTCGTCATTAGGTGAGACTATACATGTTTGGTAAGTAATTATATTTGAAAAGTTTTAATTGTAAGATTGAGTAGTTATTTTGAAGTACGTAATAGCATAGAGAAATACTACACTTATTTTCATTTTTTTTATATAATTTTTTCACATGCATAAGTGATTTTTAAAACTACAATTGAATCAAAATCCAATAAAAATCAATTTCGTATCTATTGGTACGTGGTTTTAAAAGCCACTTATGAGTATAAAAAAATTACGTAAAAAAGTGAGAGTAAGTGTAGTCTTCCTTAATAGCTTAAATATAGTTAGCGCTTTTCAAAATTGTGACAAATGGTATAGAGTAATCTAATAATATCATATGGCCCTAGAGCACTGCAATATGATGTGGGCTTGATGAGAACATTTGAGATTTGAGTGGAGGAAATCGATTATAACACCGTAGAACGTTAATTAAGTCTCACATTAAGTAGATGGTATGTGAAGGTGTTGCATCAATGCTAAGTTTAACATTGGTTCCTTATTAAGTAAGGCACAATATGAGACTAGGTTTTGTAAATAACTTAGGGGCTCCAATTATAACATTGAATAGTCATTCTGGTGTAACAGTATAAATGTGACTAGTGCTTAACATGGTATGGATGTCTCATTTAGAGCACTGCAATATGATGTGGGCTTGATGAGAACATTTGAGATTTGAGTGGAGGAAATCGATTATAACACCGTAGAACATTAATTAAGTCTCACATTAAGTAGATGGTAGGTGAAGGTGTTGCATCAATGCTAAGTTTAACATTGGTTCCTTATTAAGTAAGGCACAATATGAGACTAGGTTTTGTAAATAACTTAGGGGCTCCAATTATAACATTGAATAGTCATTCTGGTGTAACAGTATAAATGTGACTAGTGCTTGACATGGTATGGATGTCTCATTTAGCCAATAACTCAGTTACTAGCTACTCGCATCGATCTTTGCATGAACCCGATCCATTTTAGCATATGTTCAAGACCATTCATGTTCTTGATTCATTTTAGCATACACATTGATCAAGACCATTCACATTTTTCTTTAAATATTAATTATATGATTAAATTAATTTTTTGTAAAATATTTAACTGAAATGTGAAATTTAAACTCATATCCATTACTCTAATAACAAATATTATCAATTTTTGTTTTTGTTTTAATTTTTTTAAATAATAAAAATAATGAATTTAATCATTTAATTATTATTATTAATGTTAAATTACCAATTATCTCAAAAGCTTAAGCTTTAAGGATAACTGGTGATTTAACATAGTATCAAAGCCAAAGGTACTGGGATCGAACTTTGATTCCGTCAATTTACCCCATTTAAATTAAATATTCTATGTGTTGGACCTCATCTATTAAAAGAGAGTTTAAGTCCACACGTGAGAGGGAATGTTAAAGTAATGGTTAAGTGATTAAATTTATCTCTTTATATAAACTTAATTATTGTAATTCTTAGGATTGAAAGTAGTAACTAATGTGTTTCCTTAAATTTTACATGCCGTTTTAATTCTTGACAATGAATTTTTATATATACACCTTCAGATAATTTAATGATTTCCTATTTGACAGTAGCGTTCTCGTTACTCCTCTTTTGCTTGTGCTGCTAGGTGCCACAGCTTCAAGGACCAAATGGTTCACAGTTACAATTGATGATATGCGACTATCTCACGCCAGTGCATTACAATAAGCATAGCTACATTGTGAGGGAGGGAGAACCACTTGATGTGATGCTCTTCATAACGCAAGGCATCATATGGAACTTCACCACCATTAATGGCAAAGGAAGCGTTGAGTGTATTGAGGGAGGTAGTTTCTATGGAGAACAACTTCTAGATTGGGGGTTGGAACTCTCCGACGTCGCCAACCTATCCAACCTCCCAATGTCTCCCAAAAGTTTGAAAACCCATACAGAAGTTGAAGCCTTTGCTCTAATGGCCAGCGACTTGAGGACTATAGTTTCCAGCTGGCACCGTAATAAAGCAGCTTGTGTTATACAAGAAGCTTTCCGTTCTAGAATACGGCGGGTTGAGGAGAAGAAGAAAAGTGAAATGTCATCTGCCCTGTTACCCAAAGGGAACAGATCGATGCTATAGCTCTCATGCTCTTTGTGTTTCAATAGTAGTTCAAAAAAACCTTAAGTTGTCTACCGAAATCTCCGCTGCTTTTCCAATGAAAGACTTGCTAGTTGTTTGAATTATGGAAATGAAGGATTTCTCTAACTAATTAATAAACTGTCGATACAACAGAATTACAGATTATTCTCTGCTGAAAATATGTTTGCTGAATATATATATATATATATTTTGTTCTTTGCTGAAAATATGTTGTATATATAGCTTTCCAAATTGTCTTCGATAGTGGTGGTATCCACTTGGTAACCTGACTAGCTAGGCATTTCCGAGTGTGATAATAGTTTGTGGAGTTCCGAGTCATGTTATTCTTCAAAATTTGAAGGCTATAAAGCCAAGGTGATAATACGAGGATGAAATGTATTTCTTTCCCTCATTGTATGATGGCTTGGCTAGCAAACATTAATTGAACAAGTAAGTGTTTATTAATTCTTCATATTAAATTCCCTTCCATAATCTATAATTGTATAGGGTTTAGGGTTGCAATGACCCTCATATATTTAACTATATATTGGATATTGGAATTTTCTTATTATTCTTTGTAGATGTATTTAAATCAGAAACGCAGGTTAAAAAGAAGATTGTATCGCAACCATCTGATCAAGTCAGTTTACCACACAAAGCACAACTATATATATATATATATATAAAAGGAGTTTTCCAGCACCTTAATTAAGGAAAAGAGGAATATAAATTTCTCCCAAAATAACTAAGCAAAACAATACTAGCAGTCTGTTGGAAAATTCAAGACCAACTGTGCCACACACATCTTTATTTTTTTCAATGTTAATGTTAATGTTCGCCACTTTCAACATCTTGATCATGTTTTTGTTTTTCTAGTCATTTTAATTTGTACCTCCTTTTCCCCATGTTTTTCTTTGCACAATAAATTAAGCAAGCTAGTTTTATTTTTGATGTCTTTGTTACTTCTTCATGTTAAATTCCCTTTCTTAATCTTTAATTATATAAGGTTTAGAGTTTAGCGTTTAGGCATTGACCCTCATATAATTATTGGATATTAAAAATGAAAAAGAAAAGAAAAAGGAAAAGAAAGGGATAGGTCTGAAGTGAGACCCAGCTGCGCAACACGTACGGAATAATGAAGTGCCGAAAAAGCGGGAATAACATATCAACGGTAGTGGGCGAAGCTACAACCTGGTACCCCAATCAACGGTAGCGGGCCAAGTTTTCATTTGCCAACTAAAAACTACTACCGGAAAGTTTTTAATTGCAACGTGATCATGTCCATGGTAATTTTGTTAATTCACGGATTGTTTTCCAAGTTAGAGCAATGAGGGAAAGGAGAAGATGAATTCGTAAGAAAGGATTAGATATATTATTGCTAGTTAGATTGCACTCATTTATAGAAGAGTGCCTAGACATAATGACAAAAACAATATTACCTAAGCTCTTACTGTCTTACATCATTTACACCCTTGTTTTTCTATGTATGCACAAAAGAAGTGAGAGAAAGATTCGTACTAATAACTTTCGCCTCATGAAACATAGTGATTTTCACCGATCGCTTCATTAAGTATAGTGATTCCCACTGATTGAGCTATCACCGAAAGACATTTACACACACCTTTTAAAATCTTTACTTATAAATTAGGGTTATTTTGTGTACCCATCTTTAAGGTTAAACTCCATACTTATGCAACAAGGTCCTACCACACAAATAAGGTAAGTCAAGACTTTGCCGTGAGGTGTAACCTCAAATAATTATTTTTATCTAAAAAAATTTGAACCTTAAACCTAATAAAGTTAACTACCAAATTTCATAACCTTCATGCCCACCCTTTGAAATTATTTTACAATAATATTGTACTTGAAATGGGTTGATCCCCACGAGTTGATTACTTATGTTATAAAGATAAAAAGTACTGATATTTTGGTCGAGGGCATTACGCATTTTGTCCTCCATCTGTTCTATGACTTCAGCAACAATGACATCAATTAGCAAATTGCACAACAAATTACGGATACAATCTCAATTTCCTTTAACTCCATCGCCATAGATATGAGTAATTGTAAAAATCTCTATTGTGATTAATCGCATGTAGTGGACTTTTTATACTAACGGGCCTTAAGCCTAAGCTCCATGCAGGAGGGGCCGAATATTTGGGTTGCTAAGTCCAATGAGATATTCATATCTCAACAATACTCAATGTTGGGTTTAGTACGTTTTAGGAAAAATGTAAAAACAGTTTATTTGATCTGTAATTAGCTCAATGTAATATTAACATAAATTAAAAGGTCTTTGAGATATGTCAAAAAAAATAAAGGTTAAATACTAAAAACTTCCCTAGGGTTTGGATACTTTATTTCTTTCCCAATAGGGTTTGATTTGTATTACATGAGATACCTGTGATTTTGATAAAGACCAAATTGGTCATTCCATCTATTGACCGTTAGTTGACTTAATGGAAATCCACCTCACTGACACGTAGACCAATTAAAATTCGACATCTGGTATAAGTGGTCATATCATCAATGATGACGTGGCCACCTAATTAAATTTTTTATTTTTTTAAAAACAATTAAAAAATTTTTTTTTTTCAAAAAATAAAAAATAAATTTGAGAGTGGCTCGGCCACCCCCTTTGGCCATGGGGGTGGCCAGGCCACCCCCATCTGGCCGGATGGGGGTGGCTCGGCCACCCCCAAACCACCATTGGGGGTGGTTTTGGTCACCCCCTCGGGCACCAAGGGGGTCGCTTGGCCACCCCCTCCAAATTTCTTTCTTTTTTTTCTTTTTTTTTTGAAAAAATAAAATTTTAATTAGGTGGCCACGCCATTACTAATGACGTGGCCACTTATACCAGGTGTTGAATTTTAATTGGTCCACGTGTCAGTGACGTAGACTTCCGTTGAATCAATGGATGGAATGACCAATTTGGTCTTTATCAAAACTACAGGTACCTCATGTGATACAAATCAAACCCTAGGGGAGAAAAAAAATAAAGTGTCCAAATCCTAGGGCGTTTTTAGTATTTAACCCAAAAAATAATTCAATTTCTCCAGCTGTGAAATATTAAAGCCAATAAAATTGTGACATATGCATGCCCTATTTAAATATGTTTCACTCTAACAAAATTTGTTAAATTAGTGGACAAAATTTAAGTGTAAAAATTAAATTGTTAATTTGGTATACCTCAAAAATATTTGAATTTATTTTAATACTATAAAGAACTAATTATAAATCAAGTAAATCGCATTTTTCCTTTAATTTTTATCTTTTCATTTTTTATTTTACTTTGTACTTTTTACTTAACTACTCAGATCAAATATATATTGTAATTTCGAGGTTTTATCTATGAGCATATTCTCGCTTGGTTGGACGGATCAATGGGCAATATATGGGGCACCAGCATGCAAAACAAGCTAAGGAAAAGATCATTGGAGTGATGTCAGCGGGAGCCTCCACAACATATATTTGTTTTTGGCTAATTTATGTATGTCACGCATTTTGAAGATTTTTTTGGATGATGACGCAAGATTTTTTTGGATGATGACGTTGTAAGATATTGAATATATATAAATGCTAATTAACAATATAATTAGCAGCGGAAATTTAATATATATATGTATATGTACCTCCAGCCATTGCTTTGCTCAAGCAGCTTGAAGAACGACTCCACAGCAATCAAACTAAAAACAATTTTATTGAGAGGTTCTTCTGACCTATGCCTACCAGTGAGTGAGTATTGATGGAATACACAGGCCTTATTTATAGGTAGGTCAGGGGACCCTCAATTAGAGCTGTTACCTTAATTATTCCTCCCATCAAGGAATAAAAAATCAATCAATACAGCTAATTGATTCCACAAATATTAAATCATTAATTAAATCAAATACTTGTTCCACAAGAATTAAATCAGTGATTTAATTCAGAATATTTGATTGAAATCAAATACTTGTTCCACAAGAATTAAATCAGTCATTTAATTCATAATATTTGATTTACATAATAAGCTTCAAATTGGAATAGAATATTGAACACCGTAATTTTATAATTACAATAATATATGTGATATAAGGGACATACTTAAATGGAATTTCTTACATTCTCCCACTTGGCCCTTATGACACATAAATTCCTTATGGTGTTCAGTTCTATGATTTGGCCAATACTTTATCTATTCCAACCATTCATGGAATCCTCCCACTCATTCAAGGAATACTACACACGAATCATGGCGGTAAAGCTTTTATGTAATAAGCCGTCCCTTCCATGTATCACGATGTCTAATACCTCCCTAAATGAGTACTTTATGGATAATGTACTTAATGAACGAACTTCCTATAAGTCATTCGGGTCCAAACTTAATTTTATCCTCATGGATAAGATAATAAATGTGCACAAAACTTTATTAAAATAACATGATGTCTATAGACTGAATAGAAAGAACTAAGTACAAAATGAATCAATGAGCCCCATATGCTCCACATGACTTTTAAACTGCTTTACCGGTAAACCTTTAGTCATGGGATCCGCAATCATCAGTTCAGTACTAATATGCTCAATGAATACTTCATTCCTTTTAATGTTCTCTCTCACACGAAGGTACTTGATGTCGATATGCTTACTTCTGCTTCCACTTTTATTATTCTTAGAAAAGAAAATGGCAGCACGATTATCGCAGAAGATCTTGATTGGTCTCGCTATAGAATCGACAACCTTGAGACCACTAACAAAATTTCTCAACCATAATGCCTGTGTAGTGGCTTCATAGCATGCAATAAATTCTGCTTCCATTGTAGATGTAGCAATTATAGTCTGCTTGCTGCTTCTCCAAGATATAGCCCCTCCAGCAAGAAGAAAGATATATCCTGAAGTAGACTTCCTGCTATCCACACATCCAGCAAAATCTGAATCTGAATATCCAACCACCTCCAAATGGTCAGTGTGTCTGTATGTCAGACTGTAGTCCTTGGTTCCTTGCAAATACCGCATCACTTTCTTTGCAGCTTTCCAATGTTCCAATCCTGGGTTGCTTTGATATCGACCCAGCATTCCAACTGCCATTGCAATGTCAGGTCTAGTACAGACCTGTGCATATAATAGGCTGCCAACTGCAGATGCATATGGGATACTTTTCATCTGTTCTTGTTCCAATGCATTCTGGGGACACTGATTATTACTGAATTTATCCCCTTTAATGATAGGTGCTACAGAAGTTGAACAGTTCTTCATTCTGAATCTCTCTAAAACCTTTTCAATGTAAGCCTTCTGAGACAATTCTAATATTCTTTGATTTCTGTCTCTGTGAATCTCTATGCCAATGACATATGAGGCTTCACCCAAATCTTTCATTTCAAAGTTTTGAGAGAGGAACTGTTTGCTTTCTTGTAGCAAACCTAAATCATTACTTGCAAGCAAAATATCATCTACATATAGGACTAAGAAAATAACTTTACTCCCACTGACCTTAAGGTATATGCACTGATCAACAAAGTTCTCAACAAAACCATATGAGGTAATAACTTTGTGAAATTTGATATACCATTGGCGGGAGGCTTGTTTTAGCCCATAAATAGATTTCTTTAATTTGCAAGCCTTCTGACTGTTATCATCAAATCCTTCAGGTTGTTTCATGTATACCTCTTCTTCAAGATCCCCATTTAAAAATGCTGTTTTCACATCCATTTGATGTAGCTCTAGATCAAAGTGAGCTACTAATGCCATGATTATTCTAAATGAATCCTTCTTTGATACTGGAGAGAAGGTTTCATGATAATCAATGCCTTCCTTCTGAGTAAATCCCTTGGCCACAAGTCTAGCTTTATACCGTTCAACTTTACCAGAAGCATCTGTTTTGGTTTTGTAAACCCATTTGCAGCCTACGGCTACAGCTCCCTCTGGTAAGTCAACGAGATCCCAGACTTGATTTTTAGCCATGGATTCCATCTCTTCCTTCATGGCATTGAACCAAAATGTGGAGTTATCTCCACTCATGGCTTGTGAAAATGATTTTGGATCATCTTTAGGCCCAATGTCAAAATCAGACTCTTGGAGGTATACAACATAATCACTAGGGATTGCTGGTCTACATATTCTAGAGGATCTTCTTAATCCTACTTCCTCCCCATTTGGAGGAGGTTGAGTAGGCTCATTCAGAACCTGTTCCTCAGGAGTTGGCTGTTCTGAAATTGATTGTGGTTCAAGGAAATCATTTTGATTTTCCCTAAGCACAATCAAACGTCCTTCATGTGAAGGAGTTTCAGTCAACTCTCGTGCTTCCTCTAATTCAACCATTTGAGGATGAGCACTCCCACAAGGTTCAGTATCCTCTATAAATTTTGCATTTATAGACTCAACAATTCTAGGACTATGCGAAGGACAGTAAAACCTAAATCCCTTGGAGTTAACTGCATAGCCCATAAAAAATCCGCTGGTTGTCCTTGGGTCTAATTTCTTTAGACTTGGATTGTAAATCCTTACTTCAGCAGGACAACCCCATATGTGTAAATGATTTAAACTTGGTTTCCACCCATTCCATAATTCAAAAGGTGTCTTGGGGACAGCCTTGGATGGAACCCTGTTTAAAACATACACAGCAGTTTTTAAGGCTTCACTCCATAAAAATAAAGGGAGATGGGAATTACTCAGCATGCTCCTAACCATGTCCATAAGTGTACGATTCCTTCTTTCTGCTACACCATTTTGTTGTGGTGTGCCAGGCATCGTGTATTGAGCCACAATACCTTCCTCTTCAAGGAATTTCGCAAATGGACCTATCATTTGTCCCTTTTCTGTGTACCTACCATAGTACTCTCCGCCTCTATCAGATCTTACGATCTTGATTTTCTTTTCCTTTTGTTTCTCTACTTCTACCTTATAGGTCTGGAAAGCATTTAATGCTTCAGCCTTATCATTTAGAAGATAGAGATACATAAACCTTGTATGGTCATCAATAAAAGATATGAAATATCTTTGACCATTTAGGCAGGGAGTAGGAAAAGGTCCACAGATATCAGTGTGTATGATCTCAAGAATCTCAGAACTCCTTTTGGCACCTTTAGTGGTCTTAGTGGTTTGCTTTCCCTTTATGCAATCCACACAAGTACCAAGGTTTGTAAAATCAAGAGTTTTTAAAACTCCATCATTCACTAACCTTTTGATTCTCTCAATGGAGATATGTCCTAATCTCCTGTGCCATAACAAAGCGGAGTTTTGATCCATTAGACTCCTCTTTATGCCAACATCAGTATGCAATGATAAATAATTGTTTTCAAAATTGGGATCTAGATCAATTTTGAATAAACCATCAATTTTTATTCCACCACCAATCAATTGTTCACCTTTAAAAATACTAAAAGTTGAATTGATAAACCAAAATCCAAAACCCAAGCATCCAATTTGGAAACTGAAATTAAATTTCTAGAAAATTCTGGAATAAAAAATACATTTTCAAGGTCTAAAACATATCCAGATTTCAAAATTATTCTAAAGGTCCCAACAGCTTCTACTTGTGAAAATAGTTTGTTTCCTGAATAAACACGTTGTTCATTGCTTGCTGGCTTCCTTGTTGTGAGAAAACCCTGCATTGAGTTGACAATATGGATTGTAGAACCCGAATCAATCCACCATGTATTATTAGGAGCCTCAACAAAAAAAGATTCATGACACACTAGAGATATAAGATTACCTTTTCTTTCGAGCCACTTTATATATTTTTGGCAATCTTTCTTCATATGCCCTTCTTTCTTGCAAAAGTAACAAGTATCCTTCTTGCCAATTTTCTTGATTGGCAACTTGTTCTCCCTTTTGAAGTTTTGGGCATGCTTGCCTCTCTTGGTCTTTCCCTTAGCATGAATAGCCATGTGAACACCTTCTGGCTTCTCATGCTTTAACCTCTCTTCCTCTTGAACACACATGGTCAGAAGTTCATTTACTGACCATTTATCTTTATGTGTGTTATAGGATATTTTAAAAGGAACATACTCAGAGGGAAGAGAGTTCAAAATGAAATGCACCAAGAATGACTCAGATATGTCAATCTCTAGGGACTTGAGTTGAGCTGCCATGTCCCTCATTTCCATAATGTGCTCACGCACACTTCTGGAATTATCAAAGGACTTGCTTGATAGTTTCTTCATTAGGGTGCTGGCTAAGGCCTTGTCGGAACTCACAAATTGTTCCTCAACTGCCTTAATGAATGCCTTAGCCTTAGTGCATTCAGGGATGGAACCCCTGATGCCCTTAGAGACATGAGATTTCATGAACATTAGACTTAAGCGATTTGATCGCTCCCACCGTTCATGTTTAGTAATCTCTTGTAGCGTACTTTCCTCCGTGAGGGCGGGTGGTTCGTCCACACGGAGCGCCAAGTCAAGCTCCAAACACCCCAATGTGAAAAATAAATTTTCTTTCCAGTCAGAAAAATTGTTACCATTAAGCATTGGAACATGAAAAGTTCCATCCATTAAAGCAGTAGGAATAGCTGCAATAACCAAGGAAAATATTTTAATGCTATGAAATAACTTTATTTAAATTAACCAATGTTAACTTAATAGTAAATTTCAACCTACCTGTGGGCAAAGGTTGCATCATGCATGAAATTTACTCTTTATTAATAAGACTAATAAATTTAGCATTAATAAATAAAATTTTCCGTACCTGTGGGCCTAAGAGAAATTTTATTTTTAATGTTAAATTTACTATCTTATTCTAATTAATTCATAAAAATAAAAACGTCCCTGTGGGGATTGGCAAATTAAATTTATGAATTAATTACAACATGATGTTAATTTTCCGTATGAAGTTCACATATATGATCTTGATGCAATTATCATCATAAAATCGGGATGCTGTGGCTCTCCCAAAAATTATTATGATAATCACGACTTCATTAACATCATTAACTATATAGATGCCAAAAATAAAATTCCCAAGAATAAAAGACAAAACCATCATGTTAGTGGGTAAACAGTATTTTTCCAAAGTACAACCGGATAGTGTCCCAGGTAAGCGGGGGGGCGCACAACGGCACACTTAAGTCCCATGACTTGCCTTGCCAGAGCTTTCCGATTGCAATTTTGGATAGTACCATAAACATTCACCAATACATGAGATTTAGTTAATTATTCTCAGGTCCAGGCATCAAACAATTTATATTTAAACAATTAATAAATGTATCCTTAAGTTCATGCATTAAAGAAATAATAATTTAATACTGAACAATTTAAAAGATAAGATAAATATAAATGCAATATTAAAGCATAATAAACTGAATAGCCAATGGTCTTAAAGTGACCTTAGGCTTTTATTCCTTAAGAGCCCAAGTTCGAAACCCACCTGAGCCCCTTTTGTTTTTTTTTTTTTTTTTTTTTTTTTTAAATCCGGATGGGCCAGCTACTTAAACCAGGTTGGGCTACTGGAATGGGCTAGCTGATCCGGGTTGGGCTTCTGGGTCAGCCCACTTAATGACCAAGTTTTTTTTTTTTTTTTTAAACTGAATTGGGTTTGGGTAAAGTAAAGCCCATACCCAATGGCCCAAAACCACTAGACCCGGTTTCCTTATGGGTTTGAAAACCCTACCCGAATGATAATACCCGAACCCGAAAAAACTTAACACTCAAACCCGGAATTTTAGCCCCTTGCGCCGCTGCCTCTTCCCTTCCCCATTCTCCGGTCACCGGCGCCGGTTTCTTAATGCGCCGGCCAAAACAGCAGGCACCCCGTGTGGGGCTGCCGGCCAAAACGGTAGGCACCCCGTGTGGGGCTGCCGGCCGTCTTTTTTTTTTTTTTGGACCGGTGAAATGGCCACCGTTCCGGCCAGAAATCGCCGCTCGTGTAGGCGCCGATTCTGTCCATCACAGGCGGCCCCTTATGGGGCTTCATCCGTCAACAGCACACCTTATGCGGCCAACGCCGCTGCTGTGGGAGGGGAATTCCGGTGCTGCAAATGGGGACAGATCGACACTGTAGGTGGGAAAAAACGGTGCTGCAAGTGGTCTCCTTCCCTTATGCGGCGAAACGCCGCTTGTGGAGGCCAGGGCAGTGGGTCACGGACTGGGTTACCCATGGGTGTGGCGTGGGTTTCTGATCCTCCAGTTTTTCCAAACACAAAAGGGGAAAAAATGGGTTTCGTACAGGGAGCATGGCAATATGGTCAAAAATAAGAGTAAACAGACCAGTGAGTGGTCGTGGCTTTCAATCAATTTCGATATACTTTATGCTCCTCGCCACAATTTTGTTTCAATAATCAATAAACAAAATAAAGTATTATTGAAACAAAAATAAAATTTTTATAGCAGGCATATCTCAAAATTAAACTGAGAAAATATGGATTAGAGGTGGCTCTGATACCACATGTAAGATATTGAATATATATAAATGCTAATTAACAATATAATTAGCAGCGGAAATTTAATATATATATGTATATGTACCTCCAGCCATTGCTTTGCTCAAGCAGCTTGAAGAACGACTCCACAGCAATCAAACTAAAAACTAAAAACAATTTTATTGCGAGGTTCTTCTGACCTATGCCTACCAGTGAGTGTCAATTGATGGAATACACATGCCTTATTTATAGGTAGGTCAGGGGACCCTCAATTAGAGCTGTTACCTTAATTATTCCTCCCATCAAGGAATAAAAAATCAATCAATACAACTAATTGATTCCACAAACATTAAATCATTAATTAAATCAAATACTTGTTCCACAAGAATTAAATCATTGATTTAATTCAGAATATTTGATTGAAATCAAATACTTATTCCACAAGAATTAAATCAGTCATTTAATTCATAATATTTGATTTACATAATAAGCTTCAAATTGGAATAGAATATTGAACACCGTAATTTTATAATTACAATAATATATGTGACATAAAGGGACATACTTAAATGGAATTTCTTACATACGTTTCTTGCCACGTAATAAGCACATAATCTCGTAGGAGTTATATAATGAGAATGAAGCTGTGAAGTCGTCACCAAAGTCTATCCGGCAGAAATTTACAGAATCGTTAACATCAATAAGATATTAGCTAGTTCTTTTTGTTTTTTGCTTTTTCTTTAAGAAAACAATAGAAAAAACTATAAAATAATAATAATAATAATAATAAATAGAGAATAACATATAAAATCTTTTAGTGTTTATATAGAGAAAAACAGTAACTAAAATAAAAATGTAAAATTTTAAACTAAATATTTTCGCTACTCTTTCTGAGATGCTCATGAGTGAAAATGCATTTCCGTTAAGTCAATTAACAAAATGACAAATTTGGTTTTTCTCAAAACCACAGGTGCCTCCTGTGATACAAATCAAAACTCAGGAAAAAAAAAATAAAGTAGTGAAACTCTAGGAGGGTTTTAGATAGTTAACCCTAATTTTTATTTCTTAACTTCCCACATGCTATATATTATATTGCAATGTTTGATAATGGTTTCTTTAAAAAAAATTAAAAAAAAAAAAAAAAAAAAATTTGGGGATCCTTTTACTTATTAAACATCTATATATATATCTCTGGCATTGTTTTCTTGGTCTTTACCATTTCTAATGAAATTGGTAAAAGTAATTTTTTTTAAAAAAATTTGTTATTTCATTATCATGTCTTATGCTGCACAGTTTTAGAGTGAAAATTATTTTTGCTTCTGCCCTGAATAAATTCCTATATATGGTGTACAATATGGGGAGATTGCACTTAGAATTGATGAAAAATGTTGTCGTCTAATCATTTTTCCATTTTTTTAGATTGATTCTTCATTTTGGTCATTATGAGTCAACGCTATCGTCAGTAAGGGAATAGGGAGATAAGCTTAACTATGATGAGTGGACGCGAGGGTCAGCAAGTGAATGGGTATGTATTTATATGATAATTATCATTGTAAACATGTTTCCCTTATTCTGTATGCATGGCAGTATATTTTAACGAAAACACTCTTAAAATGCTAGCTGTGACAGATTTAGATATCCTATAAAACTATTATATATATATATATATATATATATATATAGATTTTGTTTTTTACTATCCCACCCTAAAATCATTTAAAATGTTAACTTTTGATTATTGGAAATTTGGAAGATAATATTGTTATTTTTATTTACTGTTTAACAATTTGAAACTATAAAGCTATTGGTTCTTTTGTTTGGGTAAAAGCCTTTGTACCCCCAAACTACTATTTAATCGACAATGCCTCTTCCAAACTTTCAATCAAGGAGCATAAATCGATAATGTTCTCCCAAAATATCAAAACATTGTCAACGCCCCCCTGAAAGTTTCCAAGAAAAAACATAAAACGCCTTTTATATATTTCAATAAGACAAAATACCACTATAATTTTTTAATTAATTTAAAACAAAAAATTTTAATTTAAAAAAATGATATTTTTAATTTTTAAACGAAAAATTTTTATTTAAAATTATAAAACAAAAATAAAATAAACTAAAATTTTAATTTTTTATAAAAAATAAAATAATAATAAAATGAAAAAATAAAAAAAAATCGAATTTTTTTCTTATAAAAAAAGATTATTTTATTTTATTTTAAATTTACTAAACCTTTGTATTTTTTTTTTTTTTTTTTTAGTTTTAGGTTTTTTCTAGAAGTTTTTGTATTTTTTGTTTTTATTTTACTAAGATAGTATCATCATTTGGGAAGAAACTTTAAGGGGTATATCAACTTTCTCTTTTTTTTGTGGGGGGGGCGGGTGGGGGGCTTTTTGTGGATTGTGCTAGGCCCAACTATAGATGAAGAAAACAAGGCCGAGAAACCCCAACACAATCATTTAGTAGTGGCAGAAGGCCTATGGGCCATGGGATTATTAAAAAAAGTGAGTGATGCTGAGGATCGAGCACTATTTTGTTCGAACTTCGTTCGAAAAAAGTGATGTTCCAGCACACATTTGTAATTGAAAAAAAAAAAAAAAAAAAAATTACTGTCCCATGCATGCAAGATTACTGAGTAAATATAAAGCAAAATGCAGAAGAGAAAATGAAATAAAAATATGAACTTATTCTTTACTTGTTACATTCAGCTCGATGATCAGGAATTGGGATACTGAGAAGCAATCTTGTCGGCAGGATGACCCAAAGGGAGCTTCCATGTTTAAGTGGCATGCAATATTTTTAGTGTCGTGTGTGATTGCAGTACTATATGTGAACCCTTTGTTTTTGTACCTTCTTGTGATCAACCAAAACGACAAGTGTCTTTTTTTAGATGAAAGATTAATAATCACAGCTATTTGTTTCTGATCGGTCTTTGATTTCATTTATGTTGCATATATCATCTTGGGATTTCGTTGTGCTTATAAAGATGAGGAGGGTAGTCGTATATATGGACGAACTGTGTTTGTTACAATTGCTTGGAAAATAATAAAGGGGTATTTGTGGTCGTATAACTTCCTAGTTGATATCTTTGTTATTCTTCCAATCCCACATGTAATTGTTAAAATATTTGATATTATTTACTTTATTATGTTTCTTTACATATTTTAAGGTTTAGTCTAGGGTTTTTTGCTCACTACTTCTTCTCTTTCTATAAATAAAGAGTTATGTAAATATATTAATATCAAATCATTATCAATATAGAAGAGATGTAGTTCTTAAGCATGCTGGTTGTAATTTGTCCAGGTTTTAGTTCCATTTATTTTTACAAAACTGAGAAGCTCAAAATTTTTGGACATAAGGAAGGTCCTGAGCCTCTTTGTTCTGCTGCAATATGTACCAAGAGTTCTTCGAATCTACCTATTATGGAAAAAACATATCAAAAGTTCCTGTAAACTCCATAAAAGAGTATGGATTAAAGCTGCATTCAATATCTATTTGTATATCCTTGCCAGCCATGTAAGTTTGATTATCTCATCTTAATTTTTTTTTTTTAATTCTTATTTCGGTCTCGTTTTTCTCAAATTTTAAGGATTTTTCTAATTTAGAGTTATATATACATGATTTCATATTATTATTTTTTTAACACATCAGTGAATATACACAGTTAGAAAAACAAATTTTAAATCATGACCATGGATACGATCCATTTCATTTCAAACGAATAAAATCCTATTCCATTTTTGATCGATTGTGAGGCTTTGATAAGCATTCAAGCTAGCATTTATATTAATCCTTGGATTGCGGCAGCTATATATAGATCGATGATCATGGATGGCCAAACTACTGTGTGCATTTAATTAATAATTCAAATAATGAGTAGAAAAAATACACAAGCAATTAATTAAGTATCAAGAGAGCAACACACAATTAGTAAACGTCAAATTTACATGCATGAAAAACTTCCAAGTGTAGATTAAAAAATATTACATAACAAATCCGATCCAGTATAATAAATTAATAGAGATTACAACACTCTTGTTTATGCCTCAAAACTTGAGTTCAAAGAAAATTGAGAAATACAAAAATATCAATTTTCTAAAAAGCTATAACATTCTCATTACAAACTAGATCAGTCTATCAAAACCAATACCGCAACAAAATCCCCATTTTTAAATACTGCAACTCCCTATGAGCCCAGCTCCTTCTCAAAATCATCTACTATTTACTACTTAAATTTTCCATTTTCCTTTTAAGTGGAAGTAGCATTCTCCTCTTTTTTCTTTTTCTTTTTTTTTCCTAGCATATATGCAGAGTTTACTTATCTTTAAGAGTCTTGCTGGTGTTTTAGGTACTTCGTGGCCTTT
>NC_081541.1:1640405-1645297 GCF_901000735.1 Corylus avellana
AAAATTTTGGTAGTTTGGGGGGCTACTTTATGAGTTTTGGAACATCAGGGGGCTAAATCGCAAACGGCTGGTAGTTTGGGGGGCTTTTTTATATTTTTTCCAAATAGAAAAGAAAAGAAGAAAAAACAAAAACAAAAAAAGAAAAGAAGAAGAAGTAACCCACTCATTACAAATAATTGCAATTATACATGGATAAAAAAAGAAGGAGCACATGCAATGTATGCTTGTGATTATCAAGGTATTTCATTTGAAATATAAAGTTAATTAGAGAGAAAAAAATCGACTCATTAATGCAAAAACTGAAATAAGCATTAAAAGATAAAGATGGGATATAATCAAACTTACATAGCTGGCCAGGATATATACAAAAAAATTGAAGGCAGCTTGAATCCATATCCTTCTAGCAATTTTTTTGGAACTTTGGATAAGTTTCGTCCATGATAAGTAGATTCGGACAACTCTTGGCACATATTGCAATAGAACTAAGGCTTTTAGGATATTCCTTCCGTCCAAAAGTTTTGAGCTTCTCATTTCTTTTAAAATAATTGGAACTAAAACCTGGACAAATTACAACAAGCAGCATGTGTAAGATCTACTTAATAGGGAAATGAGTGACAAAAAAAAAAAAGTTTAGAAGCAAAAAAGTCTCGCTTGCCTGTGGGATTGGAAGAATAGCAAGGATGTCAATTACGAAGCCCAAGTACCCAAAGCACTTCTTTTTAAACTCAGGAGTAGCGCGATCCTCGTCCAAATTACTACTTTTTCGGGGAAAAAGAAATCCGAAAATCATATTGGCAACATAAATCACATCGAAGACTGACCGCAAACAAATAGTAATGATCTGTAATCTCTTATCCAACTCAATACACTGGCCGTTTTCGTTAATCACGGGAAGGTAGAAGAACAAAGGGTCAACACATAGTACTGTAATGACACCAAACAGTACAAACATTGCAAGCCAGTACTTCAAAATGGGCTCCCACGTTGGGTTAATATTTGTCATCTTCTCTCCTGAGTCTCCTCCATCATCCTGGAAACATGATTGCTTCTCACCATCTATAATACTGATCCTGCATATGATCATAACAACTTAAAATATTGATTAAGTAATTAAATTTATGTCGAATTAAAAAAAATATATAATAAATAAGAAGAAGTAGAAGATGCTAACCTCGACTCTTTCTTCAGCCTATGCCAACTATTCATAACTAAAGCTTATAAACGTACGATACAACGCCCTAACCCACCAACGGCTATTAGAACGACAAAAGTATGAGTTTAGATTCCTGAAAAACTGGAAAACAGATTAGACAAACACCACTTTCAATTATATTAATCTAAGTGCAACCTCAGATAAAAATCACTTATAGCATTCTCAATGGAAATACTCAGACCAAGAAAACATTAATGCTTGGCATCAGATAGATACTTCATGGGTCAAAAGGGGCCAAACAAGTCCGGTTGTCTAGGAAATGTAATAAGAACAAACAATAATATATAGTTCTAAATTTGTGTCTCCTTAGAGATTATATAAACAATAATGAAATGAACCTGATAAGCTCGATCGATCGAGGAGAGCAATGGAGATGATGGGGTTCGGAGTGGCAGCAATTGGATTTGTTGTAGGATTTAAGACTACTCTGCATGCAGCTGCAACTAATAAGCAAGAGCAACTGCCGCGCGCATTTATAGATGTTTATTCGTTGATCTTCAAGTCTTTCTTTATTGTTTTTTTTTCACGGGCGTCCTTCGAGTCTTTCTGGGCAACTGATGAAAATTCGATGTTCGTATTACATTACAAGGTCAAGTCAGCCAGACTAGACCAAAAGGAACTTGGCAACTTCCCAGCAAAATAATATGATTGAGGAATACAAGAAAAGTACGTAAGTGATATAGTACTAGACATTCCCTCCGGTCTTGTTCTAGTATACTGCCAAGGGTCCACTTGATCAAAACGGCTGGCGGCAGCAAAATCAGAGGCGGAAGCCGCGGAACCACGTTAGCTGGTGGTCCCCAAAAAAAAAAAAAAAAAATTTAGTTACTGTTTTCCTATATACACTCTCTAAAAGATTTTATATTTTATTCTCTATTTTATTTATTTTTTAGAGTTTTTTCTATTGTTTTCTCAAGTTGATATGATTTTTAAAATGAGAAACTTTACTTTAGACCCCTGAACTACCCATATGATTTGACATACCCTGAATTTTGAAATCTCTAAATTTGGACCCCTGAACTTTCAAATTCCAATAAATTTGAACAACTCCGTCAAATTTTAAACGTTAAAAGTTATACAATAACGTTTATACCCCTAACTTTTTTTTATAAAATTTCAAATTTTCCCTTAAATTCAAATTAATTTTTTTTAAAAAAAATATTATTAAAAAAATCACAAGGTGACCCACGGTTGAGCCACCTTGTGACCCTTTTTTTTTTTCCCATTTTTTTCAATTTTTTTAATAAAAAGAAAATTGAAGGGTAATTTTTCTTTGTAGGGATTTTAATGGCAAAAATTGACGAATTGGTTCAAATTGATTGTAATTGAAAGTTCAGAAGTTCAAATTGAGAAATTTCAAAGTCGGGGGGAGGGGGGTATGTCGAATCGCGTGGTAATTCAAAGGTCTAAAGTGAAGTTTCCCCTTTTAAAAATTATCATAAAATTTGAGATGAATTACAAATAAATTTTGATTTAATGATGATTCTAGACCAAATCAACTTTAGAAAAATAAAAATATAGTTTCTAAAATTACTCATAGTGAATAACAAAAAATAACTATATATATATATATATATATATATATTGACATGTCTGCACAAGATGGGGGAAAGAATTCGAACTAGTGACCTTCGCTTTATTATGCTTGGTTCCAGCTGATTGAGCTAACACAAAATTCTTAGAAAAAAATATGAACTTTTTCAGTGCAGAAGCAAAAAAGCATATCATTGTGAATAAACTGCATGCTGTGCATGCATAAGAGAGAAAGAGAATATGTGTACATATATAAGAGTGAATTGAACCTTTTAAAGTCGAGCGAGGGACCGTGCAAGACTAGGTTTTGGACAAAGCAAAGAGTGGCGAGGATCAGTGGACTAGCTTATTGTAGGGTTTTAGATTAACCTGTGAAACAGCAGATGCAAGTAGTCAACATTTTTTTGCTCTTCTATCTTATAGATACTAGTTTAGTCAACCATTAACTATAATCTAATAATCTATCCCTCAAGTCTTTCTTTAATTACTTTTCTTTTCTTACCTACTGAACAAAGTTTTATTTATACCAAAGGACCAGGAGTAAACGCTGTCATTAAGCCCCACAAATAGGGAGCTGTACGTCATTTTATCCCTCCAATAAACAGCTGTCACATCAATATTTTGCACAGCAGTAAATAAGTAATGAACAATAGTCTATCTATCAAGTATTCCCTTTAATTCTTTTTTGCCTTTCTTAGCAACCGATGAAATTTTAATATATTTCCAAATCACGTTGGTAAGCTAAAAGTGGCAGTTTTGTAAACTTGTAGTTTTTTTATTAGCCAGTACTGTAAGCATGTACTAGACAAGTCAAACTTGGTGGCTTCCCATAAAAATAATATGACAGAAAATGCAATTTGGTAAGCAATATTGCAATATTGCAAGTGGATTTAGATTGCATGTGACAAGTTGACCACTTTCTTCATCTATTTACTAGTGGTTATTAATTGTAAGCAAGTACACTATGATTCCAGCTCATGGTCAGACACACAACACTAATCACGGAATTTCATGACAATTGTATAATGTTCAAGGTGTTACTCTTCTTCAACAGCTATAAGGAGATTCTCCTCAAACGGCTATATGAAACTTATTTCCTTATGAGCTCTACCTAACGGCTTCTTCCATATATTGCACAACGTGTATCTATTCATATGTACGGATATCCATTCCTTTCATATGTATATACGGTCATAACTAGTTCCCATATATGAGCACCTGTCATGTATAATGTAAGACCAACACTGTAATTATATATTATAAATAAGACAACATGGACCTCCAAAATATTAAAGGGAGCATCCATTTATTTTCATGGTATCAGAGCCATATTAAGCTTACGCAAATTTTTTCTTTCTTAATCAGTTTTTTTTTTTTTTTATTTATTTTTTATGACTTCCTGTGGTGCTCCGAGTTTTACACTACCAAATATTATGCATATGGTTCAAGTCAAAGTGGAAGGTCCCAACAATTATATGAGTTGGCTTACTCAAATTGTTCCTTTGCTCAAATCTCATGAGTTAATGGGAATAATTGATGGCTCAAAACCATCACCCCCTCCCTTTGTCACTGACCCAACAGACAAGGAAAAGGAAATTGCCAACCCAGCTCATGCTTTGTGGGAAAAGAAGGATCAATTTATTCTCAGTTGGATCAACACCACCTTGGCAGAAAACGTGTTGGCAACAATCTATGCGCGCCAAGTGTGGACTCATCTTGCCAATAACTTTGCTTCTAATTCTTTGGCGGAGCTGTGGGTCTGGGCTCCGGCAGTGTGGGTCACGCAGGCGTTGGGTCTCAAAGTCGCGCCGGCCTTGGGTGTCCAGCAGTGTGGGTCGCGCTGGCGTTGGGTCTCCGGCAGTCTAGTTGGTTGGCGACGTGAGCTTTGGGTCTCCAACAGTCCAGAGAGCTGCGAGTTGGAGCTCTGGCGGTCTGGTTTGGAGATCGGCGGTCACCAGTAGTGCTAATCAGCTATATTGCGTGCTTGGCGGCCCAGGACATTCACGGGGATGCGTCTGCTTGGCTTTCTCCGGCAGACCGTGCGGATCAGTGATTGCTTGGGCTGGTCACTTGGATCTCCGGCGAGAGTGGAACGTGAGGCTCCACTTGATTGTGAACGTGGGAGGCAGATCTGCTACGGACAAAG
>NC_081541.1:1645397-1649781 GCF_901000735.1 Corylus avellana
TTAATTATTTATACTAATTAGACGCTCATGGCCATGGGGATGTGATGCAGCCCGACTTGGTGGGTTGCAGCGAAGAACAACAATAAAGCAGTGGATAGGTAATTCTAGATCCTAAGACTATCAAGGGATCTAAGAATTCTTCTTGGACTAATTCTGAGTAATTCTAGATCCTAAGACTACCAAGGGATCTAAGAATTCTTCTTGAAGGAAAATAGAGGAATAAACTCAACTCTGAGTAATTCTCATTAACAAAATTCAATAATCAACATAAATTGCGTTTCTCAAGACTATAAACATATATTTATATCCCAAGACTCTTAAACCTAATAAAACACGAACTATAGACTCCTAAAACCCTAACCCTAATTTAATAACAAAATAAAGTCAGTTTAAGCCAATAAAATGCCGTGTGCGCTCGATCGCAGTCACAGGGGCGATCGAGTGCAATACAAGGGACCGGGTGCGCTCGATCATGTGCTTGATCGCAGTCACATGGGGAATTGAGCGTAGTACCAGACACGGGTGCGCTCGATTGTAGGCTCATGCACTCGAGCACAGTACCAAACGCCACGACCGTTATCCAATCTGCATCAGGATGCCACCCCATTTATCAAATTAATTGTAAACAAATGTTCAGGTCAGGACTGATATTATATCTTGAACAAAAGAATCTTCTTTGTCAAGAAATAAATGGTATATACTATATTTAAATTCTTAATTTTTTTATATTTAATTGTTTCACTAATTTTTATAAACACTAATAACTAAGTACTAGAACTATATATTAACCATACACCATAGAACGAAATTGATTTCTCAACATATTATTAATTCTAAGAACTAACTTTGTGGGCATCATAGATGAATTTGTGTCCATATATAGTACATAGCAGTATCTTTTGCATTCGTAGGCATAACTTTAATTCTTAACCAAGCAGTGGCCATCAAACAAATTTGAGATATAGGGATCGGTCGAGTTGCTAAAAATTCCGACCATTCTATTCTAATTTCTGGCCGGACTTTGGTAGGAGATTTAATAGAGTTGTTGGCCACTGAGTCTACCCTTGGCAGAAATTGAGTGGGTCAATTAAGTAGGCAATTCAAGTATCTAAATAGCTAGCCTTAGATTGATATCACAATCTAATTAAACCAGATCTTGTTAAATGGATGTTTCTTGACCTTTTGAAAAATCATTATAGATTTGTTGTTCAAGAATGACAAAATCAAGATTAGGAGGGCACCAACATTATTGGTCATGGAAAAAAACAGAACAAAACAAAAGGTAGTTCCGGATATTTTGGTGGGTAACAGCTGCAACAAATGCAGCTTAATAATAATAAAGGCCTTAACAAAGATAAAAGATGATAAAGTAGAGAAATTTTTTTAAGTTGGCTTTTTAGGGTTTTAATATATTTTAGGGGGTATTCTTGGTATTTTTTTCATTCCTGCTCAATAAAAGATAACTATTGCGCCAAATATCTTTTTAATAGAAATCGTAATTTTGTTTTAAATTCGTATTTTTTCAAATAAGCACCCTCTAATCAGCTTATAGAATTCGCAGATTTTTTTGCGATTTTAAAATTTGCATTTTTAAAATCGCAATCCCAAACACTCTAAAATTGCGATTTTGTTTAAAATCGTAGATTATTTTTTTAAAAACACACTCCCAAACGCACCCATAGCCACTTCACCCACATTAACAATTGTTGGGAATAAATTTATATTATAAGCCCACCAAATTCTGAGTCCAATGGCCAATGATAGGTCCATGAAGATATTAATTAAATAGCAAGGACTATTTAATTAATTAATAGTCTTATATTCCAATTAAGATAATATTTTTTTTGAAAGGGAACATACCATACTCATTCATTGATAAAAGTCGCAAGCATAAAACTCTTACAAACAGAGCAAAAAACTCTGAAGTAAATTATAGCCGAAGCTAAAGATGCGGTCATCAACAACAGACCAAATCAACCATAACAAAAGCATCCGCTAACCTATGACTAATTATCAGGTTTAAAAATCATATCTATATCAAACATGTACCATCTAATGCATAGGTAGTACTTATTCCTCGACTTTGAGAGCAGAACCTCCCAGCCGATACTCATACTCCTCGACCCGAAAGTCAGGATACAGTTCACATCCACAACCCAAGGGTTTGGACCAGTAATAACGGGTAGCAACCAGGCGCACCAAAGCAGGAGGAGAGAACCTTATTACAAGCAAAAAGAAAAACCATACAAGGAAATAAAGGGAACAACAAAACAAATACAGGAAAATAAATTACAGCAAAGAAAACAAGCTACAGGGGAACTCAAAAGGAAATACAAAACAGAAAAACAACAATACAGGGAAATAAAAACGAAAAACACACAAAGCGGGTCACTGCAGCCGAAAGGAGGCTGATCGCGAGCTGGCCGGAAACCGCTGCGGAAAGTGGCACAAAAAGCTTGACGCAGGAGGGGCGCGTGAAAAGGCACGATAGCGAGTGGTGAGCGGCGAAGCGGGCGCGGAGGAGATCGGCGGCACACACAAACAAATAGGGAGGGAGAGAGTTTGAATGAAAACCCCCAAAGGCAGTACCCACCAAGAGAGAATGTAACATCCCCAGCCCGTTAAGGCTGAGTTTGCCACTTTTCTTCTTTTACAACAAAAGTTCTTGCAAAGATCTATAAGGTCTATCAGAGTACTTGATTTTAAAGGATACGAAAAATGTATAAAACATTATTCAAGAGATTTTATTACAAGCGAAAGTAGAAAACATTAAACTTTAGTTGCGGAATATCATATCATTACAATAACTTATATGAAAAGACTTTGAAAATTAATAATTATTCCCACCCCATTCCGGCCTCCTATTCCAGCATCCTTTCTACCTAAAAACAAGAAATAAAACTGAATGAGCCCAAAGGGGGCCCAGCAAGTAACATCCACAACCATAAATAGTTTTACTCCTTGTTCTCGGTTTTGAAAATCATTTTCGCAAATAAATATAATTCTAGCCATAATAATATCTGTATGTACGGTTGCATCTCCCGTAACATATACATACTATTACATCCAGTAATAGATCATCGTTGTAAATCATCTTTATAAATCATCATCATAATGCATCATTATAAATAATCTTTGTAAATCATCTTAGCATATCTTCGTTGAAAATATAGTATCATTTTCTCATAATAAGGCCCATGTACACTATTACCCCTGTGCACGAGGGTTGCGGGTCCTTGTGACCATGGCACTGAACTGTGGCCACAGCCATGCCCGACCGTCGATTAACTCTTTCTTGGTGCACTCAACGGTCTAGTTGATGGAATACCACCTTCTGGCATAGCCTCCTTCAGTGGTTTCGCCTCCATCCGAGTATCGGTACCGAACTCTCATCTTATCTTATCTTGGGGCCAAAAATGCTCTCCTCCATACATGTGCCCTCATTTCATAAACATTTATCTCATCTCTTGTACTTTTCTTTGTACTTCTTTTGATGCATCTTAGGGCAACATGTAGGAGGGTTTATCATCATTTTTCTTTCTTAATCATCATCATTTCTCAACTTTCTTTTCTTAAAATGGAAACTTTTCCAAATATAAACTTGTTGTGCTTAAAAAGCCTTTAAAGAAATATAAACTTTCTAAATAATTCTTTTAGAAATCCTTCATGCATGCAACATAACTTCATAATACGTAAATAAAATAATCATTTACAATTTACTAAAGAATGAATAAATAGCATGACATGAAGTAACTTTAGAAGGAGTAGTGAATTTACTTACCTCTAGACTGAAGCTAAAAGTGGTATGAAGGAATCCAGTTGCTCCAATATGACTAATACCACTAGTATATCTTTTGAAACTAATTTCTAAAGTCCGCTATCTCTTGTGTTCTTTCTTTCTTGTAGCGCTTGGTCTCGCCCTTTCTCTCTCTGTTCTGAGTAAACACTCTTAGAAAGAAGAAAGACCGAGTAAAAAGCGGAAGAAGGAAGAATATATGCAAAAGATGGGAGAGGAGATGAGTGGTGAAAATTCTGAAGGAGAAGAGCTCTATTTATAGGAGAAAATCAAACACTATTCTACCGTCAATTTACAATTATACCCTCATTTTACTATTTCACCAACCCTATACTATTTCACCAACCCTATACTATTCTATCTTCAATTTACAATTATACCCTCATTCTATCTTCAATTTACAATTATACCCTCATTTTACTATTTCACCAACCCTATACTATTTCACCAACCCTATACTATTCTACCTTCAATTTACAATTATACCCTCATTCTATCTTCAATTTACAATTATACCCTCATTCTATCTTCAATTTACAATTATACCCTCATTTTACTATTTCACCAACCCTATACTATTCTACCTTC
>NC_081541.1:1649881-1664340 GCF_901000735.1 Corylus avellana
GACTCCTCTTTATGCCAACATCAGTATGCAATGATAAATAATTGTTTTCAAAATTGGGATCTAGATCAATTTTGAATAAACCATCAATTTTTATTCCACCACCAACCAATTGTTCACCTTTAAAAATACTAAAAGTTGAATTGATAAACCAAAATCCAAAACCCAAAGCATCCAATTTGGAAACTGAAATTAAATTTCTAGAAAATTCTGGAATAAAAAATACATTTTCAAGGTCTAAAACATATCCAGATTTCAAAATTATTCTAAAGGTCCCAACAGCTTCTACTTGTGAAAATAGTTTGTTTCCTGAATAAACACGTTGTTCATTGCTTGCTGGCTTGCTTATTGTGAGAAAACCCTGCATTGAGTTGACAATATGGATTGTAGAACCCGAATCAATCCACCATGTATTATTAGGAGCCTCAACAAAAAAAGATTCATGACACACTAGAGATATAAGATTACCTTTTCTTTCGAGCCACTTTATATATTTTTGGCAATCTTTCTTCATATGCCCTTCTTTCTTGCAAAAGTAACAAGTATCCTTCTTGCCAATTTTCTTGATTGGCAACTTGTTCTCCCTTTTGAAGTTTTGGGCATGCTTGCCTCTCTTGGTCTTTCCCTTAGCATGAATAGCCATGTGAACACCTTCTGGCTTCTCATGTTTTAACCTCTCTTCCTCTTGAACACACATGGTCAGAAGTTCATTTACTGACCATTTATCTTTATGTGTGTTATAGGATATTTTAAAAGGAACATACTTAGAGGGAAGAGAGTTCAAAATGAAATGCACCAAGAATGACTCAGATATGCCAATCTCTAGGGACTTAAGTTGAGCTGCCATGTCCCTCATTTCCATAATGTGCTCACGCACACTTCTGGAATTATCAAAGGACTTGCTTGATAGTTTCTTCATTAGGGTGCTGGCTAAGGCCATGTCGGAACTCACAAATTGTTCCTCAACTGCCTTAATGAATGCCTTAGCCTTAGTGCATTCAGGGATGGAACCCCTGATGCCCTTAGAGACATGAGATTTCATGAACATTAGACTTAAGCGATTTGATCGCTCCCATCGTTCATGTTTAGTAATCTCTTGTAGCGTACTTTCCTCCGTGAGGGCGGGTGGTTCGTCCACACGAAGCGCCAAGTCAAGCTCCAAACACCCCAATGTGAAAAATAAATTTTCTTTCCAGTCAGAAAAATTGTTACCATTAAGCATTGGAACATGAAAAGTTCCATCCATTAAAGCAGTAGGAATAGCTGCAATAACCACGGAAAATATTTTAATGCGATGAAATAACTTTATTTAAATTAACCAATGTTAACTTAATAGTAAATTTCAACCTACCTGTGGGCAAAGATTGCATCATGCATGAAATTTACTCTTTATTAATAAGACTAATAAATTTAGCATTAATAAATAAAATTTTCCGTACCTGTGGGCCTAAGAGAAATTTTATCTTTAATGTTAAATTTACTATCTTATTCTAATTAATTCATAAAAATAAAAACGTCCCTGTGGGGATTGGCAAATTAAATTTATGAATTAATTACAATATGATGTTAATTTTCCGTATGAAGTTCACATATATGATCTTGATGCAATTATCATCATAAAATCGGGATGCTGTGGCTCTCCCAAAAATTATTATGATAATCACGACTTCATTAACATCATTAACTATATAGATGCCAAAAAATAAAGTTCCCAAGAATAAAAGACAAAACCATCATGTTAGTGGGTAAACAGTATTTTTCCAAAGTACAACCGAATAGTGTCCCAGGTAAGCGGGGGGGCGCACAACGGCACACTTAAGTCCCATGACTTGCCTTGCCAGAGCTTTCCGATTGCAATTTTGGATAGTACCATAAACATTCACCAATACATGAGATTTAGTTAATTATTCTCAGGTCCAGGCATCAAACAATTTATATTTAAACAATTAATAAATGTATCCTTAAGTTCATGCATTAAAGAAATAATAATTTAATACTAAACAATTTAAAAGATAAGATAAATATAAATGCAATATTAAGGCATAATAAACTGAATAGCTCAATGGTCTTAAAGTGACCTTAGGCCTTTATTCCTTAAGAGCCCAAGTTCAAAACCCACCTGAGCCCCTTTTGTTTTTTTTTTTTTTTTTTTTTTTTTTATAATCCGGATGGGCCAGCTACTCTAAACCAGGTTGGGCTACTGGAATGGGCTAGCTGATCCGGGTTGGGCTTCTGGGTCAGCCCACTTAATGACCAAGTTTTTTTTTTTTTTTTTAAACTGAATTGGGTTTGGGTAAAGTAAAGCCCATACCCAATGGCCCAAAACCACTAGACCCGGTTTCCTTATGGGTTTGAAAACCCTACCCGAATGATAATACCCGAACCCGAAAAAACTTAACACTCAAACCCGGAATTTTAGCCCCTTGCGCCGCTGCCTCTTCCCTTCCCCATTCTCCGGTCACCGGCGCCGGTTTCTTAATGCGCCGGCCAAAACAGCAGGCACCCCGTGTGGGGCTGCCGGCCAAAACGGTAGGCACCCCGTGTGGGGCTGCCGGCCGTCTTTTTTTTTTTTTTGGACCGGTGAAATGGCCACCGTTCCGGCCAGAAATCGCCGCTCGTGTAGGCGCCGATTCTGTCCATCACAGGCGGCCCCTTATGGGGCTTCATCCGTCAACAGCACACCTTATGCGGCCAACGCCGCTGCTGTGGGAGGGGAATTCCGGTGCTGCAAATGGGGACAGATCGACACTGTAGGTGGGAAAAAACGGTGCTGCAAGTGGTCTCCTTCCCTTATGCGGCGAAACGCCGCTTGTGGAGGCCAGGGCAGTGGGTCACGGACTGGGTTACCCATGGGTGTGGCGTGGGTTTCTGATCCTCCAGTTTTTCCAAACACAAAAGGGGAAAAAATGGGTTTCGTACAGGGAGCATGGCAATATGGTCAAAAATAAGAGTAAACAGACCAGTGAGTGGTCGTGGCTTTCAATCAATTTCGATATACTTTATGCTCCTCGCCACAATTTTGTTTCAATAATCAATAAACAAAATAAAGTATTATTGAAACAAAAATAAAATTTTTATAGCAGGCATATCTCAAAATTAAACTGAGAAAATATGGATTAGAGGTGGCTCTGATACCACATGTAAGATATTGAATATATATAAATGCTAATTAACAATATAATTAGCAGCGGAAATTTAATATATATATGTATATGTACCTCCAGCCATTGCTTTGCTCAAGCAGCTTGAAGAACGACTCCACAGCAATCAAACTAAAAACTAAAAACAATTTTATTGCGAGGTTCTTCTGACCTATGCCTACCAGTGAGTGTCAATTGATGGAATACACATGCCTTATTTATAGGTAGGTCAGGGGACCCTCAATTAGAGCTGTTACCTTAATTATTCCTCCCATCAAGGAATAAAAAATCAATCAATACAACTAATTGATTCCACAAACATTAAATCATTAATTAAATCAAATACTTGTTCCACAAGAATTAAATCATTGATTTAATTCAGAATATTTGATTGAAATCAAATACTTATTCCACAAGAATTAAATCAGTCATTTAATTCATAATATTTGATTTACATAATAAGCTTCAAATTGGAATAGAATATTGAACACCGTAATTTTATAA
This sequence comes from Corylus avellana, assembly GCF_901000735.1. Classification (NCBI taxonomy): domain Eukaryota; kingdom Viridiplantae; phylum Streptophyta; class Magnoliopsida; order Fagales; family Betulaceae; genus Corylus; species Corylus avellana. The sequence continues at coordinate 1,653,523 of NC_081541.1, forward strand.
TTACAATAATATATGTGACATAAAGGGACATACTTAAATGGAATTTCTTACATACGTTTCTTGCCACGTAATAAGCACATAATCTCGTAGGAGTTATATAATGAGAATGAAGCTGTGAAGTCGTCACCAAAGTCTATCCGGCAGAAATTTACAGAATCGTTAACATCAATAAGATATTAGCTAGTTCTTTTTGTTTTTTGCTTTTTCTTTAAGAAAACAATAGAAAAAACTATAAAATAATAATAATAATAATAATAAATAGAGAATAACATATAAAATCTTTTAGTGTTTATATAGAGAAAAACAGTAACTAAAATAAAAATGTAAAATTTTAAACTAAATATTTTCGCTACTCTTTCTGAGATGCTCATGAGTGAAAATGCATTTCCGTTAAGTCAATTAACAAAATGACAAATTTGGTTTTTCTCAAAACCACAGGTGCCTCCTGTGATACAAATCAAAACTCAGGAAAAAAAAAATAAAGTAGTGAAACTCTAGGAGGGTTTTAGATAGTTAACCCTAATTTTTATTTCTTAACTTCCCACATGCTATATATTATATTGCAATGTTTGATAATGGTTTCTTTAAAAAAAATTAAAAAAAAAAAAAAAAAAAAATTTGGGGATCCTTTTACTTATTAAACATCTATATATATATCTCTGGCATTGTTTTCTTGGTCTTTACCATTTCTAATGAAATTGGTAAAAGTAATTTTTTTTAAAAAAATTTGTTATTTCATTATCATGTCTTATGCTGCACAGTTTTAGAGTGAAAATTATTTTTGCTTCTGCCCTGAATAAATTCCTATATATGGTGTACAATATGGGGAGATTGCACTTAGAATTGATGAAAAATGTTGTCGTCTAATCATTTTTCCATTTTTTTAGATTGATTCTTCATTTTGGTCATTATGAGTCAACGCTATCGTCAGTAAGGGAATAGGGAGATAAGCTTAACTATGATGAGTGGACGCGAGGGTCAGCAAGTGAATGGGTATGTATTTATATGATAATTATCATTGTAAACATGTTTCCCTTATTCTGTATGCATGGCAGTATATTTTAACGAAAACACTCTTAAAATGCTAGCTGTGACAGATTTAGATATCCTATAAAACTATTATATATATATATATATATATATATATATAGATTTTGTTTTTTACTATCCCACCCTAAAATCATTTAAAATGTTAACTTTTGATTATTGGAAATTTGGAAGATAATATTGCTATTTTATTTCTTTAACAATTTGAAAACTATAAAGCTATTGTCTTTTTTGTTTGGGTAAAAGTCTTTAACATAAAGCTATTTAATTAATGATGTCTGCTTGTTTCGATTGTGATAAATTGATAATGTTATACAAATATCAAAACATTGTCAATGTCCCCTCAAAACTAACAAAAGTAAAATGTCTTTATATATTTCTCAATGGACAAAATACCACTATAATTTTTTTTTAATTAATTTTAAAAAACAAAAATTTTAATTTAAAAATGATATTTTAGTTTTTTAAACGAATTTTTATTAAAAATTATAAACAAAATAAAAAATAAAATGAAAATTTTCAATTTTATAAAAAATAAAAATAATAATAAAATAAAAAAATAAAAAAAAAATCGATTTTTCTTATAAAAAAAAAAGATTATTTATTTTATTTAAATTTATTAACACCTTGTATTTTTTTTTTTTTTTTTTTTTAGTTTTAGGTTTTTTCTAGAAGTTTTTGTATTTTTTGTTTTTATTTTACTAAGATAGTATCATCATTTGGGAAGAAACTTTAAGGGGTATATCAACTTTCTCTTTTTTTTGTGGGGGGGGCGGGTGGGGGGCTTTTTGTGGATTGTGCTAGGCCCAACTATAGATGAAGAAAACAAGGCCGAGAAACCCCAACACAATCATTTAGTAGTGGCAGAAGGCCTATGGGCCATGGGATTATTAAAAAAAGTGAGTGATGCTGAGGATCGAGCACTATTTTGTTCGAACTTCGTTCGAAAAAAGTGATGTTCCAGCACACATTTGTAATTGAAAAAAAAAAAAAAAAAAAAATTACTGTCCCATGCATGCAAGATTACTGAGTAAATATAAAGCAAAATGCAGAAGAGAAAATGAAATAAAAATATGAACTTATTCTTTACTTGTTACATTCAGCTCGATGATCAGGAATTGGGATACTGAGAAGCAATCTTGTCGGCAGGATGACCCAAAGGGAGCTTCCATGTTTAAGTGGCATGCAATATTTTTAGTGTCGTGTGTGATTGCAGTACTATATGTGAACCCTTTGTTTTTGTACCTTCTTGTGATCAACCAAAACGACAAGTGTCTTTTTTTAGATGAAAGATTAATAATCACAGCTATTTGTTTCTGATCGGTCTTTGATTTCATTTATGTTGCATATATCATCTTGGGATTTCGTTGTGCTTATAAAGATGAGGAGGGTAGTCGTATATATGGACGAACTGTGTTTGTTACAATTGCTTGGAAAATAATAAAGGGGTATTTGTGGTCGTATAACTTCCTAGTTGATATCTTTGTTATTCTTCCAATCCCACATGTAATTGTTAAAATATTTGATATTATTTACTTTATTATGTTTCTTTACATATTTTAAGGTTTAGTCTAGGGTTTTTTGCTCACTACTTCTTCTCTTTCTATAAATAAAGAGTTATGTAAATATATTAATATCAAATCATTATCAATATAGAAGAGATGTAGTTCTTAAGCATGCTGGTTGTAATTTGTCCAGGTTTTAGTTCCATTTATTTTTACAAAACTGAGAAGCTCAAAATTTTTGGACATAAGGAAGGTCCTGAGCCTCTTTGTTCTGCTGCAATATGTACCAAGAGTTCTTCGAATCTACCTATTATGGAAAAAACATATCAAAAGTTCCTGTAAACTCCATAAAAGAGTATGGATTAAAGCTGCATTCAATATCTATTTGTATATCCTTGCCAGCCATGTAAGTTTGATTATCTCATCTTAATTTTTTTTTTTTAATTCTTATTTCGGTCTCGTTTTTCTCAAATTTTAAGGATTTTTCTAATTTAGAGTTATATATACATGATTTCATATTATTATTTTTTTAACACATCAGTGAATATACACAGTTAGAAAAACAAATTTTAAATCATGACCATGGATACGATCCATTTCATTTCAAACGAATAAAATCCTATTCCATTTTTGATCGATTGTGAGGCTTTGATAAGCATTCAAGCTAGCATTTATATTAATCCTTGGATTGCGGCAGCTATATATAGATCGATGATCATGGATGGCCAAACTACTGTGTGCATTTAATTAATAATTCAAATAATGAGTAGAAAAAATACACAAGCAATTAATTAAGTATCAAGAGAGCAACACACAATTAGTAAACGTCAAATTTACATGCATGAAAAACTTCCAAGTGTAGATTAAAAAATATTACATAACAAATCCGATCCAGTATAATAAATTAATAGAGATTACAACACTCTTGTTTATGCCTCAAAACTTGAGTTCAAAGAAAATTGAGAAATACAAAAATATCAATTTTCTAAAAAGCTATAACATTCTCATTACAAACTAGATCAGTCTATCAAAACCAATACCGCAACAAAATCCCCATTTTTAAATACTGCAACTCCCTATGAGCCCAGCTCCTTCTCAAAATCATCTACTATTTACTACTTAAATTTTCCATTTTCCTTTTAAGTGGAAGTAGCATTCTCCTCTTTTTTCTTTTTCTTTTTTTTTCCTAGCATATATGCAGAGTTTACTTATCTTTAAGAGTCTTGCTGGTGTTTTAGGTACTTCGTGGCCTTTGGTACTTTTTCTTTGTCCAACGAGAGACGGATTGCTGGCACAAAGCTTGTGAAAAGGATAGCGGATGTACCCCAAGTTCTTTTAAATGTGGTCGTAATTCATCAGAAAATTACACATTTTTAGATGGTGCTTACCCTATACACCAACCAAAATGTTCTTTGATTTTGGAATATTCCAAAACGCCCTTGAATCTGATATTGTGTCATCCACAAATATTCCACAAAAGATCATGCATTGTTTTCGGTGGATCTTCCGAAATTTGAGGTTTGCACATATTGGACTCTTTGTCACTCCAGTATGCATGGTTTTTCTCCCTGTTTTTCTTTTCCTATCAATAAGCACGTGATGCTACAAATTCTTTTTTAAAAAAGAAAATAAAATAAATTTTAGAGTTAAAAAATGAAAATATATAAATTTGAAAGTTTTTTTAAGAATACCCAAAAGAAGTCCAAACTGCCACACATTGATTAATTAATTATGTTATTATTTCCTCATACATTAATATAGTTCTCCAATTTTTGCAGTTCTCTTGGTCAAAATCTTCAAACGAGTAACTATTTCTAGGAAAACTACTTCGCAGTTTTTAGTTCAATATATGGTTTGGTACTGTTTTTGTACTTCATCAGTAATGCCCAGGTTAGTGCTCGACATTTTATTATTATTATTATTTAAGATTCTAAACCCTTATACATATAATTAGGTGTGTTATCAGAATCAGATCAGATGGTTTCTGTATGCATAGATCGAATAGAAGGACATGCACTTGCTATAAGTACTGGGACAAAGAATCTAAAAAAAGCCAACTTAAAAAAATTTCTCTACTTTATCATCTTTTATCTTTGTTAAGGCCTTTATTATTATTAAGCTGCATTTGTTTTGTTGTTCTGTTTTTTTTCCATGACCAATAATGTTGGTGCCCTCCTAATCTTGATTTCGTCATTCTTGAACAACAAATCTATAATGATTTTTCAAATGGTCAAGAAACACCCATTTAACAAGATCTGGTTTAATTAGATTGTGATATCAATCTAAGGCTAGCTATTTAGATACTTGAATTGCCTACTTAATTGACCCACTCATTTCTGCCAAGGGTAGACTCAGTGGCCAACAACTCTATTAAATCTCCTACCAAAGTCCGGCCAGAAATTCGAATAGAATGGTCGGAATTTTGAGCAACTCGACGGATCCCTATATCTCAAATTTGTTTGATGGCCACTGCTTGGTTAAGAATTAAAGTTATGCCTACGAATGCAAAAGATACTGCTATGTACTATATATGGACAAATTCATTTATGATGCCCACAAAGTTCTTAGAATTAATAATATGTTGAGAAATCAATTTCGTTCAATGGTGTATGGTTAATAGTTCTAGTACTTAGTTATTAGTGTTTATAAAAATTAGTGGAACAATTAAATATAAAAAAATTAAAAATTTAAATATAGTATATACCATTTATTTCTTGACAAAGAAGATTCTTTTGTTCAAGATATAATATCAGTCCTGACCTGAACATTTGTTTACAATTAATTTGATAAATGGGGTGGCATCCTGATGCAGATTGGATAACGGCCGTGGCGTTTGGTATTGTGCTCGAGTGCACGAACCTACAATCGAGCACACCCGTGTCTGGTACTGTGCTCAATTCCCCCCGTGACTGTGATTGAGCACATGATCGAGTGCACCCGGTCCCTTGTATTGCGCTCGATCACCCCTGTGATTGCGATCGAGCGCACACGGGAGTCATTATGTTATTTTTGCATTTTATTGGCTTAAACCGACTTTATTTTGTTATTAAATTAGGGTTAGGGTTTTAGAAGTCTATAGTTCGTGTTTTATTAGGTATAGGAGTCTTGGGATATAAATATATGCTTATAGCCTCCAGAAATGCAATTTATGTTGATTATTGATTTTTGTTAATGAGAATTACTCATAATTGAGTTTATTCCTCTATTTTCCTTCAAACCCTAGAGAGTATCTAGCTTTTCAAGAAGAATTCTTCGATCCCTTGATAGTCTCAAGATTTAGAATTACCTATCCGCTACTTTATTGTTGTTCTTCGCTGCAACCTACCAAGTCGGGCTATATTACATCCCCATGGCCATGAGCATCTAATTAGTATAAATAATTAAACTTATCATTTTTCTGTAATTTGATAAACCAAACTTGTGCAGTAGATATTCATGCAAATGGCAACTGAGAGGGCAGCTAAGAAGGTGGAGATGGAAGCTGAGAAGGCAGCTGAGAAGAAGAGGAAAGCTAGGAAGGAGGAGGAAATTAGAATCAAAATGATACCTATAAGATTAAAAATAGAGTCCTGAATGGCTAGTGACCATCTCCCTAACAATATGAAAGAGCGGATCATCAACACAGACTGGAACAAAATAAAGATTTTGATATAGAGAAACCGATCCGGCCTTCACCTTTCCAAAGATCTTATAACAGAGATTAAGCGCCATCTTTGTTTACACCTGCTAAAAAAAGTGAGTATTTTTTGTTTCCTTTTAATTAAGCAAAACATATAGTCGTTCAATTGAAAACTATAATCATTTTTCTTAATTTGGAGGAAATTTAAACAAAAAATAAAAATAAAAAATGCAAATATGTAAACTAGTATAAAAACGGATAGATGCTATGATTTTATTTTAAATCATACACCCTCATATATGATTTAAAAGTGGCTTAATTGGCCGTTGCAAGTTGTTTTAGTGCTTGACAGTTGAATATCCATACACCCTCATATATATTCTCGATTGTTTGCAAGCTAGGTGGTTCCAAATCTTGCAATTCAAGGTGTTCAAATTCTACTGGAATGGATCTTGGAATCTCTCAAGCCAAAGTACTATAATGAGGATATCTACTAATGGAACCAACACAATCAACTCCACAAATCACAGCAACGGCTACATCCAAATAAGGCAAATGCAATCTCACAATTACAGCAAACCCAATCAACCCAACGGCTAGTACAAGAAAGGAAAACCAAAGAAATTTGTCATTCATTTTACAATACCTTCCTTTGTAAATCTCCCAAAGAATATGTATAAATTCAGCATGTATCGATGGAAAATATAAGCAGCAATTTACACAAAAATATTAATTTCTACATGGTATCAGAGCTTTGAACGAGCGCTCACGTCGTCATTTTTTTTTCTCTTCTCGTCTCTGAAGCATTTCTTCAAACACCTGCTGCTCTTCTCCAATGGCCCCTGCCTCCACTGAAATTGCCTCCACCGAAACCACCCCAAACACTACTCCCATCAATACCCAGCAACCTCTTCCCGTAGCTCCTCTCTCCAATTTTGCCCAATCCATCACCAAGCTCAACAAAACCAATTACATGACATGGCGCGGCCTTGTGGAACCATTCCTCCAAGGTCAAGATCTCTATGGGTACATCAACGGCACAAATAGCCCCAGCCCGCCCATCTCCAACTCCCCCGGCGGTACTTCCACCATCTCCACAGACCCTGACACCCTTCGATGCCTCCGCCAGGATCAATTGGTCCTTAGCATGCTAATGTCCTCCATCTCCGATGAACTGCTGCCTCAGGTCCTTGGTTGCAAAACTGCCCAGGAGCTATGGAAGACACTTGATAAATCTTTCACTACAGAATCTCAAGCTCGTGTATTAACCCTCCGTCTTCAACTCACCACTGCCAAGAAAGAAAATCTGAGTATCTCAGATTATTATCATCAAATCAAGCACACCACCACCACTCTTGCTGCTGCTGGACACCCAATCAGTGACGAAGAATTCACCTCCTATCTCCTCGGCGGTTTGGGGTCCGAATACAACCCATTTGTAACCTCCGTAACCACTCGTGTGGAGCCCCTCTCCATTGACACGCTGTTTAGGCATCTCCTTGCCCACGAATCTCGGTTTGCAAAACCTCATCAAGAAGACTCCTCCTTTCCAACAGCTAACGTCGCAGCTCAGAGCTCCAACTTCCACCGTGGCCGTGACAGTCATCGAGCCTTCCAGCGCTCCTCCGGCCAAGGACATCGATCACGGGGGCGCCCTCATCAGCTTCACCCTTCTGCGACCAGAGGTCAGGGAGGACCTTCAGGTCCCTCTCCCTTTCAAGATAACCCACATCACCAAATGGGCTCCTCAAGGCCTAGCCCGCATATGGGCTCCTCAAGGTCCAAACCCACATGTCAAGTTTGTGGAAAATTGGGCCATTTGGCCCTAACCTGTTACAACAGATTTAATCAAGCTTATCAAGCCCCTAGCCCAAATCTGACAGCTTACAATGCAATGGCCACATTATCTCGGGATCTCAACTGGTATCCCAACACTGGTGCTTCCCACCACGTCACCTCCGATTCAAATCAATTGAATATTCAATCGGAAGAGTACGATGGGCCCGATCAAATTCAAGTGGGCAATGGTACCCGCTTAGCCATCAAAAACATTGGCACTTCTCTATTCTCTCAACCCAATTTTATTTTACGTAATGTTTTGCATGTTCCAAAAATTACAAAAAATTTATTATCTGTGCAAAAGTTTACTTCAGATAGTAATGCTTTCATGGAATTTCACCCTTTTTGTTTTTTTGTTAAGGATCACATCTCCGGGAAGATTCTACACAAAGGCCCGAGTAAGAATGGACTTTATCAGTGGTCCCCCTCCACATCAGCTGCACCACCTAGTGTTTTTTCCAGTGAACGTGCTTCTCATCACGATTGGCACGCACGTCTCGGTCATCCTGCAGACCGAATACTTCGTCAAGTTGTATCTCAATTTCACCTACCTGTCACATATAATAAGAAGCTACCACTTTGCCCCGCCTGTCGCCGTGGCAAAAGTCACCAGCTTCCTTTTTCTATGTCTAATCACCCATCACATGCTCCTCTAGAATTAATTTTTTCTGATGTTTGGGGACCTTCCCCTGTTTTATCAAATAATGGTGCTCGTTATTATGTCATTTTTGTTGATCATTTTAGCAAATTTTCTTGGTTATATCCCATCCAATGCAAATATGATGTTTTCACCATATTTCCTAAGTTTCAGGCTCATGTCGAAAGGCTTTTTGACCGTAAAATTAAATCCATTCAAACTGATGGCGGTGGCGAATTTCAAAAACTCCGACCTCTTTTTACATCACATGGCATTCTCCCACAGTTCCGGGTGGGAGAACTAGTTACTGCGATGGTCTTCACCACGCAAGGCAGTGTATGGTACTTCAAAACCAGTAATGGTGAGAATTTGAATAGTATGGGAACGGACTCAGACGCTGAGAATATTTAAAAAGGTGAGCTCTAGGGAGAAGAATTTTTAGAGTGGGGGTTCAACTGCTCCTCTTCACACAAAAAATGGGCCCCAATCTCCACCAAAACTATCAAAACCCATTCAAAAGTTGAAGCCTTCACTCTGATGGTCAATGACTTGAAAAATCTACTTCCCATGCATATTCGAGCAGCAGAAGCTACAAAAGTGTTTGTAAAAGGAGTTTTCCGGCCGTACCGTAAGGAAAATAAGAATGAAAATTCTCCCAAAATGTCTGATCATAGCGGTACTAGCAGTCTTTTGCAAGATGATGCTCCCCAAAGTTGTTGAAAAGCAATACTGGTTTGTTCAGAAGGTGTTTGTGTTAATTAAGTTGTATACTCCACTGGTTTGGTTTGTTCGTGATCGATAAAGTTAATTTGCTAGTTGTTTAATTCTGAATGATGAAGGTATTATATAATTAGGAAATGAACAAACAGATTGTTATTTGCTCTTTTGCAAGATGATGCTTCCTAAAGTTGTTGAAAAGCAATACTGGTTTGTTCATAAGGTGTTTGTGTTAATTAAGTTGTATACTCCACTGGTTTGGTTTGTTCGTGATCAATAAAGTTAATTTGCTAGTTATTTGAATTCTGAATGGTGAAGGTATTATATAATTAGGAAATGACCAAACAGATTGTTATTTGCTAAACCTTCTATTTAATATTACAATCTAAAAATATTTATAACATCAACCACATTAAGGTGGCAACGCAGCCACCCTGAATACATCGAAGTGACAACAAGAATTCCGACCAACATGGCCACTAAGACAGGGGATGGCCGCGTGATTGCCTTAACCACATCAGGGTGGTTGCATAGCTAGAATGATCACATCGGAATGACCGTGTAGCAATTCTGACACACAGCCACTTCACCCACATTAATAATTGTTGGGAATAAATTTACACTATAAGTCCACTAAATTCTGAGCCCAATGGCTAAGGATAGGTCCATGACGATATTAATTAAATAACAAGGATTATTTAATTAATTAATAGTCTTATATTCCAATAAGGATAATATTAGAATAAAGAAAATGACTACTTAAGATTTCTCTACATAATAGCTGTTGAGTTCTATCTCAACTATGGACTCCCAATACAACTCAAATAAGAAGAGTTAGTTCAAGCATACTTCTACAGTCAAAGCCTATAAATAGGCCCCTACACAAGGTTCTAGAGGAGTATGAAATATCCTCTCAAATCTTGAATAATCTACCTACTATCTTCTCATATTCTCTCTTAAAGCTCAATTAGTTCCTTTGAGCGTATTAAATTATTGTGCGCCGAAGTACAATATTTCTCTTAGAAACTTTTTGACTTTAGCATCGGAGTGTTTCCGGTTCCCCGGGGATGCCCTTTGACAATATTGTTTTTTTGTGGTGATTTGGAGTGCTGGACGACAACGTATTGAAGACCCCAAAGAAGGCGCATCCACCATGTTAAAAACTGTTTTAACAGTTTAGCGCCGTATCTTAGAACTATTAGTTCGTTTCTCATAAAAAAGATAAAAGAAAATAAAAATAAGGGAAATCATATATAAAGTCCTTAGGTAAATGCGCTTTTATTAAAAACTCTCTGGGTATTTTTTTTTGAAAATTTAGTCCCTAGGTCACTTGAACCTACTAGAAAACTCCCTACCGTCAATTTTTGTTAACTTTCGTTAGTCTACTCAAAACTCACTGTTTTATCTAATTAAAATATTATTTTTTTATTAATTTAATTTAATAAATTCAATCT
>NC_081541.1:1664440-1682926 GCF_901000735.1 Corylus avellana
AATTTAAGCATCGGAGTGTTCCAGGTCCCTTGGAGACCCCTTTGACAATTACTCTTTGGTAGACAGGACAAGGAAAAAATCTTGGACAAAAACAAAGAGCTACCCTAAGGTGAAAGGGGAGCGAAGGTTCATTCTTGGAGACAAGGAGAAAACCTTGGACAAAAACAAGGAGCTGCCCCAAGGTGAACGGGGAGCAAAAATTAGTTTGTCAAAAGATTCATATATCATGGTTGGAGATTATTCTGTAGGTTAAAGCTTAGTTTGTCAAGCAGGATTCAAAGAAGAACCAGGTATATCACCCCTGGATATTTCAAAGAACTAGGTATATCACTCCTAGATATTTCAAAGAACCAGGTATATCACCCCCGGATATTTCAAAGAAGAACCGAGAATATCACCCCCGGATATTTGAAAAAAGAATCGGGTATATCACCCCTGGATATTTCAAAGAAGAACCGGGTATATCACCCCCAGATACTTCAAAGAAGAACCGGTTATATCACCGCTGGATATTGCAAAGAAGAACTGGGTATATCACCCTTGGATATGTCAAAGAAAGAACCGCGTATGTCCCCCTCGGATATGTCAAAGAAGAACTGGGTATGTCACCACCGGAGACAAGGAGAAAACCTTGGGCAAAAACAAGAATAGAGAGACAATCCTCTAAAATAAGGACAAGGAGAAAACCTTGGGCAAAAACAATCAACGGGAGACAACTTGGCAACAAACATGGACAAGGAAAAAACCTTGGGCAAAGACAAGAATAGGGAGACAACCCTCTAAAACAAGGACAAGGAGACAACCTTGGGCAAAAAATAATTAACGGGAGACAACCCGGGCAATAAACAAGAAGACTCATCCTCAGCTACAAGGAGACAACCTTGGGTAAAAACAAGTAATGGGAGAAAACCCAGTAAAAAACAAGAAGCATGCCTATAGACATGGAGAAAACCCTAGGCAAAAACCTAAGACGAACAGAGAGCAAAATGTTAGTTTGTCGAAAAACTTATAAATCATCATTAGCAGATTATTGTACAGTTTTATTCTTGGAGACAAGGAGAAAACCTTGGACAAAAACTAGAAGATTTACAGAGATAAGGAGAAAACCTTGGACAAAAGCAAGGAATCACCCCAAGGCGAATGAGGAACAAATGTTAGTTTGTTGAAAGGCTTGTGAATTATTGTTTGGAGATTATTACGCAGGTTTGGAGCCTAGTTTGTCAAAACGGGCATTTGAGAGAGAATCGGTCATGATCCTCGAGTGTCTCAAGGATATGACAGACTTAACCCTCGGGCAAAGGAAAGAGTTGGGGGTGCCCCTGGCAACAAAGAGACAAGGAGAAAACCTTGAACAAAAACAAGAAATCACCCCAAGGCGAATGGGGAACAAAGGTTAGTCTGTCAAAAGACTTATAAATTAATGTTTAAAGGTTATTATGCATATTTGGATTATCTTGACGACATGGAGAGAGACCTGGGCATGATCCCAGGGTATCTCAGAACTATGACAGATTTAACCTCCGGGCAAAGGATAGGGCTAGGGGGTGCTCCCAGGAACTAAGGCGATGCCAAAAACAGAGCTGAAGAGCTCCAACTGACGAGCTCAAAGCACACTCACTAGGGAGACACGAGTCTCGAACAAAGTTAAACAACAAACCGTCAGAAGGCTTTGACTAAATTCCCATTACTCAAGTACCATGGCTAACGAAATTTGGGAGTAAATGTTGGGAATAAATTCACACTACAAGCCCACCAAATTCTGGGCCCAATGGCTAAGGATAGGTCCATAAAGATATTAATCAAATAGCAAGGGCTATTTAATTAATAGTCTTATATTCCAATTAGAATAATATTGGAATAAAGACGTCCTACTTATCTCTACAAGGTGACTATTCAAGATTATCTCTACATAATATCTGTTGAAGGTTTATCTCTACATGATAGCTGTTGAGTTCTATCTCAACTATGGACTCCCAATACAACTCAAATAAGAAAAGCTAGTTCAAGCCTACTACTACAGCCCATGCCTATAAATAGGCCAATACACAAGGTACTAGAAGAGGATGAAATATCCTCTTAAATCTTGAATAATCTACTATCTTCTCATATTCTCTTTCAGAACTCAATTAGTTGCTTTGAGTGTATTGAATTATTGTGCGCCAAAGTTCAATATTTCTCTTAGAAACTTTTTGATTTTGGCATCGAAATGTCCCCGGTTCTTCGGGGACCCCCTTTGACAATATTGCTTTTTTGTAATGATTGGGAGTGCTGGACGACGACGTATTAAAGACCCTGAAGAAAGCGCATCTATTGCGTTGAAAACTGTTATAACAATAATAATAATAATAAATTAATTAATTAATTAAAAAAATAAAATAAATTTTTTTTTTTTTTTTTTTTTAAAAAAAAAAAAGAAAGAAAGAAAGAAAATAGGAGGTGAGTAATTGGCGTATCATGTGGAACCTCAATATCGAGGTTTTGATCAACGTGCAAGCTTTACTAAGGTTTATTTTTGTTCTTCTTTTTGCTTTGACTTTTTATCTTTGGACTTCCCCCTATGTAATTGATTACAATGGTTTGAGGTTGGTTAAATCAGACAATACTTAATATGAATAATATCTATCTATTATATTGAAAAATATGGTGAAAAATATGGCAAGAAATCCATTCTAATATTTAAAATGAAGAGAAATTGATATTTTTTCTTGAAATATGGTGTGAAGTGTCAACATGATCTAATTAATGAAAATAAATGGATGCTCTCTTGAATATTTTGGAGGTCCATGTTGTCTTATTTATAATATACGATTATAGTGTTGGTCTTACATTATACATGACAAGTGCTCATATATGGGAACTAGTTATGACTGTATATACATATGAAAGGAATGGATATCCATACATATGAATAGATATTGTGATGTGCGTTGTGCAATATATGGAAGGAGCCGTTAGGTAGAGCTCACAAGGAAATAAGTTCCATATAGCCATTGGAAGAGAATCTCCTTATAGTTGTTGGAGAAGAGTAACACCTTGAACATTTTACAGTTGTCGTGGGATCTCGTGATTGGTGTTGTGTGTATGGACCATAAGCTGGAATCATAGTGTACTTGCTTATAGCCCCCCGTAAGCTAATAGGGGAGTTAAGCACCATAAGCTTGTCACGAAGAAAAAGGAAACGAGAGGAGGTGAGACCTTTAGTGAAAATATCAGTGAGTTGGTCATGAGTGGACAGTAATGCACTGAGATATCTTGATTGAGAACCTTATTGCGGATAAAATGATAATCCACTTCAATATGCTTTGTCTGGGCATGATAAATGGGATTAGAGGCAAGAGCTAAGGCACTGAGATTGTCACATCATATTTTAGGTAGGGGTGTCAAAAATTACCAGGGAACCGGAACCGGAACCGGAAAACCGGGAAACCGGGAAACCGGAAACCGGGAAACCGGGGTCCCGGTTCCGGTTCCGGTTTGAAAAATATAACAACCGGGTACCCCCGTTCCGGTACCGGTTTTTGGTACCTATTTTTTACCGGGAATACCGGAACCGGGTTTCCATTTTATTTAATAATATTTATATATTATTATATTTATATATTAATATATATATTATATATATTAATATTTTTTACACTTAGGTTTAGGTTTAGGGTATTTTAAAAAATTAAATTTTTATTTCTAAGGCCCAAATAGGCAAAAACAATGATTTTTTTAGGATTTTTGGACTTTTTAAGGTTTATTTTTTAATTATTTGGAACAATCACAACAAAGCCCCTTTAATTTAGACAAATAAACTAATAGATTTTTAAAAAAATGGGCCAACTTATGAAAAAAAAATTGGCTTATTTTAGGCCCAATACCTAAAATAAGCCCAAAAATCAATTTTTTAAAAAAACCGGTTACCGGACCGGGTAATACCGGAACCGGCCGGTAACCGGGACCCCGGTTAACCGAGGTACCCCAGTTCCGGTTCCGGTTTTGGCCAAAAACTGGGAAACCGGACCGGGTTGACACGCCTAATTTTAGGAACAATTGGCAAGGGAACATGGAGTTCCTTAAAGAGCATACATGTGACGACCCGCTTAATAAAACATGACTAAAAATTTTTCTTTTAAAAAAAAAAACATTACCCACAATAAAGCAAATTGTCACAGTGGCATGGCAATACCGCAGTATGCCACGAACCCATGCATTAACCTGATTGACAATTTAATATGCCACACAGAGCTATATGCATTATCAATGATTCATCAGAGTTCATATCTTTGCAGCGGAATATAAATAACATTACACTTACATAACACATTAGAGCTGACTAATACATCTATGTGAATAAAGTCTTACATACAAAATAATGGCTATACAAAGGTGTCACATGCGACACGAGCCATATACCAAATGCCAACATCTAAGCATATCCTTGAATGCTCTAACAAAGAGGACTAATAACTAATCCAACAAAATCAACTCCCGACGCATCTAGGCCTCAAACATCGTGGCCCAAATACATGGCAATAGGATCCACATCTACCATCTCTGTACCTGCATCCACAACATCGTCTGTACCATGGGAATCACCACCACCCATGATGCAGGCGGATTTCATGAGCCCGCCGTCTCCATAAAATAGAGACGCTCAGCAGTATAGAACTCACTGGGCTTTCCAAAAGAGTTGTCATTAGAAAACATACTTGCAAATTATATGGCTTAACAATAAATCATTTTGAAAGTCATCATGCAACATCTAGCCATAACGTTATACATATGTCATCATGCATCATCTAGCAATAATGGTATACATATGTCATCATGCATCATCTAGCCATAAAAGTATACATATGTCATCATGCATCATCTAGCCATAAAAGTATACATATGCGTCCGTCCCATACCAGTCACATATGCATACTAATACGTCTAACATAAAAATCACACAAAACCAATCATCGTCATCATACAATCATATGTTATGCGTGCTCATGCTCATGCAACATCATCTTCTCATATCATCCATACATATACATAAATAACATCATCTCCTCATAACATCCGTCATGCATATATACATAACATAACATCATCTCCTCATAACATTCGCCATGCATATATACATAACGTAACATCATCTCCTCATAACATCCGCCAGGCACATACATATATAACATCATCTCCTCATAACATCCACCATACATATACATATATAACATCATCTCCTTCATAACATCCGCCATGCATATATACGTAACATAACATAAAGTATGATAAGGTTGTGCCATTTCCATCATGAGGCCAACCTTTCGGTAGGAAACTTGTCATCGCTACCGGGGGCTGTCTTGTTGTTTTTCGTTATACATGAGGCCAGCTCTACGGTAGTGAGACGATACTCAATCACCACCGGAGTTGAACCCCGTTTCCGTTATGCATGGGCCAGCTCTACGGTAGTGAGACCATACTCAATCACTACCGGAGTTGAACCCCGTTTCCATTATGCATGGGCCAACTCTACGGTAGTGAGACCATACTCAATCACTACCGGAGTTGAACCCAGTTTCCGTTTCATTACTCATGTCATGTTCATGCTTATGTCAATAAATCCTTGAACTCATATGCTATCATAACTCATATCATAAAATCATAGAATCATGTCATAAACTATGCCAACCATCACAATGCTCATAACAACATAATCATCACATTATCTTGTAAACCCATAAAAGCTCATAAAAACATCGCATCAAACATTCATCCAACACTTCTCATAGAACATCATTAAATATTTATATAATCACAAAACACCTTGTATCAATCATTCATCTAAAACATCTTTATACTTTAAAACATAGTATATTTTTGCCCAGTAAGTAAAATACTTACCTTGTAGCCTACAAATGACTCACGACTCAAGTAATCCTTTCGAAGTGCTCCATCAATCCGATTACCCATACCACACATTGGAAGACTAGATGTAGTCCTAAGCGTCCAATATCACATTACACGCCTGCAATTAACCGCATCATTAGACTTGGTTAAACTATCAAACTCTACACCTTATTACACACATAGCTACCCACATGCTCTCACGTAGTATCGCTTTACTCTCTTAGACATTAACTAAGCACCAAAGACCCTCCATATAAGCCAACTCAACTAAGGCCTTATTCTAATTAATTGCTTTACACTAAGAAACCCAATGTTACCATATTTTTACACCATGTACTAACTTGATTACTAAATACACACTTAATGAATTCCATCTTTGCATAAGCAATTTATTACTTTATCAAATTACGATAGAAAAGTATATTTGGTACTTATACAATTTATATGCATATTAAGTTAATCCAATTTCAATAACGCTCTTATGTCACTTTTATTGTACATATATATTTAATTGCAGTACTAAGTGAATCCAAAGTCTAGTTATGCATTTTTACAACACAATCAATTTATACATACAATACTCTAATGCCTTAAGGTTATATTTGGGCAACCAATAATATACAATCATCTCATCTTAAATCATTTTATTACATAACCTTATCATACTTTATGTTTATCAACATGTTTATCAACATGTTTACCATTATACCCATCTACTTATCCATTTACTACTCATTACTTTAAATACTCATTTACTCCCTTATCATACGTAACATAAATATATATTCATTCTCATTGTCGTTTACCCCAATTTATAATATACTCATAAACACTTACGATAATTACCATGATTTTAATATGATATTAGAACCTAAACTCATATTCATCAATTTCTATTAAACCCATGAAAGCCTAGGGTTAATTAACACTCCAAATGTAATTAACCCATTCAAACAACATTCCTAGTGTTCACATACCAAAAGCCCCAATTTAATTCCTACTACATAAAATTAGGGTTTATGCTCATATTTCACCAATAAGTAAAATTGGAGTTTAACCCATTAATTCCATAACCCGAAACTTGTATAATGCATAGCAACTTATAACACATAAAAGCCCCAAGCTAATTTTAGGAATTAGGCTTCTAATTAAAATTCCCTAATTTTCGGACCTAATTAGAAATTCCCCAAATAAACATGCTTTCAAGCTTCTAATCTAATGGATAGAACAGAAAATCATAAGAGGAAGGTTAGAGATTTACCCAACAACAATCTATGGCTGGAAATTCCATTTTCGTTCCTTACTTTCTTCTTCTTCTTCTTCTTCTTTCTTTCTTTTCGGACTGCAGCTTCTCTCTCTCATTCGGTCTCATTCTCTCTCTCTCTCTCTCTCAATCTGCAGCTCTCTCTCTCTCTCTAGCTCGTTCTCTCTCTCTCCTAGTCGGTGTGGTGTGCGTACGTGAGAAGAGGGGAAAGAGAGAAGAGAAAGAAAAGAAAGAAGAGAGGAAAGAAAGAAAGAATGGGCTGCTGCACATGAGTTTGGGAGAGGGGAGAAATAAATGGGATAAGGGGATAAGGGATATCCTACAAGCCAATGGTAGCCCGACACGTGGCATTAGTTAGATCCCCTATTTATTTTAAAACTCCATCTTTTTAAAATTGCTAGATTACCCCACAACATATTAATTCTATTTTTTTTTGTTCTCTTTTATTCCCCACACTTCTTTTATTTACTCTATCTACAACTTACCATTAATCTATTTTAGTTATTAATCATTTATCACACTAACATCATTATTAGTTAAACTCTTTATCACTTAAAACTTATATTACATAAGTATATCATCATTAAATAATATTGCTATTATATTATTATCTCACAAATATTATTATTATTATATTTATTATTCTAAATTATTCTATGCATTATTTATTTTCCTAATTAATTCAGATTACTATGAGGTTACTAGTATGAGGCTTAATTATTTTCTCGGGTCTTACAATACAGAGCCAATAAAGTTCGGCAGTGAGCATGGCCAAAGTTCTATATTCGGCTTCAATAGAGGAACGAGACACGATAGGTTGCTTCTTTGCACACCAAGAGATCAAACATGAGCCAAAGAAAACACCAAAGCCGGTTGTGGATCAGCGATCATCTGGGTTACCAGTCCAATCAAAGTCATAAAAAGCCGCTAAACAGTGTGGGCCTTTTGAAAAACGAAGAAAATGATTGGGCGTACCCTTCAGGTTGCGAAGGACCCGCTTAGTAGCTGTTCAATGTAAAGTGGTCAGAGAGTGTAAATGTTGACAGAGTTGATTAACAGAGTAAGCGATGTCAGGTCGAGTAAGAGTGCTGTATTGTAAGGCACCGACTACTAGACAATAGATGCTGGGGTAGGGTAGGGGTCGCCAGCTGAGGAAGAAAGCTGTAAGCCTGACACACATGAAGCTGAGTAAGGCTTTTTGCTCCAACCATTCCAGTTTTGTGAAGGAGATCTGTGATGCACTTAGTTTATCGTAGATGGAGCTAAGTGGGAGTGCGAGCAGCCTCAATACCTAAGAAAAATGTTAAGTCACCAAGGTCCTTTAGAGGAAATTCTTGTTGTAGAGCATGGATGAGGGATGAAACGGTAGCCTTGTTATTTCCTGTGACTAAGATATCATCAACGTAAACAAGTAAGAAAATTACAACATTATTTGAGTGAAAAATAAAAAGTGAGGAATCAACCAAGGAGCCCACAAAACCAAGATGCTGCAAAGAAAGAGATAGTCGATTGAACCATGCCCGAGGTGCTTGCTTAAGGCCATATAAGGCCTTATGGAGTTTGCAAACAAAGGTAGGGTGATGGGGATCCACAAATCCTTGAGGTTGCTCCATAAAGACATCTTAATTGAGAGTACCATGCAAAAAGGCATTTGAGACATCGAGTTGCTTGATGTTCCAGTCAAATTAAATAGCAAGAGCCAGTACAAGTCGGATAGTAGCTAGTTTAATCACTGGACTGAATGTCTCAGTGTAGTCAATGCCACTTCTCTGATCAAATCCTTTAGCCACAAGACGGGCTTTAAATCTGTCGATAGTGCCAACAGGTTTTCTTTTAATTTTATAAACCCATTTATTGTAGATCAGGTTTTGGTGTAGAGGTTTTGGACATAAAGTCCAGGTGCCATTTTTTATAAGGGCCTCATACTCTTGCTGCATAGCCAAACACCATTCATGTGCTAAGTTGGCTTGGTTGAAACGGGTGGGCTCAATCTCTGGAAAGACAGCACTCAAGGCTTTGAGAGGATGTTTGGTACAATAGTGAAGGGTATAATCGGGGAAGGTCTTGGGTTTAATGGAGCCTGTGCGGGACCCAATAGTCATGGGATGTAGGAGTTGAATTGAAGTAGAAGGAGGTATAAATGGTTGGGAGGGAGGCGTTTGATGTGGGGGTGGAATGTGAGTGGACGAGTGGTAGTATAGGATGGGGTCAACCGATGGGGAGCTTGAGGGAAAATGATATGATGGGGACCTAGTAGGTGTGGGTTGGTGTATAGGAGTAATTGTGGCAGGTGGATTGGGTGGGGACCTAGTAGGTGAATTTGGAGGATTTTGGGAAGATGATGTTTCGGGTTGGTGGGTGGGAATAGGTGTGTTTGAGTGTGGTGAGGTGTTGAAATTTAAATTAAAGTCAGAGAGTGAGATGAAAGAAGGTACCTAGGTCGAAGCAATCCTGGAAGGAGACAGAGAAGTTGGTCGTGTATCCTTCATCAAACACAACATGTCGTGACACATACACTCTTTTTGAAATAGGATCAAGGCACCTATAACCATGTTGGTTAGAGCTATAGCCAAGAAAGATGCACATTTTGCTACGAAAGCTAAGTTTATACGAGAATTGGTCTTAGCAAGGGATAACAAGCACACCCAAATACTCGTAAAATTGAATAATTAGGTTCATTTTGAAACAATTTAAAATATGGAGACATGTGTTTAAGGATGGATGATCGTATCCGATTAATTAAATAAATGGCAGTTTGAAAAGCATCTATCCAAAAACGAGTATTTAGGTGGGATTGTGCTAAAAGAGAAAGACCAACTTCTATAATATGCGTATGCTTGCATTCTAAAATACCATTTTGTTCAGGAGTGTGTGGACATGTCACCTTATGATAAATACCATGTGTGGTTAAAAAAGATGTAAATTGACGTGACATGTATTCACCACCCCTATCACTTTGAAATTGTTTAATTGTGCACAAAAATAATTCTCAACAAGATTTTTAAATTGAACAAAATAATTAAAGACATCTAATTTCTGATGGAGAGGGTACATCCAACTAAATCGTGAATAATCATCAATAAAAATGACATAATATCGATAACCATTAGTGGATATAATTGGCGAGGACCATACATCAGAGTGAATGAGTTGAAGGGGTGAAATAGACTCACGGGTAAACTGAATGAAAGGTAATTTCTTGCCTTTACCTAACTGACATGAAGAGCAAAGGCGGGTTTTAACTAAAGTGCCAAAAATAAGGAGACTTTGAGATGTGACTAGGCGATGAACAATAGAATCAGCCGAATGTCCAAGATGTAAGTGCCACACATCAAATGTGGCCTTTATTCCTAGAAAAGCGGTGAGACCACGGCATTTATTCAATGAGGTTCTTTTCAAGTAGATTGGATACAAACCAGCTTCACTTGGTCCTTCCAAGAATGTTGCTCCCGTTAGAATGTCCTTAATAAAATAAGAAGACCCAATTAGTATGAAATAACAATGATTATCATTGCAAAAACGATTAATTGATAATAGATTGGCAGAGACTTTTGGGCAATGTAAAATATTTTTCAAGACAGTATTTGAAAAAGGAGTTTGAAAAGTGGATGAACCTGTATTTTGGATTTGCAATCCATTATCATTACCTACTGCCACAGTTTTATCGCCTTGGAAAGGTTGTTGGATAGAAAAATTTTCAAGCTCAGAGGTAATGTAAGCATTAGCCCCACTATCTGCGAACCAAGGTTGCTCATCGTGATAAATATTGGATTGTGCCACCATAACAGTTAATTGTGAAGGTGGATGTCTACCTTGATAGGCATAGTCCATCATATGATAATAATCCAAGGCACGATGATTGGATTTGCCACAAATTTGACAAGGTGACCTTGGAGACGTACCATGAAAAAATTGTTGTGGAGGTTTAATCTACTGTTGTGAAAATTGGTGCTGCTAGTTTGAGACTTGTGAATAAGGGAAATTGATGGGCTGCTGCGAATTTGAAGGATAGTGTCGTTGTGGATATCTTGGTCCATGAAATTGACTTTGAAAATTCCCTCTTGGAGGTCCTAGGCGGTATTGGGTGAACTTTGGTGGCCCACCATGTTTCTTTTTCCCATTGGATGAGATTGCTACTTGTTTTTGAGTGAAGAAAGGAAACTTGCTAGCGTCAGATGTTATGGCTGAATTTTGATTTTCAATCAAAATTTCATGGGTCAGCAACTTAACCTAAAAATCTTTAAAAGTTAAGCTTTTATCCCTTGTAGTAAGGGAATAAAATGCGACAAAAGTATTTTATGAAGAATTTAAACCATTAAGAGTAAAAGAATAAGATCCTCATCATCAATTTTATTTCCTATGATTGCCAATTGATCAACCGAGGATTTGGCTACACGAAGATATTCTGTGCAGGTTCGTGTACCCTACTGCAAAGTTTGAAGTTCTCGCTTCAGCTGGTTACATCTTGACCAAGATTTAGAAGCAAAGTTGTTGGCAAGATGAGTCCACACTTGGCGTGCAGTGGTCAACCCATAGACTGTTGCCAACACGTTTTCTGCCAAGGTGGTGTTGATCCAACTGAGAATAAATTGATCTTTCTTTTCCCACAAAGCAAAAGCTGAGTTGGCAATTTCCTTTTCCTTGTCTGTTGGGTCAGTGACAAAGGGAGGGGGTGATGGTTCTGAGCCATCAATTATTCCCGTTAACTCATGGGATTTGAGCAAAGGAACAATTTGAGAAAGCCAACTCATATAATTGTTGGGACCTTCCACTTTGACTTGAACCATATGCATAATATTTGGTAGTGTAAAACTAGGAGCACTAGAGGAAGCCATAAAAAAAAAAAAAAAAAAACTGATCGAGAAAAAAAAATTTGCGTGAGCTTAATATGATTCTGATACCATGAAAATAAATGGATGCTCCTTTTAATATTTTGGATGTCCATGTTGTCTTATTTATAATATACGATTATAATGTTGGTCTTACATTATACATGACAAGTGCTCATATATGGGAACTAGTTATGATACATACATATGAAAGGAATGGATATCCATACATATGAATAGATATGCGTTGTGCAATACATGGAAGGAGCCGTTAGGTAGAGTTCACAAGGAAATAAGTTCCATATAGTCGTTAGAGAAGAATCTCCTTATAGCTGTTGGAAAAGAGTAACACCTTGAACATTATACAATTGTCGTGAAATCCCGTGATTAGTGTTGCGTGTCTGGACCATGAGCTGGAATCATAGTGTATTTGCTCACAATTAATGACCTACTAGTAAAAAAATGAAGAAAGTGGTTAACTTGTCACATGCAATCTAAATCCACTTGCAATATTGCAATATTTATTACCAAATTGCATTTTCTGTCATATTATTTTTATGGGAAGCGACCAAGTTTGACTTGTCCAGTACATGTTTACAGTCCTAGCTATTATACAATTGTCGTGAATCCCGTGATTAGTGTTGCGTGTCTGGACCATAAGCTGGAATCATAGTGTATTTGCTTACAATTAATAACCTACTAGTAAAAAAATGAAGAAAGTGGTTAACTTGTCACATGCAACCTAAATCCACTTGCAATATTGCAATATTTATTACCAAATTGCATTTTCTGTCATATTATTTTTATGGGAAGCCACCAAGTTTGACGTGTCCAGTACATGTTTACAGTACTAGCTAATAAAAAAACTACAAGTTTACAAAACTGCCACTTTTAGCTTACCAACGTGATTTGGAAATATATTAAAATTTCATCGGCTGCTAAGAAAGGCAAAAAAGAATTAAAAAGAAATACTTGATAGATAGACTATTGTTCATTACTTATTTACTGCTGTGCAAAATATTGATATGACAGCTGTTTATTGGAGGGATAAAATGGCGTACAGCTCCCTATTTGTGGGGTTTAAAGACCGCGTTTAGTCCTTGTCCTTTGGGATAAATAAAACTTTGTTCGGTAGGTAAGAAAAGAAAAGAAATTAAAGAAAGACTTGAGGGATAGATTATAGTTAATGGTTGACTAAACTAGTAAATATCTATAAGATAGAAGAGCAAAAAAATGTTGACTACTTGCATCTGCAGTTTCACAGGTTAATCTAAAACCCTACAATAAGGTAGTCCACTGATCCTCGCCACTCTTTGCTTTGTCCAAAACCTGGTCTCGCTCGACTTTAAAAGGTTCAATTCACTCTTATGTATATACACATATTCTCTTTCTCTCTTATGCATGCACAGGGTGCAGTTTATTCACAATGATATGCTTTTTTGAAAAAGTTCATATTTTTTTCTAGAAATTTTGTGTTAACTCAATCGGCTGGAACTAAACATAATGAAGCGGAGGTCATTAGTTCAAATTATTTCCCTTCTCTTGTGCAGACATGTCATAATATATATATAGTTATTTTTTGTTATTCATTATGAGTAATTTTAGAAACCATCTTTCTATCTTTCTAAAGTTGATTTGGTTTTTAGAATCATTATTAAATCGAAATTTATTTTTAATTCATCTCAAATTCGATGATAATTTTTAAACGAGGAAACTTTACTTTAGACCCTTGAATTATCATGCGATTCCACATACCCCCCTCCCCCCGACTTTGAAACTTCTTAATTTGGACTTCTGAATTTTCAATTGCAATCAATTTGAACTTATTCGTCAATTTTTGCCATTAAAATTCCTAAAAAGAATTACCTTTCAATTTTCTTTCTATTAAAAAAATTGAAAAAAATGGGAAAAAAAAGGGCCACCTTGTGATATTTTTAATAATATATATATTTAAAAAAATTTAATTTGAATTTAAGGGAAAATTTGAAATTTTATAAAAAAAGTTAGGGGTATAAACATTATTGTATCACTTTTAACGTTTAAAATTTGACGGATGAGTTCAAATTTATTAAAATTTGAAAGTTCAGGGATCTAAATTTAGAAATTTCAAAATTTAGGGTATGTCAAATCGCATGGTAACTCAGGAGTTTAAAGTAAAGTTTCTCCTTTGCAAAATCATATCAACTTGAGAAAACAATAGAAAAAACTCTAAAAAATAAATAAAATAGAGAATAAAATATAAAATCTAGGGAGTGTATATAGAAAAACAGTAACTAAACTTTTTTTTTTTTTTGGGGGGGGGGGACCACCGGCTAACGTGGTTCCACCTCTGATTTTGCAGCCGCCAGCCGCTTTGATCAAGTGGACCCTTGGCAGTATACTAGAACAAGACCGGAGGGAATGTCTAGTACTATATCACTTACGTACTTTTCTTGGATTCCTTAATCATATTATTTTGCTGGGAAGTTGCCAAGTTCCTTTTGGTCTAGTCTGGCTTACTTGACCTTGTAATATAATATGAGCATCGAATTTTCATCAGTTGCCTAGAAAGACTCGAAGGACGCCTGTGAAAAAAAAAACAATAAAGAAAGACTTGAAGATAAACGAATAAACATCTATAAATGCGCGCGGCAGTTGCTCTTGCTTATTAGTTGCAGCTGCATGCAGAGTAGTCTTAAATCCTACAACAAATCCAATTGCTGCCACTCCGAATCACCATCATCTCCATTGCTCTCCAGCCTCTCCTCGATCGATCGAGCTTATCAGGTTCATTTCATTATTTTTTATATAATCTCTAAGGAGACACATATTTAGAACTATATATTATTATATGTTCTTATTACATTTCCTAGACAACCGGACTTGTTTGGCCCCTTCTGACCCATGAAGTATCTATCTGATGCCAAGCATTAATGTTTTCTTGGTCTGAGTATTTCCATTGAGTATGCTATAAGTGATTTTTATCTGAGGTTGCACTTAGATTAAAATAATTGAAAGTGGTGTTTGTCTAATCTATTTTCCAGTTTTTCAAAAATCTAAACTCATACTTTTGTCGTTCTAATAGCAGTTGGTGGGTTAGGGCGTTGTATCGTACGTTTATAAGCTTTAGTTATGAATAGTTGGCATAGGCTGAAGAAAGAGTCGAGATTAGCATCTTCTACATCTTCTTCTTATTTTATTTTATTTTATTTTATTTCTAACTTGACATAAAGTTAATTACTTAATCAATATTTCAACAGTAGTTTTTTCTTAAAATTTACGAAGACAAGTCAAAAGAATGGAAATTGGAAATAGCTCTAGCATTATTGTACAAAATGAGATGCCGGGCCTCTCTCACTTGTCAAAATGGACCGGGGGTGGGGGACTTGGCGTGCAATAGTGTACACTTCACCTTTACAATCTGTAGTATACTCAGGGTACATATGATCAGTTTAACTTAATTAATCAACTAGTCAAGTAGTATACTCAGGGTTGGATTTTTTTTACTTTTTATATTCATATGGGGAGATTGCACTTAGAATTGATGAATAATGGTGCTAATCAATTTTCCAATTTTTTAGATTGATTCTTCATTTTGGACATTATGAGTCAACACCATCCTCAGCAAAACACTAGAGAGATAAGCTTACCTATAATGAGTCAACGTGGGTGTCAGCAAGAGAATGGGGAGACAAGTTCAACTATGAGTGAACGCGAACATCAGCAAGAGAATGGGTATGTGCTTAACTTTATATATAAATATGAATAATGGTATAAGTATGACTAGAGCTCTCTTAGAGTCATCCCAAATGTGATGTAACATTTAAAATCATCAACAGATCAAAATTCAATAATGATTATCTTAAATTCAATGGTATATATATATATATATATATATATATATAAACATGTTTCACGGATTCTGTATGGCAGTATATTTTTACGAAAACACTCTTAGAAAATAGTAGCAAAAAAAGGATTAAAAAAAAAAATGTTATAAAGGAATTCATTAAATTCAAACAAAGTTGATTTTTGACCTATACTAGTGACGGTTGGATGGATCAAAATTAAACAAATATTTAACAACAAAAACCAGTCTTAATTAAAATGCTACTTGAGACAGATTTAGATATCCTAAATCTATTTTATATATTAGATTCTTTTTTTTTTCTTTTTTTTTTTTAACCTTTCTTTGTATTAACCATTGTTATTGGAATTTGTTCAAAGCTATTGAACTTATATATGCCCCCAGGCCCCAAGTAAGATGGAAAGTTTTAGCCTATTTAACAATTTTGCCACCCTAAAATTATTTAAAATGTTACTTTTGATGATTGGAAGATAATATTGCTATTTTTATACACTGTTTAACAATTGGAAAAACTATATAGATATTGTCTTTTTATTTTTTATTTTTTGGGCGCTTTATAGATTGTACTAGGCCCAACAATAGATCTGCTAATTGCTACGTGACACAATTGTAATTAAAAAAAAAAAAAAAAAGTATTGTCCCATGTAAAAGTACTCACATAAGTCAGTAAATATAAGAAATAGAAAGCAAAATGCATGTCGCGCAACATTACATGCGGCCTATCCGATAAATACAAAGAAATGTTAAGGGTTAATATATATATATATATATATGGCACATTTTATTTAATAAATTAGTAATTATATTTGTAGATTTATGTGAATCACACAAATCTAATAAAAAATATGGACAAAATATGAAAAACTTATTCTTTGTTTGTTATATTTAGCTCGATCAAGAATTTGGATATTGAGAAGCAATCTGGTGACCAGGATAACCCAAAGATAGTTAAGTGGCATGCGATATTTATAGTGTCATTTGGGATTGCAATACTATGTGTGGATCCTTTGTTCTTGTTCCTCCCTGTGATCAACCAAAAGGGCAAGTGTCTTACGTTAGATAGAAGATTAATGATCACGGCTATTTTTTTCCGATTGGTGTTCGATATGATTTATGTTGGGAATATCATTTTCGGATACTTTAGTCGTAGAAATGGACAAGCTGGGTTAGAACAACATGATCGGCAGCCTCGGCAAATAATAAAGAGGTATTTGAGGACATACTTCCCAATTGACATCCTCGCTATTCTTCCACTCCCACAGGTAAGGGAGACCTTTCTGCTTCTAAACTTCTTTTATTTTTTTTTGTGAATTTTTATTTTTAATTTTTTGAATTTTTTAATTTTTCAAGTGCTTTAACGATGCAAATTAAGAGGAATCTATCATAAGATATATGTGGATTCATTCCCACTCCAAACGGGCTTTGGGCTGTTGTATTGATGTTAACAGAGAATATCTTCTTAATTCCACACTGGCATTCTGCCTAGTGCTTGAATAGGTGAGTCATGATGCATGCGGAGAATTGAATGTTGTTTGAATATGCCAACCTTAATCGGTGACTCCAGCTTTGGGTCTCTTGCTTATTATTTGTATGCACTTAATTAAGGGCGCGGCTTGCATTGCATGAAGTTAAGATAATTCAGCAATTTGGTTTGTGGGATTTTTCTTTCTTTTTTATTTTTTATTTTTTATTTTTTTTATTTTTTATTTTTTACAGCAATTTCTTTCCCTGTATTAAGTAGATCTTATGCATGCTGCTCGTACTTTGTCCAGGTTTTAGTTCCAATTACTGTTACAAAAATGGGGCCAAGCTCGAACTTTTTGGACATAAGGAAGGTCATAAACTTCTTTGTTCTGCTGCAATATGTGCCAAGAGTTCTTCGAATCTACCTATCATGGAAAAAACATATCAAAAGTTCCAGTAATAAACTCTATACAGGAGTATGGATTAAAATTGCATTCAATATTTTTTTCTATATCCTTGCCAGCCATGTAAGTTTGATATACCATCTTTAATTTTTTTTTTTTTTTTTTTAATTCTTATTTCAGTTTTGCTTTAATAAGTCTCGTTTTTCTCAAATTTTAAGGATTTTTCTAATTTAGAGTTATAAAATATACATGATTTCATTTTTTTTTTTTTTGAAAGATTTGTTAATATTGGTGTATATACACAGTTAGAAAAACAAATTTTAAATCATGACCATGGATACTATATATCCATTTCATTTCAATTAATGGATAAAATCCTATTCCATTTTTGATGAATTGTACGTGAGGCTTTGGTTAGCATTCAAACATTTATAAATATCCTTGGATTGCGGCAGGTATATATAGATCGATGATCATGGTCCATGGAAGGCCAAACTACTGTGTGCATTTAATTAATAATTCAAATCATTAGAAAAAATCACACAAGCAATTAATTAAGTATCAAGACAGCAACACACAATTAGTAAACGTAGTCAAATTTACATGCATGAAAAACTTCTAAGTGTAGATTAAAAAAAATTACATAACAAATCCGATCCATCCAGTATAATAAAATAGAGATTACAACACTCATGTTTATGCCTTAAAACTTGAGTTCAAAGCAAATTGAGAAATACAAAAACATCAATTTTCTAGAAAACTATAACATTCTCATTACAAACTACATCAGTCTAG
>NC_081541.1:1683026-1689891 GCF_901000735.1 Corylus avellana
AAATTTTTTTTTAAAAAAAGAACGATTTTGATGCTGCAACAGAGGAATATTATTTAGTTTGGCTACAATGCATGAATCAATGATGAATAGAGAGCTATTTACCTTTATATTTTATATATCTTCTTGTTTTAATAAAATTTTCAACTTACCAAAAAAAAAAAAAAAAGACTGAGGAGAGTGATTGGCTTGTCATGTGCATGCAAACCTCAATTATCAATTATTTCGATTTACGAGGATAGAATCCCCTAGAATTCTTTTAAGATTTGAGTTTCTTAAATTTTGAATCTTAACCATTAATTGTATCTTAACGGCTCAAAACAAAAGGTTTTTCAATTTTCACCTTTAAATTTCAAAATAATAATAATTAAAAAATCAAAATGTGTTTTTGACTTTAAAGGTAAAAATTGAAAAGCTTTTTTGTTTTAGGCGCTTAAAATACATTAATGGATAGACAAGATTTAAAATTTTAAAAATTCAAATTTTAAAAATTTTTTAAGAATCTTAATCCATATTAGGGTAAAGTACTCTTAAATCTTAATAGAAAGGGTGAGGTTTGTTAAATACACTAACGGAGCTAATTAAAAAGGCTGGTGACAAGAAAAAAAAAAAAAAAAAATCCCTTAAAAAAAAAAGGGTTTTTAACCTTTTAACTTTTGTTAAAATGAAATATTTTAGGTATTTTTTTTCTTTAATTTGGATCTATAATTGTTTTTTTAATACAGTTTGAACTTCCTAAAATTAAAGTCTTAGTTTAATTCGTACATACCTAGTTAAATTATAAGACAATACTTAATAGTAAAAGGACCTGGTGTGGGCCATGGCAAAAAATTCTTAAAAAATAGTTTTTAGCCTTTAAACATAGAGAATAATTTCTATAGGGTCATGGCACAAATCAAGGCCTTTGTGCCCTCCAATAAGAAGGCGACACATCAACGTGGAACACTGTAACAAAAATATGGTGTTCCACCTAATCTTTTTTCTAGAATACCTAAAACAAAACACCTTCTAGAATAATCTTTTCATATATTTTGCCAAAACCGCTTTAGCCACCAACCTGCCACCGGAGACGTCGCTGGAGACACCGCTGGAGACGATGCCAGCTGGTACAAAAAAAGCCGGAGATGACGGATATAACCCCTACAGAAAACGCCGGGTAAGAACCAAGCTCCTCCTCCCTCTCTTCGATGCCCCTCTCTCTCACTGGCGACAGTAGAGAAAATTTTTTTTCTATGCTGCCTTTTTTCACTGCTGCCGGGCAACAGATAAAATTTTTTTCTTTGTTCTCTGTTGCTTGGCAGTAGAGAAAAAATTTGTTCTCTGCCGCCGGGCAACATAGAAAATTTTTTTTCTCTGTTGCCCTACAGTAGAGAAAAAAAATTTTCTATGTTGCCCGGCGGCAGAGAACAAATTGAAAAAAAAAATTTCTGTTGCCCGGCAGCAGTGAAAAAGGGCAGCAGAGAAAAAAAATTTTCTCTACTGCCGCCGGTGAGAGAGAGGGGCACCAGAGGTAGGGAGGAGGAGCTTGGTTCTTACCCAGCGTTTTCTGTAGGGGTTATATCCGTCATTTTCGGCTTTTTTTGTACCGGCCGGCGGCGTCTCCGGTGGCAGGTTGGTGGCTAAAGCGGTTTTGGAGAAAAATATGAAAATGTTATTCTAGAAAATGTTTTGTTTTAGGTATTCTAGAAAAAAGATTAGGTGAAACACCATATTTTTATTACAGTGTTCTACGCTGATGTGTCGCCTTCTTATTGGAGGGCACAAAGGCCTTAGTTTATATCATGACCCTATAGAAATTATTCTCTAAAAAATATTAACCATTAACTACTTTCAAAGCATAGAGTGTTGGAACTTAATTAAGCTCACTTTAGAGAAATTTTGCTTTATACTCTTGAATTGCTACATAATTAGACATATTCCCTCTAACTTTGAGGAAAAAATTTTCTCAGACGGAAAAGATCTCCGGTTAATGACCAAGATGGCCATAGAAAAATCCTAAAGCCATCATGCTATCACATGTCTCATTATTAAAAAAATAATAAAATATTATTTATGGCTTTAAAAATAAATAAAATATAATATAATATAATATTATTCACCACAAACCCTTCTCTCTCTCATCACCAACCTCCTCTCCGTCCTCCTCTCCTGGTCTCCTCCCTCACCGCCAAATCCATCACCGGCCTTTGGCAAACCATCCACTCCAAGCTCAACTCCCTCTCCTCCTCACCCCCACTGGTCCGAAAACCCTCTCATCCACTCCCTCCTCCCCCCATTGGTATTCCGATTATAGCTTATGGGTTGGCTAATTTGGGGTTTCGGTTAGTGCTAGCCGAAAGAGATTGAGAAGTCTCTTGGGTTGTGATTCTTGGTGGAGATGATGCTTGGGTTGAATTGATGTTTTAATTGCTGGATGAGAGGTTTTGCGATTGCTTGAGTTTTGAGTGGATTTTAGGTGTTTCTCCAAAGCTACAATCTTACAGGAAACTATTGCAGGTTTTGAATTGGGGGTGGGGTGAAGCGCCAATGGTTGGGTCTGTTTGGGTATCACTGGAATTGAATGTACCAACGGGGGAATGGGTATCACCAGAATGGGCTGTACCCACAACTCCGGACTCAGATGCTGCCATCTTCTTCTTGGCTGGATCTGGCATGCGGGGAAGAGAGTTCTGGGCAAGACTATTGCACAGAAGAATTGGTAGCACCGGAGGCACCCGAACTGGACGCACAAATCTCAAATCAGACCTTTTCAGCTCTTTCTCGGTTGGGTCTGGAACGCGGGGATGATATTAAACTGCCAACGAGTTCTGGGTAGGACCCACAAGTTCCTTGAAATTTTCTGATCTTGACGAGTACTGGGAAGGAACTTCGGTGAAGTCTGGTCTCCCACCGATGCAAACATCTCCTTCTCGGGGAGGATTGGGTCATGGGAGTTGGCTTCGGCCACTTCAGACTATCGGTAGCCCTCGGGGTGATCCCGCCATCCTAGTGGCCATATAAAAAATAAAAAAATATTATATTATTTTTATTTTAATTTATTTTAGGGAAAAATATAAAATGGCATTCCAAACTACCAGCCATTTGCAATTTATCTCCTCAATGTTTAAAATGTAATAAAGTAGCCCCTAAACTACCAATCTGTTGAAATTAGGTCACTCCGTTAATCAACACTGTCAAAATGGATGGAAAAGTAAAAACAACGTTATTTTGTTGATGTAAAGTTACTAAAATGCCCTTTTAGGAAAAAAAAATAAATTAAAAAAAAATGTCCACTAAACGTTGTCGTTTTGCTTTCAAAAAAAACCTTTGCACGACAACCATATCAGACTTCTGTCCAGCAGTTTCTCACTTCGTCTTCTTCATCCGGAACCCCTCCAGGCTCCAGTTCGTCACTTCCCTTCTCCACGCAGCTGCCCAACCTTCATTTAACACATGCAGAGAGAGAGAGGGGGAGGGAGAATCAGAAGAGAGTGGTGGTGACTTTGATGATGGTTGAAGATGAACTGTAGCAGAGAAAATGGAGACAGCCAAAACTTTCCTTACAGACAAAGCGCTCTCTCTCTCTCTCTCTCTCTCTCTCTCTCTCTATCTCTCCCTTTTTTAATGGGCCCAGCAATCCTACCCCAACTGTCGCGTATTCTTCCACTGTCAGCCAACAACATTGTAAAGCTTTCTCCTTTCTCTTTCACCACGGCATCACCATTTTTCTCAGTCTTTAATGGCTGCCTAATAGTAGAAATTCTGCATAAAAAACTAATGGGTCGGTGTTAGATAAGCATTTGGGACCTCTCTTTTTGGCTGTCACAAAGATAACCACATGGAAAAAGTCTTTTTTTTCGTCAGGTTTTTTGCTGAATCTGCAGAAAACTCATCTTGATGTTTTGGAAAGCTCGATTTTTTTTTTTTTTTTCCTGGGTTCCTTAGTGGTGAATTGGGGTCTTTCTTGGTGCTTGAAGCTTTGAGATTTGGTGGGGTATTGGGAAAAAGCTTTGGATTCTGACTCCGAAATTTGGAAAACGAGTAATTTTGGTGTTTCAGGGGCTATATTTTTGGGCGTCTTCCATGGTACATTAGAGAGAATTGGAATTTTTACTTTTCACACCATCTCTTGATGTTTTAGCGACTGAAGCATTTGCACTGAGTGAAGATTTTAAATAGGTTTGGGTAAAGAGAGAATGTGCAAATTACCAGAATCATCAGTCCAACTGCGTTAGAAACCCTCAAAGTTGACGAGCGGTGAGCCGGAGAGGAGAAGGTTAACTGAAGGTTGGGCAGCTGTGAGGAGAAGGGAAGTGATGAACTAGAGGGGTTCCTGATGAAGAAGACGAAGTGAGAAACTGCCGGACGGAAGTCTCATATGGTTGTCGTGCAAGGGTTTTTCTTCGAAAGCAAAACAACAATGTTTAGTGAGCTTTTATTTTTAATTTGATTTTTTTTCCCTAAAAAGGGCATTTTAGTAACTTTACCTTAACAAAACGACATCATTTTTACTCTTCCATTTATTTTGACGGTACTAACTAACGGAGTGGCCTAATTGTAACTGGTTGGTAGTTTAGGGGGCTACTTTATTACATTTTGAACATTGGGGGGCTAAATTGCAAATGACGAGTAGTTTGGGGGGTCATTTTATATTTTTCCCTTTATTTTAAAAACATTAAATAATATTTTATTAATTTTTTAAAAGTATGACACTGGTATGTGGATGGCCCTGAATTTCTCCTAAAGTCATTAGCTATGTTTGTCAAGAGAAGAGCTCGGCACTGTTTCAGCTACAGTGTCATCTGACATGAACAGTGCTAAAAATTGACTTTGTAATTTTTTTTTTTTAAAAAAAAAAAAACCAAAATATTAAAATTGCTGCACGCTGCACATTAAATTTATTATTATTATTTTTTTAAAAGCAAAATATTAGGAAAAAAAAAAAAAAGGAGGAGAACGCTGGGGTGGTTCCAGCCACCCCTTGGCCAAAATGGACTGGCCGGACCACCCCATTTTTGGCCAAGGGGGTGGCTGGAGCCACCCCCAGGCCGATCTGGGGTGATTCGACCACCCCCATGGCCAAGGGGGTGGCCCTCCCTTTTTTTTTTTTTTTTTTTTTAATATTTTGCTTTAAAAAAAAAAAAATTAAGATAAAAAAATCAGATTCCCTATGGCGTGTCGGATAAACGGCACCGTAGGTGGAATGAAATCACTGGATTCCCCATTCTGATCCAGCCAATCTCTTACCAAACCTTGGCTTATCCTTAGCCATCAACCGAGACTTGGACCAGGATGGGATCCCTTCCATGTGTCTTGAGATTGTCTAGACCCCACTTGTTTGATACCTATGGCTATGGTGCGTTCAAATAGTTAATAGAGATGGTTGTCTTCTCCTGTTTTTTTTATTAACAAAAATAAAAGTTTATGCGTGATTGGTACAAAAACTCTCAAAGTTCCCTTTTAATTAGAGGAATCATCCCGTGCATGTGGTGTCCCTTCTGCATGACTATAGAAACCATTTCTAATGTTGTACATAATTATATATATAATCAAGCATTCTAAAGCTTTAAAAAGATGTTGAGCACCAATCTGCACATTTCCAATGAAATACAGAAACAGCATCAAGGCAATAATTGAGACAGAAATTGCGAACCAGTTCTCCCAAAAATATGAAATTGTTTGAAGGTTTTGACCAAAAGAACTATAAATATTAGAGAAAATTTCCTCTATGCAATAGTAATATTAGAATCAACATATGCAGTCAATTTGAATTCCTCTGTTAGATTTTAAACGTTAAAAGTAAAATAATGACGTTTATAATTCTGACTTTTTTATAAAATTTTAAATTTACCCTTAATTTCAAAAAATATATATATATAGTAAAAAAATCACTAGGTAACCCACGGTTGGACCACCTTGTGATCCTTTTTTTTTTCAATTTTTTTTTCCATTTTTTTAATAAAAATAAAATTGAAGGATAATTTTGTCTTTTTTGAGGTTTTAAGGGCAAAAATTGACGGAGGGTAAATTGACTGCAATTGAAAGTTCAGGGATCAAAATTAAGAAGTTTCAAAGTTCGGAACAGGATCCCCTCCGATCCATTATGGACTGAAGAATATCCAGTTTATGATTAGGAAGAAATCCTATGGCTACAAATATGACAGATATCCTACTAATAAAAATAATAATAAAATATTATTTTAAATTAAAAAATAAATTAATAAAGATAAAAAAAAAAGGGGGTGGTGGCCACTCGTACCAGATTTCGTCAGTGAAACACCCCAAATAGCCAGTTAAGGAGTGGCAGCCCACCAGGAGTGGCCGGAAACCCCAAAATGCTACCCCTTGCCTGGGCCAAAGGGTGAAAACCCATTACTAAACCCAGTAGAAGCCACCCATATAATAATAATAATAAAAAAAAAAGGTTGGCCGGTGAAGCCAGAGGCTCTTCGTGGTTTCCCTCCTTGGAATGGAGGTGGCCGAACCACCTTCATAGGCCATGGGGGTGGTTCGGCCGCCCCCTGGCCAGCCATTGGGGGTAGCTCAATCCACCCCTACCCAAAATGGGGGTGGCCTATGGTGGCCATCCACCCCCTTCTTTCTTTCTTCTTCTTTATTTTTTTTTTTTATTTTTTTTATTTTTTTTTAATTTAAAATAATATTTTATTAGTGAGATATCTGTCATATTTGTAACAATAAGATTTATGAGAAGAAATCCTAACCATAAACTAGATATTCTCCAGTCTATGACTGAAGGAGATCCTGTTCCACATGGAAGGGCCTTAAGCCAAACAGAATCCTCTCCATTTATGATTAATATTTAATGTTGCATCTAATGGGCTAGATGATGCCACATAATAAAAAATTTTACAGACCATTCAAAAAATTA
>NC_081541.1:1689991-1705968 GCF_901000735.1 Corylus avellana
CTCGGCTCGTGCTCGACTCGAATATTAAATGAAGCACTTCATGAACACAAATTATAGCTCGAATATCAAACAAAGCAAGCTCGGCTAGGCTTGTGAGCAAGCTCGTATAAGCTCGTGTGTGTGTGTATATATATATATATATATATATAAACTAAGTAATACATAATTAATTATAAATCTCATAATTATTAAAATCTTAAAATTGCATTTATATTTAAGCGTTAGAGAATGAAAAATTCTAAACCCTTCGTGATCAAAGAGAGAGAGAGCAATCATTAAAAAGACCTCGATTAAATTAGAGCAGACCCAAACGAAAGGAAGAAGAATCAAGTAGAAACTATTGAGGAAGATTGCAAAAGTCATAAACTATTGAAGAATCATACAGACCCAAACACTATCACTACCTGTTTGATGAGCGAGAGTGAGAGAGTGGAAAATGAGAGTTCAGGTGGAAGATACGCTGTAACTGGTGAGAGGGATTGAGAGAGAGACGTTGAAAAAATAGTTTTTTGTAGGGTGCGTTGTCCCGATGCAGTCTGAATGTAACCTATTAACTTGTCCCACATTGTTAAGAAAAGATTAATCTCTAAGTTTGCTTATCTATAAAATGATGCATATCCTCTATCTTTGAAACCAAATGCCTTGCTGTATTGACTCAAGCTCTATACTCGACTAGCCAGATTAAGCAAATACTCATATGCAAACTAACTTCTTAAGCCTTTTAAGAGTACTTGAAGTTAATTTTTTTTAAAAAAATAAAAACATTAAATATAAGAGCCAGCTCGCGAGCTGGCTCGGCTCGACTTATTATTAGCTCGAGCTCAATTTTTTTGGCTCGCCCTTGAGCTCGACTCGAGCTCGAGTAAAATTTAAACAAGCCAAGCCTGAACAAGGGAAGCTCGCTCAAGCTCGGCTCGTTTACACCCCTAGAAGTAACCCACTCATTACAAATAATTGCAATTATACATGGATAAAAAAAAGAAGGAGCACATGCAATGTATGCTTGTGATTATCAAGATATTTTCATTTGAAATATAAAGTTAATTAGAGAGAAAAAAAAATCGACTCATTAATGCACAAAAACTGAAATAAGCATTAAAAGATAAAGATGGGATATAATCAAACTTACATAGCTGGCCAGGATATATACAAAAAAATTGAAGGCAGCTTGAATCCATATCCTTCTAGCAATTTTTTTGGAACTTTGGATAAGTTTCGTCCATGATAAGTAGATTCGGACAACTCTTGGCACATATTGCAACAGAACTAAGGCTTTTAGGATATTCCTTGCGTACAAAAGTTTTGAGCTTCTCATTTCTTTTAAAATAATTGGAACTAAAACCTGGACAAATTACAACAAGCAGCATGTGTAAGATCTACTTAATAGGGAAATGAGTGACAAAAAAAAAAAAGTTTAGAAGCAAAAAAGTCTCGCTTGCCTGTGGGATTGGAAGAATAGCAAGGATGTCAATTACGAAGCCCAAGTACCCAAAGCACTTCTTTTTAAACTCAGGAGTAGCGCGATCCTCGTCCAAATTACTACTTTTTCGGGGAAAAAGAAATCCGAAAATCATATTGGCAACATAAATCACATCGAAGACTGACCGCAAACAAATAGTAATGATCTGTAATCTCTTATCCAACTCAATACACTGGCCGTTTTCGTTAATCACGGGAAGGTAGAAGAACAAAGGGTCAACACATAGTACTGTAATGACACCAAACAGTACAAACATTGCAAGCCAGTACTTCAAAATGGGCTCCCACGTTGGGTTAATATTTGTCATCTTCTCTCCTGAGTCTCCTCCATCATCCTGGAAACATGATTGCTTCTCACTATCTATAATACTGATCCTGCAGATGATCATAAGAAGTTAAAATATTGATTAAGTAATTAAATTTATGTCGAATTCGAACAAAAAACAAAATAAGAAAAAGTAGAAGGTGCTAACCTCGACTCTTTCTTCAGCCTATGCCAACTATTCATAACTAAAGCTTATAAACGTACGATACAACGCCCTAACCCACCAACTGCTATTAGAACAACAAAAGTATGAGTTTAGATTCCCGAAAAATTGGAAAACGGATTAGACAAACACCACTTTCAATCATATTAATCTAAGTGCAACCTCAGATAAAAATCACTTATAGCATTCTCAATGGAAATACTCAGACCAAGAAAACATTAATGCTTGGCATCAGATAGATACTTCATGGGTCAAAAGGGGCCAAACAAGTCCGGTTGTCTAGGAAATGTAATAAGAACAAACAATAATATATAGTTCTAAATTTGTGTCTCCTTAGAGATTATATAAACAATAATGAAATGAACCTGATAAGCTCGATCGATCGAGGAGAGCAATGGAGATGATGGGGTTCGGAGTGGCAGCAATT
This sequence comes from Corylus avellana, assembly GCF_901000735.1. Classification (NCBI taxonomy): domain Eukaryota; kingdom Viridiplantae; phylum Streptophyta; class Magnoliopsida; order Fagales; family Betulaceae; genus Corylus; species Corylus avellana. Next base: position 1,692,386 of record NC_081541.1, read on the forward strand.
GGATTTGTTGTAGGATTTAAGACTACTCTGCATGCAGCTGCAACTAATAAGCAAGAGCAACTGCCGCGCGCATTTATAGATGTTTATTCGTTGATCTTCAAGTCTTTCTTTATTGTTTTTTTTTCACGGGCGTCCTTCGAGTCTTTCTGGGCAACTGATGAAAATTCGATGTTCGTATTACATTACAAGGTCAAGTCAGCCAGACTAGACCAAAAGGAACTTGGCAACTTCCCAGCAAAATAATATGATTGAGGAATACAAGAAAAGTACGTAAGTGATATAGTACTAGACATTCCCTCCGGTCTTGTTCTAGTATACTGCCAAGGGTCCACTTGATCAAAACGGCTGGCGGCAGCAAAATCAGAGGCGGAAGCCGCGGAACCACGTTAGCTGGTGGTCCCCAAAAAAAAAAAAAAAAAATTTAGTTACTGTTTTCCTATATACACTCTCTAAAAGATTTTATATTTTATTCTCTATTTTATTTATTTTTTAGAGTTTTTTCTATTGTTTTCTCAAGTTGATATGATTTTTAAAATGAGAAACTTTACTTTAGACCCCTGAACTACCCATATGATTTGACATACCCTGAATTTTGAAATCTCTAAATTTGGACCCCTGAACTTTCAAATTCCAATAAATTTGAACAACTCCGTCAAATTTTAAACGTTAAAAGTTATACAATAACGTTTATACCCCTAACTTTTTTTTATAAAATTTCAAATTTTCCCTTAAATTCAAATTAATTTTTTTTAAAAAAAATATTATTAAAAAAATCACAAGGTGACCCACGGTTGAGCCACCTTGTGACCCTTTTTTTTTTTCCCATTTTTTTCAATTTTTTTAATAAAAAGAAAATTGAAGGGTAATTTTTCTTTGTAGGGATTTTAATGGCAAAAATTGACGAATTGGTTCAAATTGATTGTAATTGAAAGTTCAGAAGTTCAAATTGAGAAATTTCAAAGTCGGGGGGAGGGGGGTATGTCGAATCGCGTGGTAATTCAAAGGTCTAAAGTGAAGTTTCCCCTTTTAAAAATTATCATAAAATTTGAGATGAATTACAAATAAATTTTGATTTAATGATGATTCTAGACCAAATCAACTTTAGAAAAATAAAAATATAGTTTCTAAAATTACTCATAGTGAATAACAAAAAATAACTATATATATATATATATATATATATATTGACATGTCTGCACAAGATGGGGGAAAGAATTCGAACTAGTGACCTTCGCTTTATTATGCTTGGTTCCAGCTGATTGAGCTAACACAAAATTCTTAGAAAAAAATATGAACTTTTTCAGTGCAGAAGCAAAAAAGCATATCATTGTGAATAAACTGCATGCTGTGCATGCATAAGAGAGAAAGAGAATATGTGTACATATATAAGAGTGAATTGAACCTTTTAAAGTCGAGCGAGGGACCGTGCAAGACTAGGTTTTGGACAAAGCAAAGAGTGGCGAGGATCAGTGGACTAGCTTATTGTAGGGTTTTAGATTAACCTGTGAAACAGCAGATGCAAGTAGTCAACATTTTTTTGCTCTTCTATCTTATAGATACTAGTTTAGTCAACCATTAACTATAATCTAATAATCTATCCCTCAAGTCTTTCTTTAATTACTTTTCTTTTCTTACCTACTGAACAAAGTTTTATTTATACCAAAGGACCAGGAGTAAACGCTGTCATTAAGCCCCACAAATAGGGAGCTGTACGTCATTTTATCCCTCCAATAAACAGCTGTCACATCAATATTTTGCACAGCAGTAAATAAGTAATGAACAATAGTCTATCTATCAAGTATTCCCTTTAATTCTTTTTTGCCTTTCTTAGCAACCGATGAAATTTTAATATATTTCCAAATCACGTTGGTAAGCTAAAAGTGGCAGTTTTGTAAACTTGTAGTTTTTTTATTAGCCAGTACTGTAAGCATGTACTAGACAAGTCAAACTTGGTGGCTTCCCATAAAAATAATATGACAGAAAATGCAATTTGGTAAGCAATATTGCAATATTGCAAGTGGATTTAGATTGCATGTGACAAGTTGACCACTTTCTTCATCTATTTACTAGTGGTTATTAATTGTAAGCAAGTACACTATGATTCCAGCTCATGGTCAGACACACAACACTAATCACGGAATTTCATGACAATTGTATAATGTTCAAGGTGTTACTCTTCTTCAACAGCTATAAGGAGATTCTCCTCAAACGGCTATATGAAACTTATTTCCTTATGAGCTCTACCTAACGGCTTCTTCCATATATTGCACAACGTGTATCTATTCATATGTACGGATATCCATTCCTTTCATATGTATATACGGTCATAACTAGTTCCCATATATGAGCACCTGTCATGTATAATGTAAGACCAACACTGTAATTATATATTATAAATAAGACAACATGGACCTCCAAAATATTAAAGGGAGCATCCATTTATTTTCATGGTATCAGAGCCATATTAAGCTTACGCAAATTTTTTCTTTCTTAATCAGTTTTTTTTTTTTTTTATTTATTTTTTATGACTTCCTGTGGTGCTCCGAGTTTTACACTACCAAATATTATGCATATGGTTCAAGTCAAAGTGGAAGGTCCCAACAATTATATGAGTTGGCTTACTCAAATTGTTCCTTTGCTCAAATCTCATGAGTTAATGAGAATAATTGATAGCTCAGAACTATCACCCCCTCCCTTTGTCACTGACCCAACAGACAAGGAAAAGGAAATTGCCAACTCAGCTCATGCTTTGTGGGAAAAGAAGGATCAATTTATTCTCAATTGGATCAACACCACCTTGGCATAAAACGTGTTGGCAATAGTCTATGGGTTGACCACTGCACGCCAAGTGTGGACTCATCTTGCCAATAACTTTGCTTCTAAATTTTGGTCAAGATGTAACCAGCTGAAGCGAGAACTTCAAACTTTGCAGTAGGGTACACAAACCTGCACAGAATATCTTCGTGTAGCCAAATCCTTGGCTGATCAATTGGCAATCATAGGAAATAAAATTGATGATGAGGATCTTATTTCTTTTACTCTTAATAGTTTAAATTCTTCATATAATACTTTTGTCGCATTTTATTCCCTTACTACAAGTGATAAAAACTTAACTTTTGAAGATTCTCATGCTGAGTTGCAGACCCATGAAATTTTGATTGAAAATCAAAATTCAGCCATAACATCCGACGCTAGCAAGTTTCCTTTCTTCATTCAAAAACAAGTAGCAATCTCATCCAATTAGAAAAAGAAACATGGTGGGCCACCAAAGTTCACCCAATACCGCCTAGGACCTCCAAGAGGGAATTTTCAAAGTCAATTTCATGGACCAAGATATCCACAACAACACTATCCTTCAAATTCGCAGCAGCCCATCAATTTCCCTTATTCACAAGTCTCAAACCAGCAGCACCGATTTTCACAACAGAAAATTAAACCTCCACATCAATTTTTCCATGGTACTTCTCCAAGGTCACCTTGTCAAATTTGTGGCAAATCCAATCATCGTGCCTTGGATTATTACCATAAGATGGACTATGCCTATTAAAGCAGACATCCACCTTCACAATTAACTGTTATGGTGGCACAATCCAATATTTATCAAGATAAGCAACCTTGGTTCGTAGATAGTGGGGCTAATGCTCACATTACCTCTGAGCTTGAAAATCTTTCTATCCAACAACCTTTCCAAGGCGATGAAACTGTGGCAGTAGGTAATGGTAATGGATTGCAAATCCAAAACACAGGTTCATCCACTTTTCAAACTCCTTTTTCAAATATTGTCTTGAAAAATATTTTACGTTGCCCAAAAGTCTATGCCAATCTATTATCAATTAATCATTTTTGCATTGATAATCATTGTTATTTCATACTTACTGGGTCTTCTTATTTTATTAAGGACATTCTAACGGGAGCAACACTTTTGGAAGGACCAAGTGAAGCTGGTTTGTATCCAATCTACTTGAAAAGAACCTCATTGAATAAATGTCATGGTCTCACCGCCTTTCTAGGAATAAAGGCCACATTTGATGTGTGGCACTCACATCTTGGACATCCGGCTGATCCTATTGTTCATCGCCTAGTCACATTTCAAAGTCTCCCTATTTCTAACACTTTAGTTAAAATCCACCTTTGCTCTTCATGTCAATTAGGAAAAGGCAAGAAATTACTTTTCACTGAGTCTACCCGTGAGTCTATTTCACCCCTTCAACTCATTCACTCTGATGTATGGTCCTCACCAATTATATCCACTAATGGTTATCAATATTATGTCATTTTTATTGATAATTATTCACAATTTAGTTGGATGTACCCTCTCCATCAGAAATCAAATGTCTTTAATTATTTTATTCAATTTAAAAATCTTGTTGAGAATTTATTTTCGTGCACAATCAAACAATTTCTAAGTGATAAGGGTGGTGAATACATGTCACGTCAATTTACATCTTTTTTAACCACACATGGTATTTATCATAAGGTAACATGTCCACACACTCCTGAACAAAATGGTATTTTAGAACGCAAGCATAGGCATATTATGGAAGTTGGTCTTTCTCTTTTAGCACAATCCCACCTAAATACTCGTTTTTGGCCGGATAGATGCTTTTCAAACTGCCATTTATTTAATTAATCGGTTACCATCATCCATCCTTAAACACATGTCTCCATATTTTAAATTGTTTCAAAAGGAAACTGATTATTCCATTTTATGAGTATTTGGGTGTGCTTGTTATCCCTTGCTAAGACCATATTCTACGCATAAACTTAGCTTTCGTAGCAAAATGTGCATCTTTCTTGGCTACAGCTCTAACCAACATGGCTATAGGTGCCTTGATCCTATTTCAAAAAGAGTGTATGTGTCACGACATGTTGTGTTTGATGAAGGATTTTTTTTAGCCAAGGATACACAACCAACTTCTCCGTCTCCTTCCAGGATTGCTCCGACCCAAGTACCTTCTCTCATCTCACTCCATGACTTTAATTTAAATTTCACCTCACCACACTCAGACACACCTATTCCCACCCACCAACCCGAAACATCATCTTCCCAAAATCCTCCAAATTTACCTACTAGGTCCCCACCCAATCCACCTGCCACAATTACTCCTATACACCAACTCACACCTACTAGGTCCCCATCATATCCTTTTCCCTCAAGCTCCCCATCAGTTGACTCCATCCTATATTACCACTCGTCCACTCACATTCCACCCCCACATCAGACGCCTCCCTCCCAACCATTTATACCTCCTTCTACTTCAATTCAACCCTTACATCCCATGACTACTAGGTCCTGCACAGGCTCCATTAAACCCAAGACCTTCCCCGATTATACCCTTCACTATTGTACCAAACATCCTTTCAAAGCCATGAGTGCTGTATTTCCCGAGATTAAGGCCACTCGTTTCAACCAAGCCAACTTAGCACCTGAATGGCGTTTGGCTATGTAGCAAAAGTATGAGGCCCTTATAAAAAATGGCACCTGGACTTTATGTCCAAAACCTGATCCGCAATAAATGGGTTTATAAAATTAAAAGAAAACCTGATGGCACTATCGACAGATTTAAAGCCTGTCTTATGGCTAAAGGATTTGATCAGAGAAGTGACATTGACTACACTGAGACATTCAGTCCAGTGATTAAACTAGCTACTATCTGACTTGTACTGGCTCTTGCTGTTTAATTTGACTAGAACATCAAGCAACTCGATGTCTCAAATGTCTTTTTGCATGGTACTCTCAATGAAGATGTCTTTATGGAGCAACCTCAAGGATTTATGGATCCCCATCACCCTACCTTTGTTTACAAACTCCATAAGGCCTTATATGGCTTTAAGCAAGCACCTCGGGCATGGTTCAATCGACTATCTCTTTCTTTGCAGCATCTAGGTTTTGTGGGCTCCTTGGTTGATTCCTCACTTTTTATTTTTCAATCAAATAATGTTGTAATTTTCTTACTTGTTTACGTTGATGATATCTTAGTCATAGGAAATAACAAGGCTGCCATTTCATCCTTCATCCATGCTCTACAACAAGAATTTCCTTTAAAGGACCTCGGTGACTTAACGTTTTTCTTAGGTATTGAGGTTGCTCGCACTCCCACTCAGCTCCATCTATGACAAACCAAGTACATCACAGATCTCCTTCACAAAACTGGAATGGTTAGAGCAAAGCCTTACTCAGCTCCATGTGTGTCAGGCTCACAGCTTTCTTCCTCAGCTGGCGAACCCTTACCCCACCCCAGCATCTATAGTCAGGTAGTCGGAGCCTTACAATATTGTACTCTTACTCGACCTGACATCGCCTACTCTGTTAATCAACTCTGTCAACATTTACACTCTCCAACCACTCTACATTGGATAGCTACTAAGTGGGTCCTTCGCTACCTGAAGGGTACGCCCAATCATTTTCTTCATTTTTCAAAAGGCCCACACTGTTTAGCGACTTTTTGTGACTCTGATTGGGCTGGTAACCAAGATGATCGCCGATCCACAACCGGCTTTGGTGTTTTCTTTGGCTCGTGTTTGATCTCTTGGTGTGCAAAGAAGCAACATATTGTGTCTCGTTCCTCTATTGAAGCCAAATATAGAGCTTTGGCCATGCTCACTGCCGAACTTTATTGGCTCTGTATGCTCTTTAAGGAACTCCATGTTCCTTTGCCAATTGTTCCTAAAATATGGTGTGACAATCTCGGTGCCTTAGCTCTTGCCTCCAATCCCGTTTATCATGCCTAAACAAAGCATATTGAACTGGATTACCATTTTATCCGCGAGAAGGTTCTCAATAAAGATATCTCAGTGCACTACTTGTCCACTCATGACCAACTCGCTGATATCTTCACCAAAGGTCTCACCTCCTCTCGTTTCCTTTTTCTTCGTGACAAGCTTATGGTGCTTAGCTCCTCCATTAGCTTGCGGGGGGCTGTAAGCAAGTACACTACGATTCCAGCTCATGGTACATACACACAACACCAATCACGGGATCCCACGACAACTGTATAATGTTCAAGGTGTTACTCTTCTCCAACAGCTATAAGGAGATTCTCCTATAACGGCTATATGAAACTTATTTCCTAGTGAGCTCTACCTAACGGCTCCTTCCATATATTGCACAACGCGTATCTATTCATATGTACGGATATCCAATCATTTCATATGTATATACGGTCATAACCAGTTCCCATATATAAGCACTTGTCATGTATAATGTAAGACCAACACTGTAATCATATATTATAAATAAGACAACATGGACCTCCAAAATATTCAAGGGAGCATCCATTTATTTTCATTAATCAGATCATGTTGACGCTTCACCATATTTCAGGAATAAATATCAATTTCTCTTCATTTTAAATATTAGAATGGATTTCTTGCCATATTTTTCACCATATTTTTCAATATAATAGATAGATATTATTCATATTAAGTATTGTCTTATTTAACCAACCTCAAACCATTGTAATTAATTACATGGGGGGAAGTCCAGAGATAAGAAGTCAAAGTAAAAAGAAGAATAAAAATTCAAACCTTAGTAAAACTTGCACGTTGATCAAAACCTTGATATTGAGGTTCCACAAGATAAGCCAATTACTCTCCTCCTATTTTCTTTCTTTCTTCTTTTTTTTTTTAATCAATTAATTTATTATTATTGTTATAACAGTTTTCAACACAGTAAATGCGCTTTCTTTGGGGTCTTCAATACGTCGTCGTCCAGCACTCCAAATCACTACAAAAAAGCAATATTGGCAAAGGAGTTGTCTAAAGAACCAGGGACACTCCGATGCCAAAATTAGAAAATTTCTAAGAGAAATATTGCACTTCAACGCACAATAATTTCATACGCTCAAAGCGACTAATTAAGCTCTGAGAGAGAATATGAGAAGATAGTAAATTATTCAAGATCTGAGAGAATATTTCATCCTCCTCTAGTATCTTGTGTAGGGGCCTATTTATAGGCCTGAGCTGTAGAAGTAGGCTTGAACTAGCTCTTCTTATTTGAGTTTATTGGGAGTCCATAGTTGAGATAGAACTCAACAGCTATCATGTATAAATAAACCTTCAACAGATATTATGTAGAGATAATCTTGAGTAGTCATCTTGTAGAGATAAGTATGACGTCTTTATTCCAATATTATTTTAATTAGAATATAAGACTATTAATTAATTAAATAGCCCTTGCTATTTAATTAATATCTTTATGGACCATTCCTTGGCCATTGGGCCCAGAATTTGGTGGGCTTGTAGTGTGAATTTATTCCCAACAGTTACCCCCTAATTCCCTTAGCCAAGGTACTTGAGTAATGGGAATTTAGTCAAAGCCTTCTGACAGCTTGTTGTTTGACTTTTTTCGAGACTCCTGTCTCCCTAGTGAGTGTGCTTTGAGCTTGTTAGTTAGAGCTCTTCAGCTCTGTTTTTGGCATCGCCTAAGTTCCCGGGAGCACCCCCCAGCCCTATCCTTTGCCCGGAGGTTAAATCCGTCCTAGTTCCGAGATACCCAAGGATCATGCCCAGGTCTCTCTCCATGTCGTCAAGATAATCCAAATCTGCACAATAACCTTTAAGCATTAATTTATAAGTCTTTCGACAAACTAACCTTTGTTCCCCGTTCGCCTTGGGGTAATTTCTTGTTTTTGTCCAAGGTTTTCTCTTTGTCTCTTTGTTGTCGGGAGCACCCCCAACTCTTTCCTTTGCCCAGAGGTTAAGTCTGTCATATCCTTGAGACACCTGAGGATCATGCCCGGTTCTCTCTCAAATGCCTGTTTTGACAAACTAGGCTCCGAACCTACGTAATAATCTCCAAACAATAATTCACAAGCCTTTCAACAAACTAACCATTGTTCCCGATTCGCCTTGGGGTGATTCCTTGTTTTTGGCCAAGGTTTTCTCCTTATCTCTATGAATCTTCTAGTTTTTGTCCAAGGTTTTCTCATTGTCTCCAGGAATAAACCTGTTACAATAATCTACTAATAATGATTTATAAGTTTTTCAATAGACTAACATTTTGCTCCCTGTTAGTCTTAGGTTTTTGGCTAGGGTTTTCTCCTTGTCTCTGGGCATGCTTCTTGTTTTTTACCAGGTTGTCTCTTGTTAATTGTTTTTGCCCAAAGTTGTCTTGTTTTTTACTGGGTTGTCTCCCGTTACTTGTTTTTACCCAAGGTTGTCTCCTTGTTGCTGGGGATGAGTCTTCTTGTTTATTGCCCGGGTTGTCTCCTTGTCCTTGTTTTAGACGGTTGTCTCACTATTCTTGTTTTTGCCCAAGGTTTTTTCCTTGTCCTTGTTTGTTGCTAGGTTGTCTCTCGTTGATTGTTTTTACCCAAGGTTTTCTCCTTGTCTTTATTTTAGAGGGTTGTCTCCCTATTCTTGTTTTTGCCCAAGGTTTTTTCCTTGTCTCTGGTAGTGACATATCTGGGGGTAACATACCCGGTTCTTCTTTGACATATTTGTGAGTGATATATCTGGTTCTTCTTTCACATATTTGGGGAAAAAAGAAAAGAAAAGGAAAGGAGAATACTACTTCCACTTAAACGCAAAATGGAAAAAGTAGTAATATACTAGATGATTTTGAGAAGGAGCTGGGCTAGCTCATAGGGAGTTGTAGTATTTAAAAATGGGGATTTTGTTGCGGTATTTTTAGAAAATTGATATTTTTGTATTTCTCAATTTGCTTTGAACTCAAGTTTTGAGGCATAAACATGAGTGCTGTAATCTCTATTTTATTATACTGGATCGGATTTGTTATGTAATATTTTTTAATCTATACTTAGAAGTTTTTCATGCATGTAAATTTGACGTTTACTTGTGTGTTGCTCTCTTGATATTTAATTAATTGCATGTGTGATTTTTTCTACTTATTATTTGAATCATTAATTAAATGCACACAGTAGTTTAGCCTTCCATGATCATAATCGATCGATATATACCTGCCGCAATCCAAGGATTATATATAAATGCTTGAATGCTAATTACCAAAGCCTCACAATTCATCATAAATGGAATAGGATTTTATCCATTTGAAATGAAATGGATAGTATCCAAGGTCATTATTTAAAATTTGTTTTTCTAACTGTGTATATAAACAAATCTTAAAAATAAAAAAAAATAAAAAATAAAAAAAAAATAAAAAATTGAAATCATGTATAACTCTATATATATTAGAAAAATTCTTAAAATTTGAGAAAAACGAGACTTATTAAAGCAAAACAGAAATAAGAATTTAAAAAAAAAAAATTAAGATGAGATAATCAAACTTACATGACTGGCAAGGATATATAAAAAAATATTGAATGCAGCTTTAATCCATACTCTTTTATAGAGTTTACTGGAACTTTTGATATGTTTTTTCTATGATAGGTAGATTCGAAGAACTCTTGGCACATATTGCAGGAGAACAAAGAGGTTTATGACCTTCCTTATGTCCAAAAAGTTGGAGCTTGTCGACATTTGTGTATAAGTAATTGGAACTAAAGCCTGGACAAATTGCGAGCAGCATGCGTAAGATGTACTTAATACAGGAAAAGAAATTGCTGAAAAAGAAACCCACAAACCAAATTGCTGAATTATCTTTACTTCATGCACTGCAAGCCCCTTAATTAAGTGCATACAAATAATAAGCAAGCTGAATTATCTTTACTTCATGATAGAATTATTCTCTTTGCATCGTTAAAGAACTTGAAAAATTAAAAAATTCACAAAAAAAAAAAAAAAAAAAAAAAATGCAGTTTAGAAGCAGAAAGTTCTTCCTTACTTGTGGGAGTGGAAGAATAGCAAGGATGTCAATTGGAAAGTACGTCCTTAAATACCTCTTCACTATTTGCCGAGGCTGCCGATCATTTTGAGCTAACCCAATTTGTCCATTTCTACTACCAAAGTATCCGAAAATGATATTCCCAACATAAGTCATATCGAACACCGATCATAAAAAAATAGTTGTGATCATTAATCTTCTATCTAACGTAAGACACTTGCCATCTTGGTTAATTACAGGAGGGAACAAGAACAAAGGGTCCACATATAGTATTGCAATTCCAAACGACACTATAAATATCGCATGCCACTTAACTATTGAAGCTCCCTTTGGGTCATCTTGGCCACCAGATTGATTCTCAGTATCCCAATTCCTAATTGAGTTAATAGAAATGTTTTGAGTTAATAAGTTCTTTATAATTAGCTCATATTTTTCATTAAATTTGTAGGATTCACATAAATCTACAAATCTAATAGTTAATTTATAAAATAAAATGTGCCAAATATATATATATATATATATATATATATATATATAAACCTTTAGTATTTTTCTATTTTTATATCATTTTCTTTCTTCAACAGATAGGTCGTGAGTAATGCATGGGACCTAAGATGGATTTAAGGGGGACCGACAGTGGCCCTGATCCCCCCCCAAAAAAAATACAAGAAAATAAAAATTTAAGGCAAAAAAAAAAAAAAAAGTAAAAAAATAATAATTTAAAGTATTTTTTGTTAATTATTCCTCCTCTAAATTTTTTTAACCCTGGGTCTTCTAAATTCAAAGCTGATTCTATAATACTGACTTACGTCAGTACTTTAGCATGGGACAATACTTTTTTCGTTTTTTAATTACATTTGTGTCACGTAGCAAATAGCATAACTTTTTCCGGGAAGAATTTCGGAAAAAGTGACGCTCCTTAATTTGCATCACTCACTTTTTTTTATAGTTCAGTGTTTAATTTTAATTTTAATTTTGTTGTTTAATTTTAATTAAGACTGGTTTTTGTTGGTTTTTGTTGTTTTTGTGGTGTCAGCCAGAGAATGGTAGTGCAGATAAAAAAATGGAACTTGGAAATTTCCCAGCCAAATTATATGGTTAAGGAATATTAGAAAAGTAAGTGATATACTACATAATTCCCTCCGCCTCCGGTCTTGTTCTAGAGTACTTCTAGTTAACTGCCAAGGGTCCACTTGATCAAAAGGGCTACAAAACAATGAGATTTTCACCCATGCATGACCACGAGCATCTCAGAAAGAGTAGCTAAAATATTTAGTTTAAAATTTTACATTTTTATTTTAGTTACTGTTTTTCTCTATATACACACTAAAAGATATTATACGTTATTCTCTATTTTATTTTTATTTTATTTATAGTTTTTTCTATTGTTTTCTAAAATAAAAGGCAAAAAAACAAAAAGAAGTAGCTAATATCTTATTGATGTAGTGTGCTATATTTTGATTATAAAGTATTTAACTATTCTGTAAATTTCTGTTGGATAGACTATGGCAACAACTTCGCAACTTAATTCCTTCTCATTATATAACTCCTACGAGATTATGTGCTTATTACGTGCCATGTAGTAAGAAACGTCATCATCCAAAAAAATCTTGGAAAGGTCTTACCAAAAAAACTCTTAAAAATGCATGATGTACATAAATTAGCCAATATATATATATATATATCTGTTCACTTGGCTCCCGCTGACATCACTCCAATAATCTTTTCCTTAGCTTGTTTTGCACGCTGAAGTGGTGCCCCATTGGGTTTAAGGTTCAAATGTTTTCGAGTGCAAATAATTCTTTAAAGCTACGTTAGGCGGCGAAGTCAAATTGACTTCCGTTATCTGTGTGGTAGGGTTGTGATACAGGAGTTTAGAGTTCAACTTTAGGGTTGAGTACACAAAATGACACAGATTTGGAAGGGTTCTTCATCATTAAAATATTTATATATTATTGTAGAATACTGCATGATTAGGAATTTTTAAAATGAATCTACCGCTCGTCAATATTAAAAGATATTCTCCTACTTATCTCTTTAATTAGTCACAAAGGCTAGAATAGACATTAAGGGCATGTTTGGCAAAAGATTTGAATGGTATGGTATTATTCTTAAAAAAATTCAACTTTCAATATTTTTATTTTTTATATTACATCAATTATTTTGTACTACTATTCAAAGAAAAAAATCATTATAAAACAAAATTTGATTCATCTTAAAAAACGGGAAAACAGATCAGACAAACACCACTTTTCATATATTAATTCTAAGTGCAGGCTGTCTTACAAGGCAGATGCTAGGTTTACAAAAACAAACTTTTACAACATGATGTGGTACGACATGATTGAAAATAAAATAAATTCAACTTTTGAGAAACACAATCATATTGTGTCACATCATGTTTTAAAATTTTTTTAAAAAAATTTTTTTGTAAGCCCAACATTTTTCTAAGACACGACATGCAATTCGCTTATTTATATATAAGAAGCTGCAAAAGTTTTTGTAAAATCGTTTCTACCATACTATACTTGATGGAAATACTCGGACCAAGAAAACACTATTAATAATAATGTTTGGCATCATGAGACCCAAAATAAAAGGGACCCAAAAAAGAAATTGTCAGGATGAATAGGAAATGTAATAAATAAATACTTATAAATTTCTTTCTCCTTAGAGATTATATTATAAACAGTAAAATGAACCTGATAAACTCGAGGAAAGCAAGGGAGACGGCCGGGAGCTAGACTGGACAAATTAATTAAGCAAATATATAGTGTCAGCAATTGGATTTAAGCTTCAAGTCTTTCCTTTTTGTTTATTTTTGACAACCAACCGTGTG
>NC_081541.1:1706068-1728334 GCF_901000735.1 Corylus avellana
GATGGAAGCTGAGAAGTTAGAGGAGATTGATCGCCAAATGACAATTAAAAAATTAACCATACGGTTGTGGATATCTAGAAACCAGATTCCTGATTCTATGAAAGAGCAGATCTTCTCCTGCATAAAGCAAACACTGGAAAGAAACAAAGATTTTGATACGGAAAAACCGATCCATCATCTTTCCGACAAAGATCTCTTAAAGGAGATTAAGCTTCATCTTTGCTTACCCCTACTAAGAAAAGTGAGTTTTTTTTATTTTTTATTTTTTATTAAATTTATTTTTTTCCTTTTCTTTTAAGCTTTTGGACAGAGTAAAAATACTAATTGTCTTTGTTAGAATATGTTTTCTAGTTGTTTTTCGTTTGCTTGTATCTTCCAAGCTGGATTCATATGATGTATATGCTCCAGCTCGAGGGGGAGTGTTAGAAGAGTTAGGGTTTGAGTCATTAGGGTTTTGGGGGTATTTTAGTCTCTATGGTATTTCCCTAATCCTATATAATAGGATGCTTGTATTAGGTTAATATAAGTTGAATAATATAATAGCCTCCGCCTTTTGTGTCTAAACCGTTCATACAAACTATAACATGGTATCAGAGCTTGTTTCGATTCTTGGGTAGTTTAGTTTTCTTCTTGGTAGTAGCACTGCCCGTGTGGGCTAACCCACACGGGCAGTACCTTCAAAGAGCTCTGTAGAGCTGTTTTGTTCTTGTTTTAAGGTGACCGGAACTCCTTCCGGTGAGAAAAAAAAATATATATATATATATATATTTTGTTTGTTTTTGATGTTCTGTGATGCTGGCTGGATGGTTCTGTGGTGGTTTTCTATCTTGTCTGAAGTGGCCGGAGTATTCTGTGGTAGCCGGAAAAGTTGCAGCAGCCATCGGAAAAAAAAAAAATTCCGACGATTTGATGTTTTTGGTGTTGAAACGTTACTGTGTGGCCCTCTATTGATTCTCTAGTTGCTGTTGTTGAAGTGGTCGGAGTGTTCTGTCTTCTCCGGCGAGCTCCGGCAATACTCCGGCGAGTATCCGGCGATACTCCGGCGAAGGTCCGGCGAGCCTCCGGTGACTTTTTCTGTTCTGTTTTTCAGTGTTTTTCTTGTGTTTTTAAGTACTGCCGGCCAGTTCTGTGTGTTTCTGGCCAGTTTTGAAGCCCCGACGAAGTTCTGGCATATTTCCAGCAAAGCTCCGGCAAAGTTTTTTGTTTTTCCGGTATCTGTTTTCCGGCTAATCTTGTTGGTTAATCATGTGAAAATTTGTTGTTTGTGATTGATGTATCCGACCGGCCTTGGATTCTCCGGCGAGAACCGATCAAGTGATCGTTGCATCCGACCGGCCTTGGTGTTTTACGGCGAGAACCAATCCCAAGATCGATGTATCCGACCAGCCTTGGATTCTCCGGCGAGAACCGATCAAGTGATCGTCGCATCCGACCAGCCTTGGTGTTTTTCAGCGAGAACCGATCAAATGGTTGTTCAAGTTACCAACGAGTTTTCGACCGACATTGAAGTTTTATTTAATTAACTTGTGTGGTCCAAGCAGTTCCAGCTTGAGGGGGAGTGTTAGAATATGTTTTCTAGTTGTTTTTCGTTTGCTTGTATCTTCCAAGCTGGATTCATATGATGTATATGCTCCAGCTCGAGGGGGAGTGTTAGAAGAGTTAGGGTTTGAGTCATTAGGGTTTTGGGGGTATTTTAATCTCTATGGTATTTCCCTAATCCTATATAATAGGATGCTTGTATTAGGTTAATATAAGTTGAATAATATAATAGCCTCCGCCTTTTGTGTCTAAACCGTTCATACAAACTATAACAATCTTTCCGACAAAGATCTCTTAAAGGAGATTAAGCTTCATCTTTGCTTACCCCTACTAAGAAAAGTGAGTTTTTTTTATTTTTTATTTTTTATTAAATTTATTTTTTTCCTTTTCTTTTAAGCTTTTGGACAGAGTAAAAATAGACATTCAATTGAATTAAACTCTAATTATTTCTGTTTGGAAGAAAGAATGTAAAAAAATAAAATAAAAATGGCTAGACAAAATGATTTTATTTCAAATGAATTGAATATATATTTAAGGTGGAGTTGTACATGATCTAAGAACCCCATTTTTGTTATTATTCTCGTTGTTAATATGGAATATATATATATAGGTGCAAGGCCTTAAAAATGAAAAGGAATATTTGCTGCGATCGATCTGCGAATCTCTCAAGCCATTGTACTATAACGAGGACAACTACATTATCCGGGAGGGAGAGCCACTGAATGCGATGCTCTTCATTACACAAGGCAGTGTATGGTGCTTCAAAACCAGTAATAGAGAGAATGGTGAGGGCCCTCAATGTATTGAAAAAGGTGAGTACTACGGAGAAGAACTTCTAGAGTGGGGGTTCAACGGCTCCCCCTCACCCAAACTATCAGACTACCCAATCTCCACAAAAACTGTCAAAACCTTTACAAAAGTTGAAGCCTTTGCGCTTACGGCCAATGACTTGAAAATATTAGTTGCCAGGCATTCCGACGCACTTTCTAATGCAAAAACGAAATTTATACAAGCAGCTCGGCGGCGCCTTAAGGAAAAGAAGAATGAAATTTCCACAGCACAACAGTAGTAGCAATCATGTCTCATTGTCTTGGTGCTTCAAGACCACCTGTGCGGCACATTGTTGTTGAAAAAATGTAGTTTGTTAATTAATTAATAAAACTGTTGCTTTGAATTTCTGAATGGTGAAGGTATAATTAGGAAGTGAATTAAGAAAATGTTAATTAATTAAACAGTTGGGTTGCAACAAATATTTTGCATATTAAAAAGGAGAGTGATTGGCAATTGTCATGTGCAACCTCAATTATCAAGATTTTGATAAACGTGCAAGTTTTACTAGTTTACTACGTACGGTTTGAATTTTTTATTTCCTTTTTGCTTTGACTATTTACTTCTCGACTTTTCCATGCATGTATTATTAGAGCATCTCTAATAAATGTTGTTATTTTAATTATTGAAAATATTACTCCTTTTTTTTTTCTTCTTTTTAATTTATTTTTTACACATTTCAACAAAGTATTTATTTTAACTCTCTACTCTAATTAAATATTATTTTCATTATTTTTATTTTCGATAAGGGAGAGGGCTGAGAGAGAGAAATGAGAGAGAAAAAAGAATAAAAAAATTCTACAAGTGCCTGCCGAGCTCCAAAAATAATTATACTAACTAAATTTTTAAAAAACTTATATTTTAAAGTGACAGTCGGAGATGCTCTTGCGACTGGGTTTGAGGTTTGTGAAATAAGACAATACTGATATGAAAAACTTCTGTCTATTATATTGAAAAATATGGCAAGAAATCCATATTGTATAGTTGACTTCATTTCTCTTATTTCCCACTTGCAATTGCAATATATATCGAGGTCTTCGTCAATTAGCAAATTGCATTTTCTGTCATATTATTTTTATGGGAAGCCACCAATTAAGTTTGATTTGTCCAATACATGTTTCCAGTACTAGCTAATAAAAAACTACATGTTTAACTCACAAAAAAAAAAAAAAAAAAAAAAAAAAACTACATGTTTACAAAACTGCCAATTTTAATTAGCTTACCAACGTGATTTTGAAATATATTAAAATTTCATCGGTTGCTAATTAAGAAGACAAAAAATAATTAAATAAAGGCTTGAGATATAGAGTATTGTTGATTAGACTTGAATACAAGTTACAATAATTACAATTAATACTGAAATGAAATCTAATTATGATATAAAATCAAATATCTCGTAATATATTTTAACAACCGAAAACATGGTGCCCACGAATACGTGAAAGTTGCAACCAAGTGGGCTTTCCAGGTGAGGAAATTGCCACACCCAAGTTAGTTTACTGATAGCAAAATGAGGTATGGGGTTGAGACTCTTGAGAGTTGTGGTTTATCACTTTACTTGGAGGCAGAGGATGAAAGATCGCGAAGGGACAGCAAGAAAAACAGGGGATGAAGACGTAATTTGCCTTTCCGACGCGCTTGATACCATAAAGAATGCAAGACACGTTTTTGTTTTGGAAATTGTTGTCCACTCTGCTGTCCTTCAACGTGTACAATATTACATAATTAAGGAGAAATCCCAGCCAGTTATTCAAGATGAAATCCCTGGTTTGCAAGAAGATGCTTATTTACTGCATGCTGTGTAAAATACTGACGTGACAGCTGTTTATTGGAGGGATAATGACAGCTCCCTTAAACGATCGGATTTAAACTTAAATTGTGTTGGGTGTTTTTAGCTGGCGTAGTTGACTTTGGAATAAATAAAACTTTGTTCGGTAGGTAAGAAAAGAAAAGAAATTAAAGAAAGACTTGAGGGATAAGACTATATTTGTAGTTAATGGTTGACTAAACTAGCAAGTATCTATAAGAAGAGCAAAAAAATGTTGATTACCTGCATCTGCAGTTTCACAGGTTAATCTAAAACCCTACAACAAAGTCCACTCTCTGCCACTCTTTGCTTTCTCCAAAACCTGGTATCACTCTCGCTCAGTCCCTCGACTTTATAAGGTTCAATTCATTTTCTTTCTCTCTTACGCTGCGTATGCAGTTTCACAATGATATGTTTTTTGCTTCTGCACTGAAAATTTTCATATTTTCCAGGAATTTTGTGGTTGATTAATCCACAATTTGGACGTTTTGTCTTCGATAAACTTTAGTTATGAGCTAACGTGGGCATGCCACCCATTTTCTCTACATAACCTGTGGATTCTCCGCACTTCTTATTTTTGTGAGCTCTCTAGTTTTCTATCTTATACAAATTCTATTTGAACATGGAGCTTATGATATACAACAAATTAATTAATGGATATATCATATAGACAAGACAATGCTACAGCGATTCCGTTTTCTTTTAAATTATTCTTTAATTGAATTGAGGAACTCATATTTACTTTTAATCAACTAGCTAGTAAAGTATTCTCAAGGTTGGATTTTTTTACTTTTTGGTCTTTTCATTTTTCTAAATTTTTATTTCTTTACTTCCCACGTGCTAGTATTGCAATGTTTTGATAATGGATTTAATTTTTTTTTTGGTTCCTTTTACTGATTAGATATCCATCTCTGGCGTTGTTTTCTTGGTCTGACCATTTCTATTGAAATTGGTAAAAGTAATTTTAAGAAAATCTTTGTTATTTCATTATCATGCATGCATGTCTTATGCTGCGTGCACAGTTTTACAGAGAAACTTTTTTTTTTTGCTCCTGCTCTGAAAAAATTCCTAGATATGGTGCACAATATGGGGTGATTGCACTCAAGAAATCTTGATGAAAAATGGTGTACATTGTCGTCTTTCTAATCAATTTTCCATTTTTTTAGGAACCAGAATTAATTCAGCTTTTTGTGGCACTAAAAGAAGTTCGTGGGGTCTATTAATATATAATTTGGAGGTTGGTTCTTCATTTTGGACATTATATATATCACCAATTGATAAGCTTTAGTTATGAGTCAACGCTGTCGTCAGCAAGATAATGGGGAGATAAGCTTAATTATGAGTGAACGCCAGCATCAGCAAGAGGAGAATGGGTATGCATGTTACCTCTACATTAATTGATACGATAATTACAATTGTAAACATTTTTCACTGATTCTGTTTTAGCCTATTTAACATTTTTTTGGGCTCTTGCCCAACTATAAATGAAGAAAAGGAGGCCGAGAAACCCCTATACAAACATTTAGTAGTGGCATATATAAGCCTCCATGGGACTATAAAAAAGTATTTAAATTCTCTAGCTAGACGCGGGCCTCTCTATTGAAGAAAGAAAATGATATAAAAAATATTAACTCGATATATTATTTTGCTTGTTATATTTAATATTCTGCTTGATCAGGAATTCGGATTTTGAGAAGCAATCTGGTGGCCAAGATGACTCAAAGGGAGCTTCCATGTTTAAGTACTTGCATTGGAAATTTCTAGTGTTGTGTGGGATTGCAATACTATGTGTGGACCTTTTGTTCTTGTACCTTCCTGTGATCAACCACGATGACAAGTGTCTTATGTTAGATAGAAGATTAATGATCACAGCTCTTGGCTTCCGATTGTTCTTCGATTTTATTTACGTTGGGAATATCATTTTGGGATACTTTAATCGTAGACATGGAGGAACTGGGTTAAAGCCATATGATCGCCAACCTTGGCAAATAATAAAGAGGTATTTGAGGACGTACTTCGCAATTGACATCCTCGCTATTCTTCCAATCCCACAGGTAATTAAGGGAAACATTTTTGCTAATTCTAAACTATTTTTTGTGAATTTCTTTTTCTTTTTCCCTATATTAATTAGTACATCGTACGCATGCTGTTTGTAATTTGTCCAGGTTTTAGTTCCATTTATTTTCTCAAAATTGACGAGATCGAAATTTTTGGACTTAAGGAAGATCCTAAACCTCTTTGTTCTCTTGCAATATGTGCCAAGAGTTCTTCGAATCTACCTATCGTGGACGAAACATGTTAAAAGTTCCGAGTTCGCTAGAAGAGTATGGATTAAAGCTGCATTCAATATTTTTCTATATATCCTTGCCAGCCATGTAAGTTTGACGACTAATATCCCATCTTAATTTTTTTAATGCTTATTTCAGTTTTACCTTATGAAGCAGAAGTTATTTATTTGAATCTCCCTCCTCATTTTTTTTCTTTGTGTAGACTTGTCAAAAAAAAAAAATTATTCAAATTTTACATGGTCGTGAGCACATGTTCATGATATTCTAATTAAGCACATGATCGTGATACTCTAAACAAATTAATGAGCTTTTAGAATTTTTTTTACTTGTTTACTAGAATCTTGTACATGTTAATAGGATTTTTTCAATAACAATGCTGTATATGATTCCATATGTTATTTGAATTTTTTAAAAGACATGTCAACATTAACTTTATATACACCATTAGATGCACAAATTTTAAATTCTAACCATGAAATGGATATTATCAATTTCATTTCAAATAAAGAGGATACATATAATCCTTAGATTGCAGTAGGTATATATATATATAGAGATGATCACGGAAATGTTGGGCCAGACTACTGCCTATGTTTTGAGTTAAATTAATATCTCAAGCAACAAGTAGAAGAAAAAAAAAAAAAAAACCACACAAGCAATTAATCAAATACCAGTAGAGAAACACAAGAAATAAAGAAAACGTCATGAAAAACCATTTAGTATAGATAGGTAACGTCCGGATCCCACAACTGGTACACAAAACATATTTTTTCTCCTTATAACAATTTCACAAGTATTCATCTTCAATAACTCTCATAGGTTAACCGAGGCATATATATTCCTTAATATAGCAAAACCAATACCGCAACAAAGTCCCCATTTTAAATACTACCACACCTTAAGAGCCCAGCTGCTTCTCATAGCATTACTATTTTTTCTATTTTCCTTTTAAGTGGAAGTAGTGTTTTCTCCTTTTCTTTTTTTTTTTTTTTTTTTTTCAGCGTATCTGCAGAATTTACTCATCCTTAAAGAGTCTTGCTGGTCTTTTAGGTACTTGGTGGCCTTTGGTACTTTTTCTCTATCCAACGAGAGACGGCATGCTGGCACTTAGCATGTGAAAATCATATTGGATGTACTCAAAGTTCTTTTAAATGTGGTCACAATTTAGAAAATTACACATTTTTAGATGATGCTTGCCCGGTACAAATACCAAATAAAACGCTCGTTGATTTTGGAATATTCCTTGATGCCATTCAATCTGGTACTGTGACGTCCACAAATATTCCACAAAAGATCATGTACTGTTTCTGGTGGGGCCTACGAAATTTGAGGTTTGCACATATTGGACTCTTTGTTGCCCTATAATAGTTTTTATCGGACATAAATTAGTTACAAACCAATTCGTAACTAATTCATACAACCAGTCTAATAAATTGTCAAGTGTCCTTAGCATGTAAGAAATGCATTTTTTTTTTTTTTTTTTATAATAGCATGTGCTTCTTACATGCTTTTTTAATACGATTAGAAATACATGTCATTTTAATAGACTGATTTGTATGAATTAACTAAAATCCAGTTTGTAGCTAATTAATTGCAGTTCCTTTTTATCGGTGTTTGTATTAATAAGCATGTCATGTTACACATTGATTAATTAGGTTATTATCTCATACATTATACTTCTTTAATTTTTGTAGTTCTCTTGGTCAAAACCTTCAAACAAGTACTTATTTCTGGGAAAACTGCTTCACAGTTTTTATTTCGATCTATGGTTTGCTACTGTTTTTATACTTCATCGGTAATGCACAGGTTGGTGCTCGACATCTTTAATTTTTGTTTTTTAAGATTCAAGACCGTTATTCATACAATTACGTGTGTCATTATCAGAATTAGATCAAATGGTTTCTGTGTGCACAAAAGAAAACACAACATGCTCTTATGTACCGGGACAAATAATATTCTAAAAGGCCAACTTAAAAGTTTATGATGCCCAAAAGTTTCGATAGTTCTTACAATTAATAATATGTTGAAATATTCAAATTCGTCCTATATATGGTACAATTAATAGTTCTAGTACTTAGTTATTAGTGTACATGTTTATAAAAATTAGTGAACAATTAAATATAAAAATGTTTTTCAGTGATTTGATAAACCAAATTTGTGTAACAGACATACATACAAATAGCAACTGAGAAGGCAGCTAATAAGGCTAAAAAGTTGGAGGAGATTGAATGTGAAATGGGACTTATAAAAACAAGAGTAGAGTCCTGGATGGCTAGAAACCATCTCCCTCACAATATGAAAGAGCCAATCATCAGCTGCATACGACAGAGACTGAAAGAAAACAAAGATTTTGATATGGACAAACTCATCTCCCATCTTTCTAAAGATCTTGTAACAGAGATTAAGCACCATCTTTGTTTACCCTTGCTACAAAAAGTGAGTTTTTTTTTTTTTTTTTTTTGAATATTCATACACCCTCATATAAATAATCATTTCTATAATATTGGACTTGTTCTCGATTGTTTGCAAGCTAGATTCCAATACTTGAAAATCAAGGTGAAAATCTGCTGGAACGGATCTGCGAATCTCTCAAGCCAAAGAACTACAATGAGGACAGCTACATTCTCCGGGAGGGAGAACCAGTTACTGCGATGGTCTTCACCACGCAAGGCAGTGTATGGTGCTTCAAAACCAGTAGTGATGAGAATGGTGACGGCGTTGATCATCATTCTATTGATAAATTTGAGCTGTACGGAGAAGAACTTCTACAATGGTTGAACCACTCCCCCTTGCATAAAAAAATGCTCCCAATTACCTCCGCCAAAACTGTCAGAACCCACTCAAAGGTTGAAACCTTTGCTCTAACGGCCAATGACTTGAAACATCTAGTTCCCATGCATACCAGAGCAGCAGAAGCTACAAAAGGGTTTGTACAAGGAGTTATACGGCACCTTAATTAAGGAAAAGAAGAATATAAATTTCTCCCAAAATGGCTAAGCAGAACAGTACTAGCAGCCTATTGGAAAATTCAAGACCAGCTGTGCCACACACATCTTTAGTTTTTCACTGTTAATGTTAACGGTCGCCACTTTCAACATCTTGATCATGTTTTTGTTTTTCTAATCATCTTAATTTGTACCTCCTTTTCCCCATGTTTTTCTTTACGCAATAAATTAATCAAGCTAGTCTTATTTTTGATGTCATTATTAGTTCTTCATATTAAATTCCCTTTTTTAATCTTTAATTGTATATGTTAAATATATTGGAGAGAGCCAAAGTAGGAGAGAGAGAAGAGAGAGAGCTGAAGTATAGGACTACATTGTATTGAGTCTGATATATTATGATGATTACATAAGTCTTTATATATAAAGAGTGATAAGCAATAAACTCTAAACTAATTAAGATAAGGAATAAAACTAAAAAATTTTCTAATGGTATAAAGTTTAGGGTTTAAGATTTAGGCATTGATGTATGTGTTTCAAGTTTTTCTCTACAACATAAGCAAATGGGGACTTCAAATGAAAAATTAAGTAGCTCTGATGTAAAGCCATAGAAGCTAACACTCAAGTTGCTTAGATAACAAGTGAAGAGAAGATGCGAAGAATAATTCCTCACTACTTCGTCATACCTAAGCCATGGCACTGAGAACCTCTGAATGAAGTCCTTTCGGTAGGGTTCCTCTATAGAGTTTCTTTCTGAAATTCCAAACGAGTAACTGCTAGCGGTGAGGGTGAGTCCCCAAACCGGTTGCCGGCTGTGGGGTGATTGTAAAAGGTAACGAGATGACTGAAGAAGGAGAGTTCATGGGAGAGGAAACACCCTTAACCAAGGGTGAACAGTCTGGGATTGCCATTACGGAGGAAGACGTGGCCGTGACGAGACAAAAAGGAAGAAACAACCTGATTGGCAAGATCTGGACTGACAAAAAAGTGAACAAGGAGGCTTTCAAAACTGTGCTTTCGATGTTGGGCGTGCTGAAGGCTGTGTTTCATTCCAAGAACTCCAAGAAAACCTGTGGATCTTTGAATTCTCAGATGCAGGGGTGAAGCAAAGAGTGATGGCAGGCCGGCCTTGGTTGTTTGAGCGGCAGATCCTCGTTCTAAATGATTTTGACGGCCATATTCCACTAGCTCGCATGGTTTTCTCTCATTCCCCATTCTGGATTCAGGTGCACGAAATGCCCTTGCTCTGTATGACCAAGGCGGTGGGGACCAAAATCGGAGAATCAATAAGGACATTGATTGATGTTGATGTCGAGAGTGATGGAGTTGGGTGGGGGAAAAGTTTGAGAATCTAGGTTATACTGGATCTTACGAAACCCCTGGAACGTGGAAGAGCACTGCTGCTAGGAGGGGAATCTGTTTGGGTGAAATTCAAATATGAACAACTTCCTATGTTTTGCTTTCAATGTGGCCGTATTGTTCATGAGGCGACAGGTTGTTTTGTTAATCAAAACAGGCGGACAGGTGTGAAAGAGGAAATCAAACAATGGGGTCTTGGCCTTAGGGCGGAAGAGACGCGAAAACAGAATTTTGAGGGTCTTCCTTGACCGGGGAATGGAGCAGGGGTGCCGGAGATGCCAAACCAGTCGCCGATCGGAAAGCAGAAACTCCCCCGTTACACCGACACGGCAAGTAGCGGATTTTCAGGGATACCCAATGATGATCAGCTTCCAAAAAAGGAAAAGAGTAATGCAGCAGCAAAATCTGGCATTAATGAGTCCATGCTCCAATCTATTAATTGGGACCATAATGGCTTCTTTAAGGAGCAAGATTCAAAAAGGAAAGGAAAAGGGGTGCTGTCCCCAAGAGGTAGTTCAATCGGCTGGGACCACACTTAATGAAGTGGAGGTCATTAGTTCGAATCCCCATCCCCTCTTGTGTGGACATGTCAAAAAAAAAAAGAAAAGGGGTGCTAAATGAGAAGATCCCAGAATTGAGGAATATGTCTGACAGGTTGGCAAAAGAGGTGAAAGATTCGCATGCAGGACAACCAAGAGGAGATTTTGTATTCAAATCTACAGGGGCTTCAAAAAGGAATGAAGGGCCGGGCATTCAATCCATGGGTCGAGCAAATGGAAAAGGCCCATGTGGGAAAAAGGCAAGTCTTGGTAGTGACGCTCAGGAGGCTATGGAGAGTGAAATAAATCAATTTCCATGGGGTGGCAGTGTTCGCTCATGGAAAAGGAAGGCTCGGGACAGCCCTGGATCAGACGTGAAAATGGGAGGTTTGAAGCATGCAACGGAATCCGAAGAAGTTTCAGCTGAGTTGGAAGAAGGGGAACATGACCCAACAATCATGGATTTGGCGGAGGCTGCGTTACAGTCCTGCCAAACACAATGATTCTCATTAGTTGGAACTGTCGGGGGCTTGGGAACCCCCGGGTAGTTCGAGACCTATGCCGTTTGGCAAAGGAGAAGAGACCCAACCTTTTGTTTCTAATTGAAACAAAAAGGACCATGAAGGAGATGGAAAGAATTCGGACTAAGCTCGGTTATGATTGTTTATTTGTGGTTGACCCAATTCAAAGAAGTGGGGGATTGGCGCTTTTGTGGAATAAGGACTGCTCCCTAGCTATACAAAATTATTCACGTCGTCACATTAACGCCATGATTCAATTGGAGGAGGAGGGGGTTGAGTGGAAATTTACCGGCTTTTACGGACATCCGGAGGTTGGAAAAAGGGACGAAGGTTGGGAGATTTTAAAATTTCTGAATACATGTACACCCATTCCATGGCTTAGCGTTGGGGATTATAATGAGATCGTGGATAATTCTGAAAAATGGGGAGTGGCTTGGAGAAAAGAGAGTCAAATGGAGAAGTTTCGGGACAAGTTGGAAGAATGCCAATTGAGTGACTTGGGCTTCAAAGGGCCTAAGTTCACGTGGACTAATGCAAGAGAAGATGGGGAATTCACAAAAGTGTGTCAAGACCAAGCTTTGGCGAATACTGAATGGCTTATGCACTTTGGGGAAGTTGAGGTTCAAGTGCTGGCCGCGAGATCTTCGAATCACAAACCAATAATGGTCACATTTACGAAATCCAACTGTTTACGGATAAATCGTAGACGCCCATTCAGGTTTGAGGCAAAGTGGTTGTTAGATGATGAGTACCAAAAGGTGGTAAGGAAGGCTTGGAGACATCATAGCAACGCAGGGGACATCATGGGGAGAGTAGCTAAAAAGCTAAAGTTTTGTAAAGGTGCGTTGTTCCAATGGAGTAAAAAGAAATATTGTGCTGTGGAAATTTTATTAAAAGAGAAAACAACCCAACTCACTGAATTACAAAATTATGAAGGCCCACACAACCAGATTGAAATCAAACAATTAAGGAATGAGATTGCACTCATTCTTGACCAAGAGGAGTTGAAGTGGCAACAACGAGCAAAGCAAAACTGGTTCACTCAAGGGGATCGTAATACCCCTTTTTTTTCATGCGTGGGCAAATCAAAGGAGACGGACTAATAAGATTTCCTGCATCAGGGAGGAAAATGGGAGGGTAAACAGGGACCACGACGGAATAATAAGGGCGTTTATCCACTATTTTAATTCCCTGTTTTCTACGGGTGGAACTAGCTAGTGGGGTGGAGGAATGCTTGGATGGGCTAGAATCACGTGTTACCATGGAAATGAATAGAAGGCTGCTTGCTGTGTTCACTTGTGAGGAGATAGAGGCTGCCCTTGCTCAGATGGGTCCCCTAAAGTCACCGGGTCCAGATGGTTACGCGGCTGTTTTCTATCAAAAAACATGGGATACGGTTAAAGATGAGGTTTGCAAAGCTATTCTTGGCTTTCTCAATGATGGTATTTTTGATCCAATTATTAATTATACTTTTATTGCTCTCATTCCAAAAAAGAAGAAGCCTAGTAGTGTGAGTGATTTTAGACCTATTAGCTTATGTAATGTTTTATATAAGTTAATAGCTAAGGTCATTGCAAATAGGCTGAAAAGTGTATTGCCTTTTATAATCTCTCCTTGTCAAAGTGCTTTTGTACCAGGTCGGTTGATAACCGATAACATATTGGTCGCATTTGAAGCTCTACATTCGATGAATGGGAGGAAAAGGGGACGTGAGGGGCATATGGCACTCAAGCTCGATATGAGTAAGGCCTATAATAGGGTGGAATGGGAGTTCTTGGAACGCATTATGTAGAAATTGGGTTTTGACCCTAGATGGATTTCTATGGTAATGGTTTGTGTTCGTACAGTCTCCTACTCTGTGTTGATTAATGGACAGGCTCATGGAAAAATCATTCCCACTAGGGGACTTAGATAGGGTGATCCTCTTTCCCCCTATCTTTTTCTTTTATGTGCGGAGGGATTAAGCCATTTGATTGGTAGAGCAGAGTTACAAAAGAAAATAACGGGGTTGGCTATTACTAGAGGAGGCGAGCGACTATCCCACTTGTTTTTTGCAGACGATAGCTTGCTTTTTTGCAAGGCAAGTGTCACAGAATGGGAGAATCTACAAGCAATCCTAATCGGATATGAAAAAGCATCGGGTCAATGCCTTAATAGACAAAAAACTTCAATCTTTTTCGGCAAGAATACCCTTCTAGAGCTTCGTGCATAACTTTTATCTCTAGTGGGAGCTAGCTCTACGGAAAGCTATGAGAAATACTTGGGTCTTCCAGCCCTCATTGGTAGATCACGCATAAAATCTTTTAATAGCCTTCATGGGAGGATTTGGAACCGGATGACGGGGTGGAAGGAGAAATTTTTGACTCATGCAGGGAAGGAGGTGTTGCTAAAGGCAGTAATTCAAGCAATCCCGACATACACTATGAGTGTCTTTCAACTCCCAAAAATTTTATGGAAAAAGATTAATTCCATGATGTCTCGCTTTTGGTGGGGGCATAAAGGAAACCTTTCAAAAATTGCTTGGTTGAGTTGGGATAAACTTGCAGTGGAAAGTGGGTGTGGAGGCTTGGGTTTTAGAGACTTAAAGTGTTTTAATCAAGCTCTTTTGGCCAAGCAAGGTTGGAGGCTTGTGCAGCATCCCGACTCACTGGTGGCCAAGGTATTGAAGCTAAATATTTCCCTCAACGAAATTTTTTAGAAGCCCAGCTGGGGAGCCATCCGTCTTATGCCTGACGAAGTATATGGAGAGCAAAGAGTTTGTTACAGGCAGGAATGAAATGGAGAGTGGGCAACGGGAAATCTATTAAAATTTGGGGGGACAAGTGGCTCCCAACTCCCACTTCTCATGCAGTACAATCACCAATCCACAGACTCTCCCCTGATGCATACGTGAGTGAATTAATTGATGAGGCAAGTTTCTGGTGGAATACCGCATTGATTCATGAGGTTTTTCTCAAGGAGGAGGCGGAAATCATTTGCAGTATGGTTATTTGTCCCACAGGGCAACCAGATGTTCTAGTATGGGCAGGTACTAAGAATGGAATTCTTACTGTTCGTAGCGCCTACCATTTAGCAAGAAGGCTCAAGGATATGCAGCATGGATCTAGTTCGACAGGGGTTCATTCTGGAGAACTTTGGCATAACATCTGGAAGGTTGGGGGACCAAGGGTGGTGCAACTATTTCTCTGGAAAGCATGCCAAAATAGCCTACCCACGAAGGGAAATCTATTTATACGCCATCTCACGTCGGATGGCTTGTGTCCTATTTGTGGGAGGGAAGAGGAGACTCTGGTGCATATATTGTGGAACTGCTTGTCTGCAAGGGACGTGTGGCTTGAGAGCCTTCGAAAGCTACAAAAATGCTCGAGTGAAGCTGGAGATTTTGCTGACTTATTTGCTAGGCTGTCTGGGTTCTTAAACAGGGAGGAGTTGCTACACTTTGCCACGGTGGCCAGGCAAATTTGGTTTAGGCGAAATTCTGTTATTCATGGAGGGGATTTGATACCACCATATATGGTAATTAGGAAAGCCAAAGAGCAGGTCGAAGGCTTTAAGAAGGCAATTCTCTCCTTAAGCCAAGAAGGTATGTCAGGAACAAACCAGGCAACTGTGGAACGACTGAAATGGATGGCACCGCCTGTTGGTTTTATTAAGATCAATTGGGATGCCTCCATTGACGTTGGGAACCAGAGGATGGGAATGGGGATGGTGGCACGGAATAACAGGGGGGAGGTGGTGGCCATGTACTGCACTACAAAGCCTTTTGTAATCGACCCTTCGGCTGCGGAAGCTCTGGCAGCGGCTCAAGCGGTTCACCTGGGAAGGAGAATGGCGTGGGGGGAAAATCATTCTAGAAGGCGACGCATTGGAGGTGGTACAGTTATTAAGGCATAGTGAACAGTGGCTGGGTAGCTTTGGGACGGTGATTGAAGACTAGAAGGGAGTTGGAGAACTTTCAAGAATGGCAGGTGGTGCACGTTCCACGTGCACTCAATGAGGTGGCACATGTTCTAGCCAAAATTGCTTTTAATTATGTAACTGATAAGCTGTGGGTGGATGATTTCCCAACTACTGTACTTCCACGTGCTCTCACAGAGCAAGCTTCTATTTCTTAATTAATGAAGTTTCTTTATTCTCAAAAAAAAAAAAAAAAAAAAAAAAAAAAAAAAATTTAGCATTGACCCTCATATAATTATTGGATATTAAAAATGAAAAGGAAAAGAAGAAGGAAAAAGAAAAGGAAAGGGATAGGTCTGAAGCGAGACCCAGCTGCGCAACACGTAGGAAATTATGATCGAGTAATGAAGTGCCAAAAAAGTGGGAATAACAAACCAACGGTAGTGGGCGAAGCTACAACCTGATACCCTAATCAATGGTAGTGGGCCAAGTTTTCATTTGCCAACTAAAAACTACTACCGGAAAGTTTTTAATTGCAACGTGATCTCCGTGGTAATTTTGTTAATTCACGGATTGTTTTCAAGTTAGAGCAATGAGGGAAAGGAGAAGATGAATTCGTAAGAAAGGATGAGATATTATAGCAAGTTAGGTTGCACTCATTTATTGAAGAGTGCCTAGACATAAAATACAAAAAAAATATTACATAAGCTCTTACTATGCACACCTTTTATTTTATTTTTATTATTATTATTTTTTTTGACATTGTAACTTCTGCTTTATGAAGTATAATGATTTTCATCCAATTGAGTTACCACTAGAAGACATTTACAAACACCTTTTAACTCTTTACTTCTAAATTAGGGTCATTTTGTGTACCCATATTTAAGGTTAAACTCCAGATTCCTGCAACACACAACCCTACCACACAGATAAGATAAGTCTAGATCGACTTTGCCGTGAGGTGTAACCTCAAAAAGAATATTTATTTTTGTCCAAAAGAATCTGATAAAGTTAACCACCAAATTTCAAAGCCTTAATCACTTGAGATGAGGGTTTCGTGATTGTGAAAACAATCCGAACAAAAAAAAAAATTACAAGGAAATAAGAAAACAAAAGACTTAAGAAATTACAACAAATAAAAACAAAAAAATTAAACCAAAATCTAATAATGGGCATTAGCGCAATATGTTTATATCTACACACTAAAGTCTTATAAGCTACATTTAGTCTTTTTTTGAATGATTTGATTGTACATAAAGAACTTCATTATATAGAGGCCAAATGAAAAGAGCTAAGCAATGTGGGACAAAACCTGGCCACATATATAGAAACAAAGGAAGAGGGACTTCTTGTAGTTTAACATAGCCAACCCTTTGAAATTATTTTACAATAATATTGTACTTAAATGGATTGATCCCACCCCACGAGTTCATTACTTAAAATGGGTTGATTACTTAATATTGTTATAAAGATAAAAAATACTGCCATTTTGGTCGAGGGAATTACGCATTTTGTCCTCCATCTGTTCTATGACTTCAGCAACAATGACGTCAATTAGCAAATTACACAACAACTTACGGATATATATGTCAATTACCTTTAACTCCATCGCCATAGATATGAGTAATCGTAGAAATCTCTATTGTGATTAGTCTCATGTAGTGGACTTTTTTATACTAACGTGCCTTAAGCCTAAGCTCCAGGCCGGAGGGGCCCAATATTTGGGTTGCTAAGTCCAATGAGATATTCATATCTCAATTACTAACAATACTCAATGTTGGGTTTAGATTTAGGTAAAATGTAAAATCAGTTTATTTGATATGTAATTAGCTCAATGTAATATCAAAATAAATTTAAAGGTTTCTAAGGTATGTTAAAAAAATAATTTAATTTCTTCAACCAAATTTCCTATACTAATTTAACAGATTTTGATAACGTGATATATTAAAGCGAATAAAATTGTGACACATGTCCTATTTAATTAAGTTTAACACTAACAAATTAAATTTGTTAAATTAATTGACAAAATTTGAGTGTAAAAATTAAATTGTTTATTTAGTATACCTCAGAAATCTTTGAATTTATTTTAATACTATAAGGAGCTAATTATAAGTCAAGTAAATCACATTTTTCCTTTAGTTTTAATCTTTTGCATTTTTTATTTTACTTTTTACTTAACTACTCAGATATATATTGCAATTTCCAAGTTTTATCTATGAGCATAATATTCTTGCCTTGTTGGATGGACCAATGGGACACCACTCCGGCGTGCAAAACAAGCTAAGGAAAAGATCATTGGAGTGATGTCAGCGAGAGCCGAGTGACATATATATATATATATATATATATATATATATATATATAAATGGCTAATTTATGTACGTCATGCATTTTTTTCAAGAGTGGTTTTTGGGTGAGACCTTTTCAGAGTTTTTTTGGTAAGACCTTTTCAAGATTTTTTTGGATGATGATGTTTCTTGCCATGTGGCACGTAATAAGCACATAATCTCGTAGGAGTTATATAATGAGAAGGAATTAAGTTGTGAAGTCGTCGCCAGTGTCTATCCAACAGAAATTTACAGAATACTTAAAGAGAATAACTTTTATAGGGTCTTAGTACAAACCAAGGCCTTTGTGCCCTCTAATAAGAAGGCGACACATCAGCGCGAAACACTATAACAAAAATATGGTGTTCCACCTAATCTTTTTTCTAGAATACCTAAAATAAAACACCTTCTAGAATAACACTTTCATATTTTTCTCCAAAACCACACCAGCCACCAACTTGCCGCCGGAGACACTATTGGAGACGCCGCCGAAGACAACGCCGGCCAGTACAAAAAAAGCCGGAGATGACGCTGTCTGGTACAGAAAACGCCGGGTAAGAACCAAGCTCCTCCTCCCTTTCTCCGGCGCCCCTCTCTCTCACCGGCGGCAGCAAAGAAATTTTTTTTTCTCTGCTGCAGTGCTCCCTCTCCCTGATCTCCTTCTCTCTCTCTCTCTCTCTCTCACACACACACTAGCAGCAGAGAAAAAATTTCTTTGCTGCCGGTGCTCCCTCTCCCTCTCCCTCTCTCTTTTTCTCTGCACCGGCAGCTGAGAAAAAAAAATTTCTCTGCTGCCGCCGGTGAGAGAGAGCTTGGTTCTTACCCGGCGTTTTCTGTACCTGACGGCGTCATCTCCGGCTTTCTCTGTACTGGCCGGCGTCATCTCGGGCGTTGTCTCTAGTGGCGTCTCTGCCAGTGTCTCCAGCGGCAGGTTGGTGGCTGGGGTGGTTTTGGAGACATATGAAAAAGTTATTCTAGAAGGTGTTTTGTTTTAGGTATTCTAGAAAAAAGATTAGGTGGAACACCATATTTTTGTTATAGTGTTCCACGCTAATGTGTCGCCTTCTTATTGGAGGACACAAAGGCCTTGGTTTGCACCAAGACCATATAAAAGTTATTCTCATAGTTAAATACTTTATAATCAAAATATATCACACTACGTCAATAAGATATTAGCTAGTTCTTTTTGTTTTTTGCTTTTTCTTTAAGAAAACAATAGAAAAAACTATAAAAATAAAAATAAAAATAAAATAGAGAATAATATATAAAATCTTTTAGTGTGTATATAGAGAAAAACAGTAACTAAAATAAAAATGTAAAATTTTAAACTAAATATTTTAGCTACTTTTTCTGAGATGCTCATGGTCATGCATGGGTGAAAATCTCATTGTTTTTTAGCCCTTTTGATCAAGTGGACCCTTGGCAGTTAACTAGAAGTCTAGAGCAAGACCGGAGGCGGAGGGAATTATGTAGTATATCACTTACTTTTCTAATATTCCTTAATCATATAATTTGGCTGGGAAATTTCCAAGTTCCATTTTTTTTTTTTTTTCTGCTTTACCATTCTCTGGCTGACTTGACTTTGTAATTAATGAATATTGAATTAATTACAAAAACAAAAGTAGAGTCCTGGATGGCTAGAAACCATCTCCCTCACAATATGAAAGAGTGGATCATCAGCTGCATATGACAGAGATTGAAAGAAAAAAAAGATTTTGATATGGACAAACTCATCTCTCATCTTTCTAAAGATCTTGTAACAGAGATTAAGCACCATCTTTGTTTACCCTTACTACAAAGAGTGAGTTTTTTTTTGTTTTTTTTGTTTTTTGTTTACAGTAGTTGAATATCCATACACTCTTCATATAAATAATCATTTCTATAATATTTGGCTTGTTTGCAAGCTAGGTGGTTCCAAATCTTGAAAATCAAGGTGATCAAAATCTGCTGGAACAGATCGATCTGCGAATCTCTGAAACCAAAGTATTACAATGAGGACATCGACATTCTCCGGGTGGGAGAACCACTTACGGCGATGGTCTTCACCACGCAAGGTAGTGTATGGTGCTTCAAAACCAGTTATAATGATGAGAATGGTGACGGTGCTGATCATCAGTCAATTGATAAATTTAAGCTCTACGGAGAAGAACTTCTACAGTGGTTGAACCACTCCCCCTCGCACAAAAAAATGCTCCCAATTACCTCCACCAAAACTGTCAGAACCCACTCAAAAGTTGAAACCTTTGCTCTAATGGCCAATGACTTGAAACATCTAGTTCCCATGCATGCCCAAGCAGCAGAAGCTACAAAAGGGTTTGTACAAGGAGTTATGCGACACCTTAATTAAGGAAAAGAAGAAAATATATTTCTCCCAAAATGGCTAAGCAGAACAGAACTAGCAGTTTGTTGAAAAATTCAAGACGTACCCGCTGAGCCACACGCGTCTTTATTTTTTCAATGTTAATGTTAACAGTCGACACTTTCAACATCTTGATCATGTTTTTGTTTTTCTAGTCATCTTAATTTGTACCTCCTTTTCCCCATGTTTTTCTTTACACAATAAATACATCAAGCTAGTTTTATTTTTGGATGTCTTTATTACTTCTTCATATTAAATTTTCTTTTTTAATCTTTAATTGTATAAGGTTTAGAGTTTAGGGATTACGCATTGAGCCTCATATAATTATTGAATTTTAAAATGAAAAAGAAAAGAAAAAGGAAAAGGAAAGGGATAGGTCTGAAGTGAGACGCAGCTGCACAACACGTACGGAATAATGAAGTGCCGAAAAAGTGGGAATAACAAATCAACGGTAGTGGGCAAAGCTACAACCTGGTACCCCTATCAATGGTAGTTTTTTCTTAAAATTTACGAAGACAAGTCAAAAGAATGGAAATTGGAAATAGCTCTAGCATTATTGTACGAAATGAGATGCCGGGCCTCTCTCACTTGTCAAAATGGACCGGGGGTGGGGGACTTGGCCTGCAATATTGTACACTTCACCTTTACAATCTGTAATTATTGTGATGGAAAATGCTACATTTTTTAAATTTTCTTCTTAAAATTTTTTTTAAAATAATATATCACAATTTTATAAAATTATTATTTTCAAAAATGCGCTATTATCCTTTAAAATGGTGACAAATCATTTAAGAATCAATTTTTAGATAAATTTGTTGATAAATATAGTATTTCTCTAATATGATTATGATTGCATGTAATAGGGCCAAGTTTTCAATTGGCAACTAAAAACTACTACCAAAAAGTTTTTAATTGCAAAGAGATAAGTACGAAAATACTACGTACTACCTTCTAATATTATTGACAAGTGGTAAATTCATTTAACAGTTCCTAATCATGACAAGTGGTAAATTCATTTAGAAGTTCCTAATCATGCAGTATTCTACAATAATATATAAATATTTTGATGATGAAGAATCTCGCCTTCCAAATCAGTGTTATTTTGTGTATCCATCCTTAAAGTTATGTTGGTTTGTTTATCATAAAAAATAAAAAAAAATAAAAAAAAATAAACCTTTAGACTTGTGCAACACGGCTTTACCACACAGATCAGGTAAGTCAAGACTTCGCTGCGAAAAGTAACTTTAAAGAATTATTTTTTCTCAAAACAAAAATAAAAAGTCAAACTTTAAACTTCAAAGCATTTTGTCCTTTTGCCCTTGAGACAACCTTTTGTGCATTTTGGTCGAGGGCATTACGCATTTTTGTCCTCCATCTGTCCTATCACTTCAGCCATGCATGCATAACGACGTCAATTAGAAAATTGCACAACGACTTATGGACACAGGACACATATCTCAATCGCCTTTGCCTCAATCTCCACGAATATAAGTAATTCTAGAAGCCATCACATCATATTAACAGGCCTTAAGCCTAACTTCCATGCGGAGGGGGCGAATATTTGGGTTGCTAAGTCCAATGAGATATCCACATCTCAATAATACTCAATGTTGGGTTTAGTTATAGGAAAAATGTAAATTCAGTCCCCATTGTTTATTTGATTTGTAATTAGTTCTATTTATTATCAAAATAAACTCGAAGATTTTTGAGGTATGTCAAAAAAAAATTTAATTCCTCCAGCCAAATTCTGTGTACAAATTTAACAGATTTCGATAACGTAAAATGCTAGAGTCATTAAAATTGTGACACGTGTCCTATTTAAGTAAGTTTCAAACTAACGAAATTTGTTTAATTAGTGGA
>NC_081541.1:1728434-1735711 GCF_901000735.1 Corylus avellana
CTTCTTCTTCTCTTCTCCCTTCTTTTTCTTCTACTTCTCTTCTTCTTCTTCTCTTCTCCCTTCTTTTTCTTTTTCTTTTACTTCTCTTCTTCTTCTCTTCTCCCTTTCTTTTTCTTCTTCTCTTCTCCTTTTCTTTTTCTTCTCCTTCTTCTGCTTTCTTTGATCTGCCGTGGAGAGAGAGAGGAGAGGAGAGAGATCAGAAAGTGTAGGGAAAATAAATGAGGAGAGAAGAATAAAAAGAGAAAAAAATTGAGGGAAAATAAGAAGTGTTTCAAATTTCAAAAATCCGCCCCAAATTTTTTTTTTCTTTCCTGATGCTCTATTTTTGGTGCGTCAGAAAATTCTGATGTGTCTAATTGGCCCGTCAGAATTTTCTGACGTGCCAAATTGGAGCGTCAGAATTTTCTGAAGCACCAAATTGAAGCGTCAGAAAATTCTGACGCTCCAATTTGGCGCGTCAGAATTTTCTGATGCATCAAATTGGAGCGTCAGAAAATTCTGACGCGCCAAACTGGCGCATCAAAATTTTCTTACGTGCTATTTCAACACGTCAGAAAATTCTGACGTGCTATTTTTAGCACGTCAGAAAAATATTTTCTGACGTGGCAAAAAGTATTTACTGTTTGCCACGTCAGAAAATTGTTATTTTTTTGTAGTGCTACTAGGTCCCCATCATATCCTTTTCCCTCAAGCTCCCCATCAGTTGACTCCATCCTATATTACCACTCGTCCACTCACATTCCACCCCCACATCAGACGCCTCCCTCCCAACCATTTATACCTCCTTCTACTTCAATTCAACCCCTACATCCCATGACTACTAGGTCCCGCACAGGCTCCATTAAACCCAAGACCTTCCCCGATTATACCCTTCACTATTGTACCAAACATCCTTTCAAAGCCTTGAGTGCTGTCTTTCCCGAGATTAAGGCCACCCGTTTCAACCAAGCCAACTTAGCACCTGAATGGCGTTTGGCTATGTAGCAAGAGTATGAGGCCCTTATAAAAAATGGCACCTGGACTTTATGTCCAAAACCTGATCCGCAGTAAATGGGTTTATAAAATTAAAAGAAAACCTGATGGCACTATCGACAGATTTAAAGCCCGTCTTGTGGCTAAAGGATTTGATCAGAGAAGTGGCATTGACTACACTGAGACATTCAGTCCAGTGATTAAACTAGCTACTATCCGACTTGTACTGGCTCTTGCTGTTTAATTTGACTGGAACATCAAGCAACTCGATGTCTCAAATGCCTTTTTGCATGGTACTCTCAATGAAGATGTCTTTATGGAGCAACCTCAAGGATTTATGGATCCCCATCACCCTACCTTTGTTTGCAAACTCCATAAGGCCTTATATGGCCTTAAGCAAGCACCTCAGGCATGGTTCAATCGACTATCTCTTTCTTTGCAGCATCTAGGTTTTGTGGGCTCCTTGGTTGATTCCTCACTTTTTATTTTTCAATCAAATAATGTTGTAATTTTCTTACTTGTTTACGTTGATGATATCTTAGTCACAGAAAATAACAAGGCTGCCATTTCATCCCTCATCCATGCTCTACAACAAAAATTTCCTTTAAAGGACCTTGGTGACTTAACGTTTTTCTCAGGTATTGAGGTTGCTCGCACTCCCACTCAGCTCCATCTACGACAAACCAAGTACATCACAGATCTCCTTCACAAAACTGGAATGGTTGGAGCAAAGCCTTACTCAGCTCCATGTGTGTCACACTCATAGCTTTCTTCCTCAGCTGGCGACCCCCTACCCCACCCCAGCATCTATAGTCAGGTAGTCAGTGCCTTACAATATTGTACTCTTACTCGACCTGACATCGCCTACTCTGTTAATCAACTCTGTCAACATTTACACTCTCCAACCACTCTACATTGGATAGCTACTAAGTGAGTCCTTCGCTACCTGAAGGGTACGCCCAATCATTTTCTTCGTTTTTCAAAAGGCCCACACTATTTAGCGACTTTTTGTGACTATGATTGGGCTGGTAACCCAGATGATCGCCGATCCACAACCGGCTTTGGTGTTTTCTTTGGCCCGTCTTTGATCCCTTGGTGTGCAAAGAAGCAACATATCGTGTCTCGTTCCTCTATTGAAGCCGAATAAAGAGCTTTGGCCATGCTCACTGCCGAACTTTATTGGCTCTGTATGCTCTTTAAGGAACTCCATGTTCCCTTGCCAATTGTTCCTAAAATATGGTGTGACAATCTCGGTGCCTTAGCTCTTGCCTCCAATCCCGTTTATCATGCCTAGACAAAGCATATTGAACTGGATTACCATTTTATCCGCGAGAAGGTTCTCAATAAAGATATCTCAATGCACTATTTGTCCACTCATGACCAAC
The DNA here is from genome assembly GCF_901000735.1 of Corylus avellana. Lineage (NCBI taxonomy): Eukaryota > Viridiplantae > Streptophyta > Magnoliopsida > Fagales > Betulaceae > Corylus > Corylus avellana. Next base: position 1,730,792 of record NC_081541.1, read on the forward strand.
TCGCTGATATCTTTACCAAAGGTCTCACCTCCTCTCGTTTCCTTTTTCTTCGTGACAAGATTATGGTGCTTAGCTCCTCCATTAGCTTGCGGGGGGCTGTAAGCAAGTACACTATGATTCTAGCTCATGGTACATACACACAACACTAATCACGGGATCCCACGACAACTGTATAATGTTCAAGGTGTTACTCTTCTCCAACAGCTATAAGGAGATTCTCCTCTAACAACTATATGAAACTTATTTTCTTGTGAGCTCTACCTAACGGCTCCTTCCATATATTGCACAATGCGTATCTATTCATATGTACGGATATCCATTCCTTTCATATGTATATACGGTCATAACTAGTTCCCATATATGAGCACTTGTCATGTATAATGTAAGACCAACACTGTAATCATATATTATAAATAAGACAACATGGACCTCCAAAATATTCAAGGGAGCATCCATTTATTTTCATTAATCAGATCAGTTGACACTTCACCATATTTCAGGAATAAATATCAATTTCTCTTCATTTTAAATATTAGAATGGATTTCTTGCCATATTTTTCACCATATTTTTCAATATAATAGATAGATATTATTCATATTAAGTATTGTCTTATTTAACCAACCTCAAACCATTGTAATTAATTACATGGGGGAAGTCCAGAGATAAGAAGTCAAAGTAAAAAGAAGAATAAAAAATCAAACCTTAGTAAAACTTGCACGTTGATCAAAACCTCGATATTGAGGTTCCGCAAGATAAGCCAATTACTCTCCTCCTATTTTTTTTTTTTTTTAATTAATTAATTTTTTTTTATTATTATTATTATTGTTATAACAGTTTTCAACACTGTAAATGCGCTTTCTTTGGGGTCTTCAATACGTCGTCGTCTAGCACTCCAAATCACTACAATAAAGCAATATTGGCAAAGTGGTTCTCTGAAGAACCAGGGACACTCCGATGCCAAAATTAGAAAGTTTCTAAGAGAAATATTGCACTTCAACGCACAATAATTCAATACGCTCAAAGCGACTAATTAAGCTCTGAGAGAGAATATGAGAAGATAGTAGATTATTCAAGATCTGAGAGAATATTTCATCCTCCTCTAGTATCTTGTGTAGGGGCCTATTTATAGGGCTGGGCTGTAGAAGTAGGCTTGAACTAGCTCTTCTTATTTGAGTTTATTGGGAGTCCATAGTTGAGATAGAACTCAACAGCTATCATGTAGAAATAAACCTTCAACAGATATTATGTAGAGATAATCTTGAGTAGTCATCTTGTAGAGATAAGTATGACGTCTTTATTCCAATATTATTTTAATTAGAATATAAGACTATTAATTAATTAAATAGCCCTTGCTATTTAATTAATATCTTTATGGACCATTCCTTGGCCATTGGGCCCAGAATTTGGTGGGCTTGTAGTGTGAATTTATTCCCAACAGTTACCCCCCAATTCCCTTAGCCAAGGTACTTGAGTAATGGGAATTTAGTCAAAGCCTTCTAACAGCTTGTTGTTTTACTTTTTTCGAGACTCGTGTCTCCCTAGTGAGTGTGCTTTGAGCTTGCCAGTTGAAGCTCTTCAGCTCTGTTTTTGGCATCGCCTGAGTTCCCGGGAGCACCCCCCAGCCCTATCCTTTGCCCGGAGGTTAAATCCGTCCTAGTTCCGAGATACCCGAGGATCATGCCCAGGTCTCTCTCCATGTCGTCAAGATAATCCAAATCTGCACAATAACCTTTAAGCCTTAATTTATAAGTCTTTCGACAAACTAACCTTTGTTCCCCGTTCGCCTTGGGGTAATTTCTTGTTTTTGTCCAAGGTTTTCTCTTTGTCTCTTTGTTGTCGAGAGCACCCCCAACTCTTTCCTTTGCCCGGAGGTTAAGTCTGTCATATCCTTGAGACACCCGAGGATCATGCCCAGTTCTCTCTCAAATGCCTGTTTTGACAAACTAGGCTCCGAACCTACGTAATAATCTCCAAACAATAATTCACAAGCCTTTCAATAAACTAACCTTTGTTCCCGATTCGCCTTGGGGTGATTCATTGTTTTTGTCCAAGGTTTTCTCCTTATCTCTGTGAATCTTCTAGTTTTTGTCCAAGGTTTTCTCATTGTCTCCAGGAATAAACCTGTACAATAATCTACTAATAATGATTTATAAGTTTTTCAACAGACTAACATTTTGCTCCCTGTTAGTCTTGGGTTTTTGGCTAGGGTTTTCTCCTTGTCTCTGGGCATGCTTATTGTTTTTTACCGGGTTATCTCTTGTTAATTGTTTTTGCCCAAGGTTGTCTTGTTTTTTACTGGGTTGTCTCCCGTTACTTGTTTTTACCCAAGGTTGTCTCCTTGTTGCTGGGGATGAGTCTTCTTGTTTATTGCCCGGGTTGTCTCCTTGTCCTTGGTTTAGACGGTTGTCTCACTATTCTTGTTTTTGCCCAAGGATTTTTCCTTGTCCTTGTTTGTTGCCAGGTTGTCTCTCGTTGATTGTTTTTACCCAAGGTTTTCTCCTTGTCCTTATTTTAGAGGGTTGTCTCCCTATTCTTGTTTTTGCCCAAAGTTTTTTCCTTGTCTTTGGTGGTGACATATCTGGGGGTGACATACCCGGTTCTTCTTTGACATATCTGGGGAAAAAAGAAAAAAAAAGAAAAGGAAAGGAGAATACTACTTCCACTTAAAAGCAAAATGGAAAAAGTAGTAATATACTAGATGATTTTGAGAAGGAGCTGGGCTAGCTCATAGGGAGTTGTAGTATTTAAAAATGGGGATTTTGTTGCGGTATTTTTAGAAAATTGATATTTTTGTATTTCTCAATTTGCTTTGAACTCAAGTTTTGAGGCATAAACATGAGTGCTGTAATCTCTATTTTATTATACTGGATCAGATTTGTTATGTTGTTGGGAATAAATTCACACTACAAGCCCACCAAATTCTAGGCCCAATGGCCACGGATAGGCCCATGAAGATATTAATTAAATAGCAAGGACTATTTAATTAATTAATACTCTTATATTCCAATTAGGATAATATTGGAATAAAGACGTCCTACTTATCTCTACATGATATCTGTTGAAGGTTTATCTTTACATGATAGCTGTTGAGTTCTATCTCAACTTTGGACTTTCAAATCAATTCAAATAAGAAGATCCAGTCCAAGTCTACTTCATCTCTCCGAGCCTATAAATAGACCCCGACACAAGGTACTAAGATATCTTGAATACTGAAATATCCACACACATATTATTGAGCATATTGAATTATTGTGCGCCGAAGCACAATATATCTCTTAGGAATTTTCTGACTTTGGCATCGGAGTGTTCCCGGTTCCCCGGGAACCCCCTTACAATATTGCCTTTTTTGTAGTGATTTGGAGTGCACGACGACGTATTGAAGATCCCGAAGAAAGCGCATCTACCGTGTTGAAAACTGTTCTAACAGTGTAATATTTTTTAATCTATACTTAGAAGTTTTTCATGCATGTAAATTTGACGTTTACTTGTGTGTTGCTCTCTTGATATTTAATTAATTGCTTGTGTGATTTGTTCTACTTATTATTTGAATCATTAATTAAATGCACACAGTAGTTTAGCCTTCCATGATCATAATTGATCGATATATACCTGCCGCAATCCAAGGATTATATATAAATGCTTGAATGCTAATTACCAAAGCCTCACAATTCATCATAAATGGAATAGGATTTTATCCATTTGAAATGAAATGGATAGTATCCAAGGTCATTATTTAAAATTTGTTTTTCTAACTGTGTATATAAACAAATCTTTGAAAAAAAAAAATTGAATCATGTATAACTCTGTATATATTAGAAAAATTCTTAAAATTTGAGAAAAACGTGACTTATTAAAGCAAAACAGAAATAAGAATTAAAAAAAAAAAAAAAAAAAAATTAAGATGAGATAATCAAACTTACATGACTGGGAAGGATATATAAAAAAATATTGAATGCAGCTTTAATCCATACTCTTTTATAGAGTTTACTGGAACTTTTGATATGTTTTTTCTATGATAGGTAGATTCGAAGAACTCTTGGCACATATTGCAGGAGAACAAAGAGGTTTATGACCTTCCTTATGTCCAAAAAGTTGGAGCTTGTCGACATTTGTGTATAAGTAATTGGAACTAAAACCTGGACAAATTACGAGCAGCATGCGTAAGATGTACTTAATACAGGAAAAGAAATTGCTGAAAAAGAAACCCACAAACCAAATTGCTGAATTATCTTTGCTTCAAGCACTGCAAGCCCCTTAATTAAGTGCATACAAATAATAAGCAAGCTGAGTTATCTTTACTTCATGATAGAATTATTCTCTTTGCATCGTTAAAGCACTTGAAAAATTAAAAAATTCACAAAAAATTCACAAAAAAAAAAAAAAAACAGTTTAGAAGCATAAAGTTCTCCCTTACTTGTGGGAGTGGAAGAATAGCGAGGATGTCAATTGGAAAGTACGTCCTTAAATACCTCTTCACTATTTGCCGAGGCTGCCGATCATTTTGAGCTAACCCAATTTGTCCATTTCTACTACCAAAGTATCTGAAAATGATATTCCTGACATAAATCATATCGAACACCGATCGGAAAAAAATAGCTGTGATCATTAATCTTCTATCTAACGTAAGACACTTGCCATCTTGGTTAATCACAGGAAGGAACAAGAACAAAGGGTCCACATATAGTATTGCAATCCCAAACGACACTATAAATATCGCATGCCACTAAACTATGGAAGCTCCCTTTGGGTCATCTTGGCCACCAGATTGATTCTCAGTATCCCAATTCCTGATCGAGTTAACAGAAATGTTATGAGTTAATAAGTTCTTTATAATTAGCTCGTATTTTTCATTAAATTTGTAGGATTCACATAAATTCACAAATTTAATAGTTGATTTATAAAATAAAATGTGCCAAATA
>NC_081541.1:1735811-1748407 GCF_901000735.1 Corylus avellana
CGGTGCTCCCTCTCCCTGATCTCCCTCTCTCTCTCTCTCACACACACACACTGGCAGCTGAGAAAAAATTTCTTTGCTGCTGGTGCTCCCTCTCCCTCTCTCTTTTTCTCTGCTGCCGCCGGTGAGAGAGAGGGGCGCCGGAGAGAGGGAGGAGGAGCTTGGTTCTTACCCGGTGTTTTCTGTACCGGACGGCGTCATCTCCGGCTTTCTCTGTTCTGGCCAGCGTCATCTCAGGCGTTGTCTCTGGTGGCGTCTTTGGCAGTGTCTCCGGCTGCAGGTTGGTTGCTGGGGTGGTTTTTGAGAAAAATATGAAAAAGTTATTCTAAAAGGTGTTTTGTTTTAGGTATTCTAGAAAAAAGATTAAGTGGAACACCATATTTTTGTTATAGTGTTCCACACTGATATGTCGTCTTCTTATTGGAGGGCACAAAGACTTTGATTTGCACCAAGACCATATAAAAGTTATTCTCATAGTTAAATACTTTATAATCAAAATATAGCACACTACATCAATAAGATATTAGCTAGTTCTTTTTGTTTTTTGCTTTTTCTTGAAGAAAACAATAGAAAAATGTTAGGGGTGAACACCAATTTCAGATGCTCCGCGGAATTAATCTACCCCTCTTTGTGCAAATTAAATAATAACGCAATAGCAATATAATAATCAAGCAAACCCACAAGCAAGACACCAAGATTTTTACGTGGAAACCCTTGCAATGCGAAAGTAAAAACTACGGGACCTAGTCCAATTAAATCTTCCACTATCAACAATAATGAGTTTACAATTTGTCTTCCCTAGAGAAATATCTAGAGGTTATCACCACATCAAGAATACATGCATTCTTATATTAAACATAAAATCATCACCTTAAAGTGGATTCCAACAAGAATAAAAAAAGATCTCACCAAGTAGGTATTGGCAACCAAGCGATTGGAGAGGAATTCCAACGATCGACACCAGTCAATACGTAACACTCGTCGTCAGGAGCAATACTCTAAAATTGCATCAAGATCGAACCACAAATGACCTTCCAATCTCTGACGGATGTGAAAAAAAAAAAAAAGGCATAACTTTTTTTTCTTGTTCTTTTTTTTTTTTTTCTGCCCCTGCGCCGCACTCACTCTTTCTTTCTTCTCTCTTTTTTTTTTTTTTCTTGTCTCACGTCTTATATATATACAACACACAAAAGGGTTTAAAACCCTTTGTTGCTGCCACGTGGTCCCCACATAAAGAGGGACCACTCCAACAAATCTCTCCCTCCCGATTATGTGGGGGGCTCCACCAATCCCACCGCGCTTCTGCAAATTTCAAGCTATTGCATAGGCAACGATTTAGTCATCAAATCTGACCCATTATCAGCAGTATAGAGTTTCTCAATCTGTAACAGCTTATCTTCCAGTGCATCACAAATCCAATGACACTTAACATCGATATGTTTCGATCTTGAATGAAAAGTTGAATTCTTACTAAGATGGATGATACTCTGACTGTCACAATAAAGCACATACCTCTCTTGCTGTAGACCCAGTTCTTATAAGAACTTTTTCATCCATAACAATTCTTTAGCCGCTTTAGTAATAGCTATGTACTCTGCCTCTGTGGTAGACAAAGCAACACACTTCTGCAATCTGGATTGCCATGACACTGCTCCCCCTGAATAAGTAATCAGGTACCCTGAAGTAGATTTTCTAGAATCAATATCCCCAGCCATATCTGCATCTGTAAACCCATCAAGCACCTGTTGACCACTGCCGAAACACAAACATACTCTTGAAGTACCTCTAAGATACCTGAGAATCTATTTCACAGCTGCCCAATGTTCTTTGCCAGGATTAGAAATGACTTGAAACATTTAATGGTTGACTAAACTATTAACTCTCTATAACAACAGCAAAAACTATAAAAATAAAAATAAAATAGAGAATAACATATAAAATCTTTTAGTGTGTATATAGAGAAAAACAGTAACTAAAATAAAAATGTAAAATTTTAAACTAAATATTTTAGCTACTTTTTCTGAGATGCTCATGGTCATGCATGGGTGAAAATCTCATTGTTTTTTAGCCCTTTTGATCAAGTGGACCCTTGGCAGTTAACTAGAAGTCTAGAGCAAGACCGGAGGCGGAGGGAATTATGTAGTATATCACTTACTTTTCTAATATTCCTTAATCATATAATTTGGCTGGGAAATTTCCAAGTTCCATTTTTTTTTTTTTTTCTGCTTTACCATTCTCTGGCTGACTTGACTTTGTAATTAATGAATATTGAATTAATTACAAAAACAAAAGTAGAGTCCTGGATGGCTAGAAACCATCTCCCTCACAATATGAAAGAGTGGATCATCAGCTGCATATGACAGAGATTGAAAGAAAAAAAAGATTTTGATATGGACAAACTCATCTCTCATCTTTCTAAAGATCTTGTAACAGAGATTAAGCACCATCTTTGTTTACCCTTACTACAAAGAGTGAGTTTTTTTTTGTTTTTTTTGTTTTTTGTTTACAGTAGTTGAATATCCATACACTCTTCATATAAATAATCATTTCTATAATATTTGGCTTGTTTGCAAGCTAGGTGGTTCCAAATCTTGAAAATCAAGGTGATCAAAATCTGCTGGAACAGATCGATCTGCGAATCTCTGAAACCAAAGTATTACAATGAGGACATCGACATTCTCCGGGTGGGAGAACCACTTACGGCGATGGTCTTCACCACGCAAGGTAGTGTATGGTGCTTCAAAACCAGTTATAATGATGAGAATGGTGACGGTGCTGATCATCAGTCAATTGATAAATTTAAGCTCTACGGAGAAGAACTTCTACAGTGGTTGAACCACTCCCCCTCGCACAAAAAAATGCTCCCAATTACCTCCACCAAAACTGTCAGAACCCACTCAAAAGTTGAAACCTTTGCTCTAATGGCCAATGACTTGAAACATCTAGTTCCCATGCATGCCCAAGCAGCAGAAGCTACAAAAGGGTTTGTACAAGGAGTTATGCGACACCTTAATTAAGGAAAAGAAGAAAATATATTTCTCCCAAAATGGCTAAGCAGAACAGAACTAGCAGTTTGTTGAAAAATTCAAGACGTACCCGCTGAGCCACACGCGTCTTTATTTTTTCAATGTTAATGTTAACAGTCGACACTTTCAACATCTTGATCATGTTTTTGTTTTTCTAGTCATCTTAATTTGTACCTCCTTTTCCCCATGTTTTTCTTTACACAATAAATACATCAAGCTAGTTTTATTTTTGGATGTCTTTATTACTTCTTCATATTAAATTCTCTTTTTTAATCTTTATTTGTATAAGGTTTAGAGTTTAGGGTTTAGGCATTAACCCTCATATAATTATTGGATTTTAAAATGAAAAAAAAAAAAAAAAAAAAAAAAAAAAGGGAAAGGAAAGGGAAAGGGAAAGGGATAGGTCTGAATAGAGGCCCAGCTGCGCAACACGTATGGAATAATGAAGTGCCGAAAAAGTGGGAATAACAAATCAATGGTAGCGGGCGAAGCTACAACGTACCTGGTACCCCAATCAACAGTAGTTTTTTCTTAAAATTTACGAAGACAAGTCAAAGGAATGGAAATTGGAAACAGCTCTAGCATTATTGTACAAAATGAGATGCCGGGCCTCTCTCACTTGTCAAAATGGACTGGGGGTAGGGGACTTGGCGTGCAATATTGTACACTTCACCTTTACAATCTGTAATTATTGTGATGGAAAATGCTACACTTTTAAAATTTTCTTCTTAAAAATTTGTTTTTAAATAATATGTCACCATTTCATAAAACTATTATTTTAAAAAATGTGCTATTATCCCTTAAAATAGTAACAAATCATTTAAGAATCAATTTTTAGATAAATTTGTTGATAAATATGGTATTTCTCTAATATGATTATGATTGCATGTAATAGGGCCAAGTTTTCAATTGGCAACTAAAAACTACTACCAAAAAGTTTTTAATTGCAAAGAGATAAGTACGAAAATACTACGTACTACCTTCTAATATTATTGACAAGTGGTAAATTCATTTAAAAGTTCCTAATCATGACAAGTGGTAAATTCATTTAGAAGTTCCTAATCATGCAGTATTCTACAATAATATATAAATATTTTGATGATGAAGAACCTCTTCTTCCAAATCAGTGTTATTTTGTGTATCCATCCTTAAAATTATGTTCGTTTGTTTATCAAAAATAAACAAACAAAGAAAACTTTAGACTTATGCAACACGGCCTTACCATACAGATCATGTAAGTCAGGACTTCGCTGCGAAAAGTAGCTTTAAAGAATTATTTGTTCTCAAAACAAAAATAAAAAGTCAAACTTTAAACTTCAAAGCATTTTGTCCTTTTGCCCTTGAGACAACCTTTTGTGCATTTTGGTCGAGGGCATTACGCATTTTGTCCTCCATCTGTCCTATCACTTCAGCCATGCATGTATAACGACGTCAATTAGAAAATTGCACAGCGACTTATGGACACAGGGCACATCTCTCAATCGCCTTTGCCTCAATCTCCACGAATATAAGTAATTCTAGAAGCCATCACATTATATTAACAGGCCTTAAGCCTAACTTCCATGCGGAGGGGGCGAATATTTGGGTTGCTAAGTCCAATGAGATATCCACATCTCAATAATACTCAATGTTGGGTTTAGTTGTAGGAAAAATGTAAATTCAGTCCCATTGTTTATTTGATTTGTAATTAGTTCTATTTATTATCAAAATAAACTCGAAGATCTTTGAAGTATGCCAAAAAAAATTTAATCCATTCAGTCAAATTCTGTGTACAAATTTAACAGATTTCGATAACGTGAAGTGCTAGAGTCATTAAAATTGTGACACGTGTTCTATTTAAGTAAATTTCAAACTAACGAAATTTGTTAAATTAGTGGACGAAATTGACTGTAGGAACTAAATTGTTTATTTGACATACCTCAAGAATTTCTAAATTTATTTTAATACTATAAGAAGGTAATTGTAAACCAAATAAACTACATAGACTAATTTTGTATTTTTTTCCTTAAATTTTTATCTTTTCATATATATATATATATATATATATTACTTTTTACCAATGTCGAGGTTTTATCTATGAGCATATTTTTGCCTGGTCGGACAGACCAATGGGGCACCGGTACTGTGCAAAATAAGCTAGGAAAAGAGCACCGGAGTGATGTCAGCGGGAAGCATGCCGTCCTCAACAGATATTTTTTGTTTTTTTGGCTAATTTATGTACTTCATGCCTTTTCTAGAAGTTCTTATGCAAGATTTTTTTGGAGGATGACTTTTCTTGCCACGTCATAAGCACATAATCTCGCACGAGTTATATAATGAGATGGAAGCTGTGAAGTCATCGCCAGAGTATATCCAACAGAATATATAGTTAAATAGTTTATAATCAAAATATTTTTTGTGTATCTCATTCGCTGTATAGCACACTACATCAATAAGATATAATTTATTTTGCTTTTTCTTTAAGAAAACAATAGAAAAAAACTATAAATAAAAATAAAAAATAAAAAAATAAAATAGAGAATGACATATAAAATATTTTAGTGTGTATATAGAGAAAAACAGTAACTAAAATAAAAATGTAAAATTTTAAACTAAATATTTTAGCTACTCTTTCTGAGATGCTCATGGCCATGCATGGGTGAAAATCTCATTGTTTTGTAGCCCTTTTGATCAAGTGGACCCTTGGCAGTTAACTAGAAGTCTAGAACAAGACCGGAGGCGGAGGGAATTATGTAGTATATCCCTTACTTTTCTAATATTCCTTAATCATATAATTTGGCTGGGAAATTTCCAAGTTCCATTTTTTTTTTCTGCACTACTATTCTCTGGCTGACATGAATATTGAATTTTCGTCAGTTGCCGACAAAGACTTGAAGGACGCCTGTGAAAAAAACAAAAAATAAAGACTTGACGGATTCATGAAAGAAAAACAAAAAAGAAAGGCGTGAAGTCAAGATAAAGGAATAAATTAATATCTATAAATGCGGCAGTTGCTCTTGCTTAATTATTAGTTGCAGAGCTGCATGCAGAGTAGTCTTAATTAAATCCTACAACAAATCCAATTGCTCCCAGTACTCTTTGCTTCGTCCAGAATCCCCATCTCCATTGCTCTTCTCGATCGAGCTTATCAGGTTCATTTCATTGTTTATATAATCTCTAAGGAGACACAAATTGGGTGCATATGATCAGTGTAACTTAATCAACTAGTAAAGTAGTATACTCAGGGTTGGATTTTTTTACTTTTTATATTCATATGGGGAGATTGCACTTAGAATTGATGAATAATGGTGCTAATCAATTTTCCAATTTTTTAGATTGATTCTTCATTTTGGACATTATGAGTCAACGCTATCCTCAGCAAGAGACTGGGGAGATAAGCTTAGCTATAATGAGTGAACACAGGCGACGGCAAGAGAATGGGGAGACAAGTTCAACTATGAATGAACACGAACATCAGCAACAGAATGGGTATGTGCTAACTATATATATAAATATGAGTAATGATATAAGTATGACTAGAATTCTCTTAGAGTCATCTCAAATGTGATGTGGCATTTAAAATTTTAAATTATTAACAGATCAAAATTTAATAATGATCATCTCAAATTAAATGGTGATTTTAAATGCTACATCACATTTGAGATGACTATAAAAGGACTCTAGTCCTACTATATATATATATATATATATATATATGATAATTATCATTGTAAACATGTTTCATGGATTCTGTAGGGCAGTATATTTTTAAGAAAACACTCTTAGAAAATAATAGCAAAAAAAAGATTAAAAATAAAAAAACCTAAGAAAAAAATATTGTTATAAAGGAATTCATTAAATTCAAACAAAGTTGATTTTTGACCTATACTAGTGACGTACGGTTGGATGGATCAAAATTAAACAAATATAAACAACAAAAACCAGTCTTAATTAAAATGCTAGTTGTGACAGATTTAGATATCCTAAAACTATTTTATATATTAGATTTTTTTTTTACCTTTCTTTTTATTAACCATTGTTATTGGAATTTGTTCAAAGCTATTGAACTTATATATACCCCCAGGCCACAAGTAAGATGGAAAGTTTTAGCCTATTTAACAATTTTGCCACCCTAAAATTATTTAAAATGTTACTTTTGATGATTGGAAGATAATATTGCTATTTTTATACACTGTTTAACAATTTGAAAAACTATATAGATATTGTCTTTTTATTTTTTATTTTTTGGGCGCTTTATAGATTGTACTAGGCCCAACTATAGATATGCTAATTGCTACGTGACACAATTGTAATTAAAAAAAAAAAAAGTATTGTCCCATGTAAAAGTACTCACATAAGTCAGTAAATATACGAAATAGAAAGCAAAATGCATGTCGCGCAACATTACACGCGGCCTATCTGATAAAAATAAAGAAATGTTAAGGGTTAATATATATATATATATATATATATATATATATATGGCACATTTTATTTAATAAATTAGTAATTATATTTGTAGATTTATGTGAATCACATAAATCTAATAAAAAATATGAGCAAAATATGAAAAACTTATTCTTTGTTTGTTATATTTAGCTCAATCAAGAATTTGGATACTGAGAAGCAATCTGGTGGCCAGGATAACCAAAGATAGTTAAGTGGCATGCGATATTTATAGTGTCATTTGGGATTGCAATACTATGTGTGGATCCTTTGTTCTTGTTCCTTCCCGTGATCAACCAAGGTGACAAGTGTCTTACGTTAGATAGAAGATTAATGATCACAGCTATTTTTTTCCGATCGGTGTTCGATATGATTTATGTTGGGATTATCATTTTCGGATACTTTAGTCGTAGAAATGGACAAACTGGGTTAAAACCACATGATCGGCAGCCTCGGCAAATAATAAAGAGGTATTTGAGGACATACTTCCTAATTGATATCCTCGCTATTCTTCCACTCCCACAGGTAAGGGAGACCTTTCTGCTTTTAAACTTTTTTTTTTTTTTTTGTGAATTTTTATTTATTTTTTTTTTTTAATTTTTTAATTTTTCAAGTGCTTTAACGATGCAAATTAAGAGGAATCTATCATAAGATATATGTGGATTCATTCCCACTCCAAACGGGCTTTGGGCTATTGTATTGATGTTCACTTCATTTGGCTCCTCTCTAAAGCTCTTTGAAGTAACAGAGAATATCTTCTTAATTCCACACTGGCACTCTGCCTAGTGCTTGAATAGGTGAGTCATGATGCATGCGGAGAATTGAATGTTGTTTGAATATGCCAACCTTAATCGGTGACTCCAGCTTTGGGTCTCTTGCTTATTATTTGTATGCACTTAATTAAGAGCGCGGCTTGCATTGCATGAAGTAAAGATAATTCAGCAATTGGGTTTGTGGGGTTTTTTTCCAACAATTTCTTTCCCTGTATTAAGTAGATCTTACACACGCTGCTCGTACTTTGTCCAGGCTTTAGTTCCAATTACTGTTACAAAAATGGGGGCCAGCTCGAACTTTTTGGACATAAGGAAGCTCATAAACTTCTTTGTTCTGCTGCAATATGTGCCAAGAGTTCTTCGAATCTACCTATCATGGAAAAAACATATCAAAAGTTCCAGTAATAAACTCTATAAAGGAGTATGGATTAAAACTGCATTCAATATTTTTTTCTATATCCTTGCCAGCCATGTAAGTTTGATTATCCCATCTTAATTTTTTTTTTTTTTTTTTTAATTCTTATTTCTGTTTTGCTTTAATAAGTCTCGTTTTTCTCAAATTTTAAGGAATTTTCTAATTTAGAGTTATAAAATATACATGATTTCATTTCTTTTTCTTTTTTTTTTTTGAAAGATTTGTTAATATTGGTGTATATACACAGTTAGAAAAACAAATTTTAAATCATGACCATGGATACTATATATCCATTTCATTTCAATTAATGGATAAAATCCTATTCCATTTTTGATGAATTGTACGTGAGGCTTTGGTTAGCATTCAAACATTTATAAATATCCTTGGATTGCGGCAGGTATATATAGATCGATGATCATGGAATACCAAACTACTGTGTGCATTTAATTAATAATTCAAATAATTAGAAAAAATCGGACAAGCAATTAAGTATCAAGAGAGCAACACACAATTAGTAAACGTCAAATTTACATGCATGAAAAACTTCTAAGTGTAGATTAATAAAAAAAAAAATTACATAACAAATCCGATCCATCCAGTATAATAAAATAGAGATGACAACACTCATATTTATGCCTTAAAACTTGAGTTCAAAGCAAATTGAGAAATACAAAACATCAATTTTCTAGAAAACTATAACATTCTCATTACAAACTACATCAGTCTAGCAAAACCAATACCGCGCGCAACAAACTCCCCATATTTAAATACTACAGCTCCCTATGAGCCCAGCTCCTTCTCAAAACCATCTAGTATATTACTACTTTTTCCATTTTCCTTTTAAGTGGAAGTAGTATGTTCTTTTCTTTTTCTTTTCTTTTTGTCCCTAGCATAGCATATATGCAGAGTTTACTTATCTTTAAGAGTCTTGCATGGTGTTTTAGGTACTTGGTGGCCTTTGGTACTTTTTCTCTGTCCAACGAGAAACGACTTGCTGGCACAATGCTTGTGCAAATGGTAGCATGTGTATCCCAGGTTCTTTTAAATGTGCTGGCAATTCATCAAGAAATTACAAATGGTTAGATGATGCTTGCCCTATAAACCCACAAAATGCAACACTCTTCGATTTTGGAATATTTAAGAATGCCCTTGACTCTGGTATTGTGTCGTCTACAAATATTTCACAAAAGATCATTTATTGTTTCTGGTGGGGCCTCCGAAATTTGAGGTTTGCACATATTGTACTATTTGTCACTTTAGTATGGTTTTTCTAAGTGTTTTGTTTTTTCCTATCAATAAGCACATCATCATGTGTGGCGTCCCACATCGTCAGGATATAAGGATTGAGATGTGTTTATATGTATACTTGTACCATTTTTGATAACGTGTTTTAAAGCCGTGATAACAATGAACATATCAGAACTATATATAGCTAAGTGTGCTTTTGCAAGAGTAATTTCAGGATTGGTGATCTCTTGAGAAGTTTGGTTTGGGAGAGCTAAAAGCAGACAATATTGTGTGTTATTGGGGTTGAGCATTATATCATGCTACAAATTCTTTTTTAAAAAAAGAAAAGAAAAGAAATTTGAGAGTTAAAAAAAAAAAGGAAATAATATAAATTTGAAAGTTTTTTTAAGAATACCTAAAAAAATACAGAAGTCCTCAAATCACTTAGAAAACCCCCCCAAAAAAGTCCAGATATTACGAAAAAAAAAAAAAACTAGTCATCACTGCATGCATGGTCCTACGTCAAAACATTCTTTGTGATGAAAGGTTTGGGGTGTTCTTGCACATTTGTTGAACCATATATGCAAAGAACATGACAAAAAAACAGAATTTGTGCAATGTCGACTGCCACACATTGATTAATTAATTATGTTATTATTTCCTCATACATTAATATAGTTCTCCAATTTTTGCAGTTCTCTTGGTCAAAACCTTGAAACAAGTAACTATTTTTGGGAAAACTGCTTCGCAGTTTTTATTTCAATATATGGTTTGCTATTGGTTTTGTACTTCATCGGTAATGCCCAGGTTAGTGCTCGACATTTTATTATTATTGTTATTATTTAAGATTCTAAACCCTTATACATAATATAATTAGGTGTGTTATCAGAATCAGATCAGATGGTTTCTGTATGCGTAGAATAAAAGGACATGCACTTGCTATAAGCCTATACGTACTGGGACAAAGAATCTAAAAAAAGCCAACTTAAAAAAATTTCTCTACTTTATCAACTTTTATCTTTGTTAAGGCCTTTATTATCATTAAGCTGCATTTGTTGCAGCTGCTTGTCACACTTACCCACCAAAATATCCAGAACTACACCTTTTGTTTTGTTGTTCTTTTTTTTTCCATGACTAATGTCGGTTCCCTCCTAATCTTGATTTTGTCATTCTTGAACAACAAATCTATAATGATTTTCCAAATGGTCATCCATTTAACAAGATCTGGTTTAATTAGATTGTGATATCAATCTAAGGCTAGCTATTTAGATACTTGAATTGCCTACTTAATTGACCCACTCATTTCTGCCAAGGGTACGTAGACTCAGTGGTCAACAACTCGATCTATTAAGCAACTCGACCGATCCCTTTATCTCAAATTTGTTTGTAGCGGCCACAATATATATGGCTGCAAGATCTGTGGCGATCAGTACTGTGTGGCTCCCATATCTGTCTATGGTCACCGACTTTCTGTTGGAAATAAACATTACAACAATTTCAGGCAGACATGATCATTGGTTTCAACTTAGCTTAGCATCCCCTATGGGTGATGTTATGCGTGCCTTGCACTTCACCAAGAAAGTTATGGTGGGACCCAACCAGTTTTTTGGTTTATCTACAAGCTTGTCTTGTACTTGGATTCCTTCTCCTATTAGGAGTTAGAATGCTTGTCCCACACGTATTGGTTTTTTCCTCTTGGCTCTTGGAAATCTCTTATGTACGTGTTGTATTGGGTCTTTGGAAGCACCGACTTTGTCTAGTATATAAAGGCATGGGCTCTTTGTGTTTTTGTGTGCCAAAAGCAATTGAGAGAAAGAAGAAGGTGAGAGCACGAAAAAGAGAGAGTTTGTTTTTCCCTTTTTTGTTATTATTCTCCTTTGGGCAAAGTGAGAATTGGGTGTATTTGGGGCTTTGGGTTTGAGTGGTTTTCTCACCTGTTACTCTCTTGTACTCATCTTTTGATAGTGAATTTTTTCCGGGTCGTCTCCGCCAGTGGATGTAGGCTTGTTAAGCCGAACCACTTAAATCTTTGTGTCGTGTGTGATTTGATTGCCTAATCTTTGTTATTCCGCATTCTTCTTATTTTTCGCATCTCACGGGTCTTGGGAAATAGGATTAATTTCTTAACAACTGGTATCAGAGCTGTTGGTTCAAGTGGGAGCGATGGCAAGTGAAGAAGGAAAGATGGGAATCGAGAAGTTCGACGGCAAAGATTTTGGGTATTGGAAGGTACAGATTGAAGATATTCTTTATGGGAAGGATCTTCATCAACCTCTTTTGGAAGAACAACCTGACGACATGGATGATAGCGAGTGGGTTCTGCTTGATCGTAAAGCCCTAGCAGTTATCAGGTTATCACTGTCAAAATCAGTTGCACACAACGTTGTAAAGGAGAAGACCGCAGCAGGTCTAATGGCGGCTTTGTCAAGCATGTATGAGAAGCCGTCGGCTAACAACAAGGTGCATCTAATGAAGAAATTGTTCAACCTCAAGATGGCGGAAGGAGCTTTGGTGGCACATCATCTCAATGAGTTCAACACCATCACAAATCAATTGTCCTCAGTGGAAATTAATTTTGATGATGAAGTTCGTGCGTTGATCGTCTTGGCATCTTTGCCAAATAGTTGGGAAGCAGTGAGGATGGCTGTGAGTAACTCTGTAGGAAAGAGTAAACTGAGCTATGAAGACGTCAGGGATTTGATTCTCAGTGAAGAGGTTCGCAGAAGAGATGCG
>NC_081541.1:1748507-1758501 GCF_901000735.1 Corylus avellana
AAAAAAAAAAAGGTGAGAGCAAAGAGAGTGTTTTTCCCTTTTTTGTTATTATTCTCCTTTGGGTAAAGTGAGAATTGGGTGTATTTGGGGCTTTGGGTTTGAGTGGTTTTCTCGCCCTGTTACTCTCTTGTACTCATCTTTTGATAGTGAATCTTCTCTGGGTCGTCTCTGCCAGTGGATGTAAGCTTGTTAAGCCGAACCACTTAAATCATTGTGTAGTATGTGATTGCTTATCTTTGTTATTCCGCATTCTTCTTATTTTTTTCGCATCTCACGGGTCTTGGGAAATAGGATTAATTTCTTAACAACTGGTATTAGAGTTGTTGGTTCGAGTGGGAGCGATGGCAGGTGAAGAAGGAAAGATGGGAATCGAGAAATTCGATGGCAAAGATTTTGGGTATTGAAAGGTACAGATTGAAGATATTCTTTATAGGAATGATCTTCATCAACCTCTTTTGGAAGAACAACCAGACGACATGGATGATAGCGAGTGGGATCTACTTGATCATAAAGCCCTAGCAGTTATTAGGTTATCACTGTCAAAATTAGTTGCACACAACTTTGTAAAGGGGAAGACCACAACAGGTTTAATGGCGGCTTTGTCACACATGTATGAGAAGCCGTCAGCTAACAACAAGGTGCATCTGATGAAGAAATTGTTCAACCTAAAGATGGCGGAAGGAGCTTTGGTAGCACATCATCTCAATGAGTTCAACACCATCACAAATCAATTGTCCTCGGTGGAAATTAATTTTGATGATGAGGTTCGCGCGTTGATCGTCTTGGCATCTTTGCCAAATAGCTGGGAAGTAGTGAGGATGGCTGTGAGTAACTCTGTACGAAAGAGTAAACTGAGCTATAAAGACATCAGGGATTTGATTCTCAGTGAAGAGGTTCGCAGAAGAGATGCGGGTGAAGCCTCTTGTTCTGGTGCTGCTTTAAACCTTGAGACTCGGGGCAGAAGACAAGATAGAAACTCTATGAAGGGCAGATCTAAGTCCAGGAAGGGTAGGAGCAATTCCAGGTTTGGGCGACAACCTGAGTGTTGCAACTATGGCAAGACAGGCCACTTAAAGAAGAACTGCAGAGAGCTGAGAAGAAGACTAAAAATGACGCCGCAAATGTCATGGTAACAGAAGAAGTGCACGATGCCCTACTTCTATCTGTTGACAGTCCTCTTGATTCTTGGGTCTTGGACTTAGGGGCTTTTTTTCACACCACATCGATCCGTGAAGTTCTCAAAAATTATGTGGCTGGAGATTTCAGGAAGGTGTACTTGGCTAACGGAACAGCCCTGGATGTTGTGGGTATAGGCAATGTTCGCATTAGAGTCCACAGTGACTCAGTATGGAAGCTGCAAAATGTCAGGCATATCCAAGAACTGAAAAATAACCTGATTTCAATAGGACAACTTGATGATGAAGGGCATTCAATTCATTTCCACGATGGAAAGTGGAAGGTTAGCGAGGGAGCCAGGATTTTGGCTCGTGGTCATAAGACGGGTACTCTCTATATGACGACAAACAGCAGGGATACAATTGTTGTTGCAGATCTAGGTGCTAACTCAAAATTATAGCACCTAAGGCTTGAGCACATGAGCGAGAAAAGGGATGAAGGTACTTCTGTCAAAGGGGAAACTACAGGAGTTGAAGTCAGTTCAGTTTGATTTGTGTGAAGGCTGCATCCTAGGAAAGTAGAAGAATGTGAGTTTTGCGAAAATTGGCAGAACACCGAAGCTAGGAAAGCTGGAGTTGGTACACACGGATTTGTGGGGTCTCGCACTAGTGGCATCTCTTGGAGGCTCGTGGTATTACATCACATTTATTGATGACTCAAGCAGGAACGTATGGGTTTACTTCTTAAAGCTTAAATCTGATGTATTTGAAGTTTTTAAGAAGTGGAAGGTCATGGTAGACACAGAAACTGGTTTGAAAGTGAAGTATTTAAGATCAGACAATGGGGGAGAATACGAAGACAAGGGTTTCAAACAGTTTTGTGCAGTGAATGAGATTAGAATGGAAAAGACTATCCCGGGGACACCACAACAGAATGGCGTGGCTAAGCGCATGAACAAGACCCTCAATGAGGGTGCAAGAAGTATGAGGTTGCATGCTGGACTACCGAAAACTTTCTGGGCGGATGCAGTAAGCACTGCTGCTTACTTAATAAACAGAGGACCATCAGTTCCTTTGGGCCATAGACTACCTGAAGAAGTTTGGAGTGGAAAGGAGGTAAATCTTTCTCACTTGAAAGTTTTTGGTTGTGTTTCGTATGTCTATATTGAATCTGATGCTCGTAGCAAGCTAGATGCTAAGTCTAGAAAATGTTATTTCATTGGCTATGGGGATGAGGCATTCGGGTATAGGTTTTGGGATGATCAAAACCGGAAGATCATTAGAAGTAGAAATGTTACTTTTAATGAAATGGATGTGTATAAGAATAATTTAAGTGCAGAACCAGTAAGTACAGAGTCAGAGGCTGAGAAGCCTGAATTTATCAACCTAGATGGAATTTCTAAAGGTGCAGCTCAGAGAAAGGAATTCAGAAGTTGATAAGGATTCAGAAACTGAAGATGGTCTAGAAGTTGAAGAAACAGTAGATCAAGAGACTGAACAGGGTACACCGACAGTGGCTGTCCGTAGATCTACTAGAACCATTAGATCTCCACAGCGTTTTTCACCCTCCCTATTTCATATTTTGTTGACGGATGGTGGTGAGCCAGAGACGTTTGTTGAAGCCTTGGAGGTTGAAGATTCAATCAAGTGGGAGTTAGCCATGAAGGATGAGATGGACTCATTATTGACTAATCAAACCTGGGAGCTGACTGAGTTGCCAGCAAGTAAAAAGGCTTTGCACAACAAATGGGTGTTCAGAATAAAGGGTGAACATGATGGTAGCAAACGCTACAAGGCAAGATTAGTAGTCAAGGGATTCCAGCAGAAAGAAGGAATTGACTACACAGACATATTCTCCCCGGTGGTGAAGATGACAACCATCAGAATTGTGCTGAGCATTGTGGCGGCGGAGAACTTACATCTAGAGCAGCTAGATGTGAAGACAGCGTTCCTTCATGGTGAGTTAGAGGAAGAAATTTATATGCAGCAGCCACAGGGATTTGCAATGCAGGGGAAGGAGAGTTTAGTGTGCAAACTGAGAAAAAGCTTGTATGGTCTGAAACAAGCTCCAAGACAATGGTACAAGAAGTTTGACAGTTTCATGTGCAGTACTGGGTTCACAAGATGCAATGCAGATCATTGCTGCTATGTCAAGAGTCTTAAGAACTCTTACATTATTCTACTTTTGTACGTAGATGATATGCTCATTGCAGGGGCCAGTATGGAAGACATCAACAAGTTGAAGAACCAGCTATCAAAGCAGTTTGCAATGAAGGATTTGGGTGCTGCTAAACAAATCCTTGGGATGAGAATCATCAGGGACAGGGCCAATAGTACACTGAAGATTTCACAGACAGAATATGTGAAGAAGATTCTCAGCAGATTTAGCATGAATGAAGCTAAGTCAGTGAGCACACCCTTGGGGAGTCACTTTAGATTAACCAAGGATCAGTCACCGAAGACGGATCAAGAGAAAGCATACATGAGCAAGGTACCTTATGCCTCAGCTATTGGAAGTCTGATGTATGCAATGGTCTGTACTAGACCGGATATTGCACATGCAGTAGGAGTTGTGAGCAGGTACATGAGTAATCCAGGGAAGCAGCATTGGGAGGCAGTCAAGTGGATTTTGCGATATCTGAGAGGAACTTCAGATATGTCCCTTTGCTTCACAGGTGCAGAATTGAAGCTGCAGGGCTACGTGGATGCTGATCTAGCGGGTGATGTTGATAGCAGGAAAAGTACTACAGGGTTTGTATATACTCTAGGAGATACTGCTGTGTGTTGGACCTCAAGGTTACAAAAAATTGTAGCCCTTTCCACTACCGAGGCGGAGTATGTGGCCGTGACAGAAGCTGGAAAGGAGATGGTTTGGCTACAAGGTTTTTTGGATGAGTTGGGAAAGAAGAATGAGAAGGGCGTTCTACACAGTGATAGTCAGAGTGCCATTTTTCTTGCGAAGAACCCAGCGTATCATTCAAGAACAAAGCATATACAGTTGAGGTATCACTTCATTCGATCTCTTCTTGAAAGTGGACAATTGTTACTTGAGAAGATTCGTGGAACTGAGAATCCAGCAGACACGTTGACAAAAGGTGTGACTATTGAGAAACTGAAGCTGTGCGTAGCTTCAGTTGGTCTTCGAGCTTGAAGATAGGCGGAGGAGACATCCGGAGGAGAGTCACTATGTTGCGACTTGGTGGAATGCAAGTCAAGTGGGAGATTGTTATGCGTGCCTTGCACTTCACCAAGAAAGTTATGGTGGGACCCAACCAGTTTTTTGGTTTATCTACAAGCTTGTCTTGTACTTGGATTCCTTCTCCTATTAGGAGTTAGAATGCTTGTCCCACACGTATTGGTTTTTTCCTCTTGGCTCTTGGAAATCTCTTATGTATGTGTTGTATTGGGTCTTTGGAAGCACCGACTTTGTCTAGTATATAAAGGCATGGGCTCTTTGTGTTTTTGTGTGCCAAAAGCAATTGAGAGAAAGAAGAAGGTGAGAGCAAGAAAAAGAGAAAGTTTGTTTTTCCCTTTTTTGTTATTATTCTCCTTTGGGCAAAGTGAGAATTGGGTGTATTTGGGGCTTTGGGTTTGAGTGGTTTTCTCACCTGTTACTCTCTTGTACTCATCTTTTGATAGTGAATTTTCTCCGGGTCGTCTCCGCCAGTGGATGTAGGCTTGTTAAGCCGAACCACTTAAATCTTTGTGTCGTGTGTGATTTGATTGCCTAATCTTTGTTATTCCGCATTCTTCTTATTTTTCGCATCTCACGGGTCTTGGGAAATAGGATTAATTTCCTAACAGGTGAAAGTAGTTTTGATTTCTAAAATCACTACTGAGTCGGATCCTCCTCCACTTCACAATGTTTAAAAAATATTGTCTTTCATTTTTTTTACTTCGGCACCTCAAAAAAATTTGTTATACAATCCGGCCCCTCTTGTTAAATTCTTAGTATATATTTATAAATTATACCATTTATTTCTTGACAAAGAAGATTCTTTTGTTCAAGATATATCACTCTTGACATGAACATTTGCTTACAATTAATTTGATAAATGGGTGGCATCCCCCGCATTGCTTATGAATTAGTATAAATAATTAAACTCATCATTTTTCTGTAATTTGATAAACCAAACTTGTGCAATAGACATTCATGCAAATGGCAACTGAGAGTAAAGCTAAGAAGGCTGAGAAGGAAGCTGAGAAGGAAGCTGAGAAGGCGAAGAAGGAAGCTGAGAAGGTAGCTGAGAAGAAGAAGATGGAAGCTAGGAAGGAGGAGGAAATTAGAATCAAAATGATACCTATAAGATTAGAAATAGAGTCATGGATGGCTAGAGACCATCTCCCTGACAATATGAAAGAGCAGATCATCAACTACATACAACACAGACTGGAACAAATGAAAGATTTTGATATAGAGAAACCGATCCTTCAACTTTCCAAAGTTCTTATAACAGAGATTAAGCGCCATATTTGTTTACCCCTACTTAAAAAAGTGAGTATTTTTTGTTTCCTTTTAATTAAGCAAAGTATATAGTCGTTCAATTGAAAGCTATAATCATTTTTCTTAATTTGGAAGAAATTTAAACAAAAAAAAAATGGAAATATGTAAACTAGTATAAAAACGGATAGACACTATGATTTTATTCTAAATGAATTGAATTGATATTTAAGGTGTAAACTTGATTGCTATTGAAGACCGTTGACATGCATGCATTCTTTTCTTTGATAAAAGTGGCTTGGCCAATGCAAGTTGTTTTAGTGCTTGACAGTTGAATATCCATACACCCTCGATCGTATAATCATTTCTATAATATTGGACTTGCATGTTCTCGATTGTTTGCAAGCTAGGTGGTTCCAAATCTTGCAATTCAAGGTGATCAAAATCTGTTGGAACGGATCTGCGAATCTCTCAAGCCAAAGTACTATAATGAGGACATCTACATTCTCCAGGTGGGAGAACCACTTATGATGCTCTTCATCACGCAAGGCAGTGTATGTTGCTTCAAAACCAGTAATGGCGAGAATAGTATGGGAACGGACTCAGATGCTCAATATATTGAAAAAGGTGAGATCTGGGGAGAAGAACTTCTAGAGTGGGGGTTCAACCGCTCCTCTGCACACAAAAAATCGGTCCCAATCTCCACAAAAATTGTCAAAACCACTTCAAAAGTTGAAGCCTTCGCTCTAACGGCCAATGACTTGAAAATTTTACTTCCCATGCATACTCGAGCAGCAGAAGCTACAAAAGTGTTTGTAAAAGGAGTTTTTCGGCCGCACCGTAAGGAAAATAAGAATGAAAATTCTCCCAAAATGTCTGATCAGCGCGATACTAGCAGTCTTTTGGAAGATGATGCTCCCAAAAGTTGTTGAAAGCAGTTGTTTGTGTTAGTTAATTAAGTTGTATATATATACTCGATCCACTGGTTTGGTTTGTCCGTGCATGATAGAGTTTATTTGCTAGTTGTTTGAATTCTCTTAATGGTGAAGGTAGAATTAGGATATAAACAAACAGAGATTGTTATTTGCTGAATGTACGTCTTTAGTTTTTCAATGTTGCGACTTTCAACATCGATCTTGATCATGTTTTTGTTTTTCTAGTCATCTTAATCTCTACCTCCTTTTCCCCATGTTTTTTATTTACACAATAAATCAAGCTAGCTAGTTTCATTTTTGATGTCTCTAATTTATTACTTCTTCATATTAAATTCCCTTTCATAATCTTTAATTGTTTAGGGTTTAAGTTTTAGGCATTGACTGTCATATAAATGGCATAGCGAAAGACTAAGTAACAACAATCAGAATTGTCTTCGTCTTCTAACCAAAATATAAAGCAAACCCACATGTTAAAAAAAGATAAAATTTCGCAAAGTATTTGATAATAATTCAAATGAGTCTCTATGTTTTAAATTAAAAACTAACATATATATAGAAGATAAATACCTATAGAAAAAGTAAACTTATTCCTAATAAGGAAAGTAAATAATTAAAGTAAATCTAATCCGATTAAAGAAATGAAATAAAGCAATAATTAAATCAAATATTTTACAAATCAAATCAAATCAAATCGTAATAATCTAAAATTAAAAATTAAATATAATTGACAATGCTCGAATTGTGACAAATCTTTCTATTTGTACTTCTATTTTATGAGAACGGGTAAACTTCTAATACGTGGTCCAATATTATTTTTGACATTTATCCTATATATTTTCATTTTCACAAAAAATATGAGTAAATATTGTCCAACATCATATAATAATATTGGATATTGGAATTTTCTCATTATTCTTCTTAGGTGTATTTAAACGAGAAACGTACGAAGGTTCCAACAAGAAGATTGCTGAGAAACTTTTACATTGTTTTGCAATCATCTCAAGCCAGTTCACCACACAGGGCACAACGACTATATATATGTTTTTCATATGTTGTTTTCTGTATTTTGGAACTTCAAGGATGGCCTCAATTAATGAATAGAACCAAACCTGCGGTAGAGCTGCCTTCTTAGGTCTACAAATGAGATCGGACCGATCACGTAATTCAGATGGCCTCAACAACAGGTTCTTTTTTTTTCTTAAGCACCGTAAATGGGTACAAAAAACCATTCAAAGAGCAAACAAGAAATTAAATACGCAAAAAAAATTAAAAAAAATTAAAAAAAAAAAAAAACGATTTTGATGCTGCAACAGAGGAATATTATTTAGTTTGGCTACAATGCATGAATCAATGGTGAATAGAGAGTTATTTACCTTTATATTTTATATATCTTCTTGTTTTAATAAAATTTTCAACTTACAAAAAAAAAAAAAAAAAAAAAAAAGACTGAGGAGAGTGATTGGCTTGTCATGTGCATGCAACCTCAATTATCAAGTTTTTGACCAACGTGCAAGTTTTACGGTTGATGTTTTTTTTTTTTGGCTTTGACTTTTCCTACTTTTTACGATTTAGGAGGATTGAATCTCCTAGAATTCTTTTAAGATTTAAGTTTCTTAAATTTTGAATCCTAACTATTCATTGTATCTTGACGCTAAAAGTAAAAGGCTTTTCAGTTTTCACCTTTAAATTTCAAAATAATAATAATTAAAAAATCAAAATGTATTTTGACTTTAAAGCTAAAAACAAAAAAGCCTTTTTGTTTTGAACCTTAAGATACATTAATAGATGGACAAGATTTAAAATTTGAAAAACTCAAATTTTAAAAGAATTTTAAGGAATCCTGATCCGGTAGAGTACTCTTAAATCTTAATAGAGAGGGTGAGGTTTGTTAAATACACTAACGGAGCTAATTAAAGAGGTTGGTGACAAAAATAAAATAAAATAAAATTCCTTAAAAGTTAGGTATTTTTTTTCTTTAATTTGGCTCTTAAATTGTTTTTTTAATACAGTTTAAACTTCCTAAAATTAAACTCTTAGTTTAATTCGTAGATACCTAGTTAAATTGTAAGACAATACTTAATAGTAAAAGGACCTGGTGTGGCCATAGCCAAAAATTCTTAAAAAATAGTTTTTAGCCTTTATAAAATATTAACCATTAACTACTTTCAAAGCATAAAGTGAACGTAGCTTAAGAAAATTTCATTTTAAATTCTTGAATTATCATGCGATTTGATATATTTTTTCGAACTTTGAAGAAAATGATTCTCTCCAGTTGTATTAAACTAGAGAGGTCTCCGGTTAATAATCAAGATGTCCCTAGGAAAATCCTAAAGCCATCATGCTAACACGTCTCATTATTAAAAAAATAATAAAATATTATTTACGGTTTTAAAAATAAATATGATATAATATAATATAATATTATTCACCACAAACCCTTCTCTCCGTCATCACCAACCTCCTCTCCGTCCTCCTCCTCTCCTCCCTCACCGCCAAATCCTTCACCGGACTTTGGCAAACCATCCACTCCAAGCTCAACTCCCTCTCCTCCTCCGCCCACGGCCCCACTGGTCCGAGAACCCTCTCATCCACTCCCTCCTCCCCCATTGGTATTCCGATTATAGCTTATGGGTTGGCTAATTTGGGGTTTCGGTTAGTGCTAGCCGAAAGAGATTGAGAAGTATCTTGGGTTGTGATTCTTGGTGGAGATGATGCTTGGGTTGAATTGATGTTTTAATTGCTGGATGAGAGGTTTGCCATGATCGGATTGCTTGAGTTTTGAGTGGATTTTAGGTGTTTCTCCAAAGCTACAATCTTACAGGAAACTATTGCAGGTTTTGAATGGGGGGTGGGGTGAAGCGCCAATGGTTGGGTCTGTTTGGGTATCACTGGAATTGAATGTACCAACGGGGGAATGGGTATCACCAGAATAGGCTGTACCCACAACTCCGGACTCAGATGCTGCCATCTTCTTCTTGGCTGGATCTGGCATGCGGAGAAGAGAGTTCTGGGCAAGACTATTGCAAAGAAGAATTGGTAGCACCGGAGGCACCCGAACTGTACCCACAAATCCCAAATCAGACCTTTTCACCTCTTTCTCGGTTGGGTCTGGAACACGGGGGTGATATTAAACTGCCAACAAGTTCTGGGAAGGACCCCTGACAAGTTCCTTGAAATTTTCTGATCTTGATGAGTACTGCGAAGAAACTTCGGTAAAGTCTGGCCTCCCACCGATACAAACATCTCCTTCTCGGGGAGGATTGGGTCATGGTGAGAAGGACCACCGGGTCATGGGAGTGTCTTCGGCCACTCCAGACCACCGGTGGCCATTGGGGTGGTCGGCCATCCAAAAGTCATATAAAAAATAATAATAAAAAATATTATTATTTTATTTTTATTTTTATTTATTTTAAAAATATTAAATAATTTTTTATTAATTTTTTAAAAATGGGACACGTGGTATTTGAATGACCCTAAATTTCTACTAGGGTAATCATCGCCAT
>NC_081541.1:1758698-1764200 GCF_901000735.1 Corylus avellana
CTTCCCCACCGTGCGACGACCAGCTCTACCACGCCGGAGATCCTCACCGACCCAGCCTTCTCGCGCCACCTCAAGTGCTTCAACGTCAGCGAGGACTGCCCGGTCTTCGAAGGCCTCTTCAGCTTCTGCCACGCCTCCGCCAGAGGCTCCATTGGCACTGCCGTTAAGCTCAACCGCACCGAAGTCGACATCGCCCTCTATTGGGCCAAGCGGCCTCCACCACGCCAAGAAGGCCAAGGCCTCCTGAGACCGTTGGGCTCTCTAAGCCTTTCACAAGGTTGAAAAATCAAGGCAAGTAAGCAAGCTATTTCATTTCCACATCTTTCACTTTTTGCTTTGTCTATTACGTTTCAATTTCGTTCTCAAATTTTTCATTGCTCATTCTCTGTTTCAAATGGGTTGTTGGTATTTTCTTTGTGAAAAGGAAGCTTCGTTTCTGAGAAAGACCGAGTGAGAGATAATGATGAAATATATGTCCTGGAGTTTTCTAGTGCTTAGCTCTTCTTATCCTTTCACCTCTTCCAGAAATCTCCTCTTTATCAATGTCTCTCTCAGGTTCTCTCTCGCTTTAGATTTGACTAATTGGTTAGCTTCTAGTGCTTGTTTTACTTAGTGACTTATGGAGCTTTGTTCGAAATAGATTTGCTGATTAGATGGTTAAGAAATTGTAAATTTCAATATATTTTCATTGGTTGGGTGCTGGAATTTATATTGTTGGACATACATTGAATAAGGTACAGACCCGAGAAATATAATTTTGTTAGAAAATTAAGCTTTTTTTTGTTTTTTTTGTTTTTTGGGGATCATTGTAATTGGTCTCAATGTTATTTGCGTATGATGATAAGGTCTATAGCAAAATCTACTTCATCACTCAGATGATTACTTTTATGATGCCTCTGAATATATGAAGGAAAAAAGACAAAAAAGAGCCCACCAATACTAATTCTATGTGAACACCTTTGTTTTGTTTATGTGGGTCAATTCTATGTGAATACCTTCCAAAAAGCACATTCTCGTATACAACTCATTAAGAAGGCAAAAAGCCATTTGGTGGTCATTAGAAAAGTATATGAATAGCTATTGATTCATTTGGAGCACCTATAAACTCTCTCAAGTTCCCATTCTAAGATATCGTTGTCTATTCTAGTGGAGTTGTGTTATTGTCAAATGTTTTGTTTTTGGAGTGTCCCTGCCATGGACCTAAGACCTTAAGCTCTCCTTAAACTTGTTTGCAAAGTTGAATTTGTACGGATATGATGAACCATCAATGTAAAATGGATAATGAACTTGTGCTGATTCAAAAGTGGCCTGCAACATGTTATAATTGAGGCTAGAGCTTAATTTTGAAATCCCCAACTCTTTTTTTTTTCCTTTCTTTCTTTTTGGTCTCTTTTTAACCTTTCCCTTGCTGTTGATTCGTAGCTTCTTATGCATACTCGTTGCTTATGGTTTTTCAACTTGTGTAAGCTATTAATTGATTTTTTGTCCATTAATACAAAAATAAGTGAATGCAGCAACATTGGGGGTGAACATCTTCCAATTTTCTGCCCTTGAGCAATATATTTTTCATGGGAGAGACTGGTAGAATTGATAGTGCAATCACATTTTTAATTTATCATAACCTCAAGCATCTTGCCCATGGATGATTGCTTTGTAAATAAATGTCGAATGTTTGTGCCTAATGGATGGTTAAAAGTATTTGATCATTATTTATCCTCTAGGGGTGGGTGTTTTGTGCCACCATGTAGAGTAGAACATGCACAATTGCTGTATTGATTGTTGTTGGATGTTTGACAGTGGAATATATTAATGTTGAATACTTCAAATCACTTTTTTATACTGGAATCTGAAATTCCTAGATTAGTTCTCATTTTTCCTTTATGTTGAACCAACACAAGGAGCATCGGTGCCTTAAACTTCTACTTTCCTTCCATATATTTATTTAGGTATTGGAGCTGGAGAATGTGGCTGGAACTGATGAGCCCAATGTAATTGATCAGACTCCACCCAAGCCATGGAACTTAAAGTTTGAGGATGAAAGAAAGCAAATTTTCATGTTATGGATAGATACGAAAATGTTCTAATGGGCTGGGTAGATACGAAAACGAATGTATCATTTATATATATATATATATATATAATGTTTTGTGTGTGTTTAGTTGTTGATTGCTTGTGTTCATGT
Source organism: Corylus avellana (assembly GCF_901000735.1). Classification (NCBI taxonomy): domain Eukaryota; kingdom Viridiplantae; phylum Streptophyta; class Magnoliopsida; order Fagales; family Betulaceae; genus Corylus; species Corylus avellana. The sequence goes on from NC_081541.1 coordinate 1,760,881, forward strand.
TTGAAAGTTTAGCAAGAGAGTGTAGCATGAAGAGTAGGTTTGCGAACTTATCGGTGGTATCCTAATACATATATGCTGCTTAAGGTTATAGCTTAGGCTTCATTTAGATGGAATCAGGGAAAGGAGATTCGTTTGTGGTGTTGAATAAGGCCAATGTAATCAAGATATGAGTTTGTACCATATAGAGTTCTTAAGGCCAGTCAGAACTTAAGAGCTGTTTTGACTGAGGGGTTACTCAAGTAATGAGTGCTTTTATCAAAAGTAGAAGATGGTTTAGCCTAAGTTTGTGTCTCAAAAGTGCATGCTAGGGTTAATCAATAAATTTTCTGGCATTTTGTTTTAAGAAGCAAAATTCTGCATTTCTTTTCTATTGGATGAGGAGTGCTTCTAATTGGATAGTAAATGATATTATTATATGGAATTTGATGTTGAAATATGATGTTCATATGATTGCTAAGATTTTCTGCTAAGCTTTACTTTGTTAACCTAATTGATGATTGGTATTTGATCTAAATGTATGGATCAAATACCAATCATCAAATAGGTTAACAAAGTAAAGCTTAGCATAAAATCTTAGCAACCATATGAACAACATATTTCAACATCAAAATCGATATAATAATATCATTTACTATCCAACTACAAGCACACCTCAGCCAATATAGAAGAAATGTAGAATTTTGCTTCTTAAAAGAAAATGCCAGAAAATTTATTGATAAATCCTAGCATGCACTTTTGAGACACAAAATTAGAGGCTAAATTATCTTCTACTCTTGATAAAAGCACTCATTACTCGAGTAACCCCTCAGTCAAAAAAGCTCTAAAGAAGTTTTGACTGGCCTTAAGAACTCTATATGGTACAAATTCATATCTTGATTACATTGGCCTTATTCAACACCACAAACAAATATCCTTTCCCTGATTCCATCTAAATGAAGCCTGAGCTATAACCTTAAGTAGCATATATGTATTAGGATACCACCAATAAGTTCGCAAATTTTCAAACATGAACACAAGCAATCAACAACAACTGAGCACACACAAAACATTATAAATATACACATATATAAATGATACATGAGTTTTCGTATCCACCCTGCCTATTGGAACATTTTAGGAAATCACAAGAAAGAAGAAAAAAAATTCTGAGAACTTGATAGCGCTCTCCATGTCATGTGACAGATATCAAGCACGTACAAGAACATTTTAGGAAATCAAAAGGAAGAAGAAAAAAATTATGAGAACCTGATAGTGCTCTCTATGTCCTGCTTGGATGATGTCTCTTACACCAACTTTAAACTCATTGCATTTTAAGCAACTATCATTCATGAGAGACAATTAGACAGTGAGCACATATCTAATGCACAAATAAATAATAACAAGAAACTAGCAGTTGAAACCAAACTGGGGAAATAAAGAAGTGACCGGCATACACTCTCACTCGTCAAGCTCTTTCTCTTGTTGTTTCCTAAGCTACTAAACCCTCCTCAAAATTGAAATGTTTAGTTGAGATCTTTTCCCACTTTTACTTAATAAAAAATACAAAGGCACTAATGAAAAATGCAAAGCATGAGAAAGAGTACATAGGCACTCATGAATCTCAACTGTAAGCTGAAAATAGGGCATAGTACTAGCAAAGATTACAACACAGAATCTAAATGGTAACACTAAATATATTATTATGACCATAGTTTGTTCAAAAAATTATGTGGTGTGGGAAATTTCAACTATTATGCACTGGAAATGGGTTAGGATCATACATAATGTGTGGAAATTTTACTAATTCCCTTAAAATCTATAAGTTTTTTACAAGAAATGCTGGAAATTCCAACTATGTATGATTCTTTGGTGACATTCTAATAAGGTATCAAATATTATACGCCAAAAAAAACTAAATGCAAAGTATGACCTCGCAAAAAAATGATACATAAAGTTTGCATGCCAAAACCATAGACAAGCCCAACTTGCAGAGGAAACTCAATCCTTGTTGGCCTTACTAACTACCAACACTGAAGCAGTTACAACCACGATGAGGCCCTATGCAAAAATTATAATTCTGATCTAAAGAGATACTACCATAAAGGTTCTTTATACAGTTCAAAAAAGAAATGGGCTAAAGTCATCAAAGGAAAGATCAGACACACAAGTTATGTAACGTTTTACATGTACGTTAAATGAATTAATGTGCTCCCTCATGTCCTTTCTTCTTGAAACTTTGCCTGCCAACTATGCCAGGATCATGTTTAATTATTGAGCCAAATCTTGCAATAACCCTTTACACTACAAGATTCTCAAACATAACGACTTGAATCTAAAACTAACTATTAAGCTACAAGACCACTAAAAATTAGAAGTAAGAAAGCAAGATTTTAGTACTGAAATAAAATTTTCCAACATCATAAAAGTTATCTCCTGAGTGATTAATTAGAAATTACTATAGACCTTCTCATCCTATGCAGAAAAAATAACACAGACCAATTACAATGGTCCAAATAGAAACACACAAAAAAAAAAAAAAAATTCTAGCAAAATGATAATTTCTCATATTTGTACCTTATTCAATGTATGCCCAGTAGTCTGAATTCCAGCACCCTACCAATGAAAATACATTAAAATTTACAATTTGTAACCATCTGATCATATCATCGCATTGGTCAAAAGGAAATAAAACACTGAGATAAACCCACTTCTTTTCTTCTTCAGCAAATCTTTTTCCAACAAAGCTCCATAAGTCACTAAGTAAAACAAGCACTAGAAGCTAACCAATCAGTCAAATCTAATGCGAGAGAGAGATAAAGAGAGAGTACCTGAAAGAGACATTGATGAATAGGAGATTTCTGGAAGGGCAAAGGATAAGAAGAACTAAGCAATAGAAAACTCCAGGACAAATATTTCACCATTATCTCTATTTATAAAATAAACGAAATACCAACAACCCATTTGAAATAGAGAATAACCCATGAAAAATTTGAGAACGAAATTGAAACATAATAGACAAAGCAGAAAGTGAAAGATGTGGAAATAAAATCAAAATGAAATGGCTTTCTAACTTTGCCTTTGTTTTTCAACCTTGTAAAAGTCTCAGAGAGCCCGAGGGTCTCAAGAGGCCTTGGCCTTCTTTGCGTGGTGGAGGCCACCTGGCGCAATTGAAGGCGATATAGGAGTCTGCGCTGTTGACCTTAACGGTTGTGCCAATGGGCCGGGTCGGTGAGGGTCCCAGGGGTGGTAGAGCTGGTCATCGCACGGTGGGGAGTGGTTTTGGGCTCGTCGGCGGCAGTGACGGTGGGGAGAGGAGAAGACTCACGGTGCGGGTGGGGGGG
>NC_081541.1:1764300-1771806 GCF_901000735.1 Corylus avellana
ATTACTTTTACCAATTTCATTAGAAATGGTAAGACCAAGAAAACAATGAAAACAATGCCAGAGATAGATGTTTAATTAGTAAAGGATCATCCAATTTTATTTATTTATTTTTTTAAAAATAAACCATTATCAAACATTGCAATATAATATATAGCGTGTGGGAAGTTAAGAAATAAAAATTAAAAAATATATATAAAAAGAAAAAAAAAATCCAACACTGGCCTGAGTATACTGCTTTAATTACTAGTTGATCATTAAGTTAAACTGATCATATGTACCTTATTTGTGTCTCCTTAGAGATTATATAAACAATGAAATGAACCTGATAAGCTCGATCGAGGAGATCGAGCAATGGAGATGATGGGGATTCGATCTGGAGAAAGCAAAGAGTGGCAGCGATTGGATTTGTTGTAGGATTTAAGACTACTCTGCATGCAGCTGCAACTAATAAGCAAGAGCAATGCCAACTGCTGCAATTATAGATCGATATTTATTCCTTTATCTTCAAGTCTTTCTTTTTTGTTTTTTCTTTTGTCAACCATCCGTGTGGGACAGACATCCTTTAAGACTTCAAGTCTTTATTTTTTGTTTTTTTTTTTTCTCAGGGGTCCTTCAAGTTAATTTTACTCCGCAACTGATGAAAATTCAATAGTCATTTATGTTTCCTTGAATAAGTCATATATATATTAATATATATGTATATTCTAACATAGTCTTACAAAGTCAAGTCAGCCAGAGATTAATGGTAGTGCAGGAAAAAAAAAAAAAAAAAAAAACAAATGGAACTTGGAAACTTCCCAGAATCCAGCCAAATAATATTATGATTAAGGAATATAAGAAAAGTAAGTGATATACTACTTGATCAAACGGGCGGCAAGACAATGACATTTTCACCGATGAGCATCGATCTCAGAAAGCAAGAGTAGCTAAAATATTTAGTTTAAAATTTTACTTTTTTATTTTTCACACTAAAACATTTTATATGTTATTCTCTATTTTATTTATAGTTTTCTTAAAGAAACAGAGAAAAAAAAAAGAAAAAAGAATTAATATCTTATTGATGTAGTGTGTTATAAATATTTTGATTATAAAGTATTTAACTATTCTGTAAGGTTATGTTTGACAAGAGCCGGACTGGAAAAAGGGCTTATGACCCAAAACCTAATTTTTTTTTTTTTCACACTTTTTCTTTCAAAATCAACTTCAATATTCATACTTTTTACATCAAATCAATTACATTTTATTATTATTCAAATAAAAAAATCACTACAAAACAAAATTTTTTATTTTTTTATATAAAACAATCTTACTTTTTTTCTTCCATATCAATTAAATTTACTATAGGACCGATCCACTTCCAAAATCCATTCCTTTGAGAAACATTCTGTTGGATAAACTCTGGGAACGACTTCACAGCTTCCTTCTCATTATATAACTCCTACGAGATTATGTGCTTATTACGTGGCAAGAAACGTCATCAATCATCATCCAAAAAAATCTTGAAAATGTCTTAAATTTTTTTTTTTTTTTTAAATCTTGGAAAGGTCTTACCAAAAAACTCTTGAAAATGCATGACGTACATAAATCGTAAGACGAGACAAGACAAGACATGCATGACGTACATGCATATAAGACACGACATGTTTATATGAAGCAGCAAAGGTTTTTTGGAATGGAAATACTCGATCGGACCAAGAAAACACTATTGATAATGTTTGGCATCATGAGACCCAAAATAAAATTGTGAGGTTGAATAGGAAATGTAATAAATAAATAGTTATAAATTTGTGTCTCCTTAGAGATTATATTATAAACAGTAAAATGAACCTCATAAACTCGAGGAGATCGAGCAAGGGAGACGGCCGGGAGACTCTGCAGCTGCAACTAACAAACAAGCTAGAGCAACTGCCCAAGTCTTTCCTTTTTGTGTTTTTTTTCTCACAGGCATCCTTCAAGTCTTTCTCGGCAAAGCCTACGACAATTATTAAATTATTACTTATTTTAAAAATTTAAATAGATAAAAAGAGAAAATTTTATAATTTAATCAATAAAAATGCTCTTGTATTTTTTTTTTCTTTAGTAAGTATGTGGGACTCACTTCTGGATTAATTCCACATATTCAAGTCCTTTTGATAGTTAAGGACCGCTATTACAATATTATGCATATTTTTGTTTTATTTTTGACAACGTAACCAACCATGTGGTCTTCCTTTTATTTGTTTATTTATTTATTTTTCGATAATTAACTATCGAAAAAAACAAAAAGGAAAGACTTGAAGGATACGTTATCCTTCAAGTCTTTCCTTTTTGTTTGTTCTTTTCACAGTCATCCTTCAAGTCTTTCTCCGCATCGGATGAAAATTTCATATTCATTCAAAACTAAGTCAGCATTCGACAATTATTAGGTCACCATTTATTTTAAAATTTTAAATAAATAAAAAGAGAATAATTTAATAATTTAATCAATAAAAATATTTGTTTTTATTCTCTTGTATTATTTTTTTCTTTAGTAAATTTATCTTTTAATATGTGAGACTCACATATATATGAATTTCACATATTCAAATCTCTTTTGATAGTTAAAGGACCTCTTCTCTAATATGCATGCTAAATGATTTCTTATTTTAAAAGTTTAAGCTGACTAAAAAAAATTAGTTACTAATTCAATAGTTAAACAGTAGTGCCAAAAAAAAAAAAAAGTAGGAACTTTCCAACAAAATAAAATAATTAAGAAATAATATAAGAAAAGTAAGTTATATATATTGATCACTCCTTGAACTAACTGCCAAGGGTCCGCTTGATCAAAAGGGAAGGAAAATTCAAGATTCCCAACATGAGGCGGCTAATTAATGCACGCCTACGCTCTCGTTGGATAGCCATCTATTACATTTGTGGAGAAAATTTAAGAAACGCGCGTCATCCTTCTTGTTCAATCTAGGAGCCACACAATGGTTGCCACAGATCTTGCGGGCTTGAGGCCATACGGTGGCGGCTAGATATAGATTTGACGACCACGCAGTGGCCATCAAACAAATTTTTTTAGGTTGGCCTTTCAGAATATTCTTTGTCCTAGTACATACAGCAAAAGCATGTTGTGTCCTTCTTATGTGCATACAGAAATCATCTAATATAATTCTGATCACACATCTAATTATATGATTAACGGTCTTGAATCTTAAAAAACACAAAATAAAGTTGTCGAGCACTGACCTGGGCATTACTGATGAAGTATAAAAACAATGGCAAACAATAGATTGAAATATTAAAAACTGCGAAGCAGTTTTCCCAAAAATAGGTACTTGTTTCAAGGTTTTGTCCAAGAAAACTATAAAATTTGAAGAAGTATATATAATATTGTATCAGATAATGACCTAAATCAATGCGTTACATGACATGCTCATTGATAACAAATACCGATAAAAACGGATAAAAATTAGCTACAAACTAATCTAATAAAGTGATATATATATATATATATGTTTTTAAAGCATGTGACAAGTACATGCTTTGTTATTAATTAAGTATTAAAAAAATGTAAGAAGTGCATGCTATTAAAAAAAACGCGTTTCTTACATGCTAAAAACACTTGGCAATTTATTGGACTAGTTGTATGAATTAGCTACGATCTGGTTTTGTAACTAATTTATATATGTATGATAAAAACAATTATGGGGCAACAAAGAGTCCAACATGTGTAAACCTCAAATTTCGGAGGCCCCACCAGAAAACAATACATGATCTTTTGTGAAATATTTGTGGACGACACACTACCAGATTTAATGGCTTCAAGGAATATTCCAAAATCAACAAGAGATGTATTTGATATTTGTACATGGCAAGTTTAGATATCTAAAAATGTGTAATTTCCTAAATTGCAACCACATTTAAAAGATCTTCCGGTACATCCAATATGATTTTTAGAGGCTAAGTACGAGCAAGCCATCCCTCGTTGGATAGAAAAAACAAGTACCTAAAAGACCAACAAGACTCTTTAAGGATGAGCAAATTCTGCAGATATGCTAAAAAAAAATAAATAAATTAAAAAAATTAAAAAAGAAGAAGGAGAAACTACTTCCATTTAAAGGGGAAAAAAAAAATAGTAATACACTTAAAAGGACATCACGTGATTCACGTTGCAATTAAAAACTTTTCGGTAGTAGTTTTTAGTTAATTGGCAAATGAAAACTTGGCCCTAGCTAGCCCTTATTACATGCAATCTTATTAGTAACAGATTGCGAAGGTGAAGCGTACATTGCACGCCAATAAAAACTACATATTATGGAGCGCACGACAAAGAGCCCAACATGTGCAAACCTCAAATTTTGGAGGCTCCACCAAAAACAATACATGATCTTTTGAGAAATATTTGTGAACTATTAATGCAGATTGTGTAGTCATCAATTTGTTTTATTTTCTAAACAGTCTTTATTTCGTTATTTTATTAGGTTTAGGATTTTGGGGGTATTTATGTTATATTTTATTAGGTTTAGGGTTTTGGCTATAAATATATGCTTATAGCCTCCATAGAAAATCAATTTATGTTGATTATTGATTTTTATTAATGCGAATTACTCAGAGTTGAGTTTATTCCTCTATTTTCCTTCAAAACCTAGAGAGTATCTAGTTTTGTCAAAAAGATTTCTTAGATCATTGATAGAATCAATAACTAGAAGTATTTATCCGCTATTTATTAATGTTCTTCGCTGTAGTCCACTAAGTTACGTTGTATCAGTTGGTATCAGAGTTCAATTACTTTTTGTAAATGGGGAAGAGCAACTGCTTTGCAGACATGAACGAGGTGCACGTGCGCACGAAGATCGCTTTGCAGACATGAACGAGGTGCACGTGCGCACGGAGACCGCTTTGCAGACATGAACGAGGTGCACATGCGCACGGAGAAAGCATGTAAGGAGCAACGAGCAATTCGCTTGCGGCACATAGATGAGAGGTTTGGTGGTCTAACCGTGCGGAAGAAGGGGCGTTTGTGCACCAAACACGGGGTCTCTACCAATCACTTGGCCGACATGGATGGTCCAAGCGTTCGTCGTCGTCAACCAAGACCGCGGTACGCGGGGCAAGAGACAAATTTATCGTTGAGGGTGAACCTGTCAATCCTTATGTGGGGCGTGGAGTGCGTAAGGAATTTTGAATGGTACAAGTTCATATTATATCACGGGATGCAAGCGTCAAGCTCGACACCCAAAAAGAAAAGATAGAAAAGTTCGAAAAAAAAAGAAGGTGCCTAGGAAGGTGGCAGAGATGACGAATCAATCGGCGATTCGTTGGCAATGCATGAAGGATAAAGTGGAGATACTGCGGAAACAAATAGAGGCCTTCACGACCTGAGTTAACAACATGGGTGGCCCTAAAGTTCGTCACCATCAAACAACTCCATGCTTTGTGGATGAAGATAATGTGGTCGTTGCTCGTAGGGCGCAATCTCAATGATGGAGGGTATGGAGTGAGACGAAGATGCCGCGACAAGCCAACTTGACCATTATTCGCGAACCTCAAATTCATCAACACAATCCATATTTTGTGGAGGAGAAAAGGGAATTTGTGGATGGATAGTTTCAGGAATCCGAGTTCATTGATGAAGAGTTCAGACATGAATACTTTGGAGATCCTTCGCAAGGATTCGTGTATTGGAATTCTCCACCAACCTATGATGAGGAGTACGAAGAAGATCCGGAAGAAAGACCCTTGCCATCCGACTTAGGCGATGAGCACGAAGAAGATGGGTTTTTCGCCATGCTTGGCGGTCTCTATCCCGAAGAAGATGACCAAGAGGATGAATACGAAGAAGATGGGTTTTTTTCCATGTTTGACGGCCTCTACCCCGAAGATGATCAATTGGAAGATGAAGAGCCCATAGATGACATTGTCGATTATGAAGAGGGTGGTGAAGACCTTTTAGGTGAAGTGCCTAATTTTAATGGTGAAGAGGTTGATTATGTTCATTTCCTTGGTGTTGAAGATATTTTAAATTCTCCAAACGAAGATTATAGTGAGTTTTATGCGGATGAGGAAAATTATATATTCACAAGGGAAACAATGATTGACCAATTCTTGAGTATTTTCATGGCACGTGGAAGGGAAAAGGAGCGTGAGAAGTACATCAATTCTGAAGTATTGCCAAGTGGTGTGTGGGGGGCTGTCACGACAACCGCCAAGGTATTCTGATGATGAGGAGCATCACGCTTATTGTGAGGTGTTGTCTTGTTTTGATCTTGAGGAAGGACGAGTGGAACGAGTTGATGGGGCATCCGAAGGACCGTGGAAAGAACCGGCCAAATTCGAGGACGGATTCTCTCCAACAAGGGGAGAATGATGCATATTGCGTAGTCGTTAGTTTGTTTTATTTTCTAAACAGTCTTTATTTCGTTATTTTATTAGGTTTTGGGGGTATTTATGTCATATTTTATTATGTTTAAGGTTTTGGGCTATAAATATATGCTTATAGCCTCCATAGAAAATCAGTTTATGTTGATTATTGATTTTTATTAATGAGAATCACTCAGAGTTAAGTTTATTCCTCTATTTTACTTCAAAACCTAGAGAGTATCTAGTTTTGTCAAGAAGATTTCTTAGATCATTGATAGAATCAAAATCTAGAAGTATTTATCTGCTACTTATTGATGTTCTTCGCTGTAGCCCATTAAGTCACGCTGTTTTGATACCAATTGACGCCAGGCAGAACTAGGATTGTTCTGACAGCGTATAATAGCAGCAGGAATTGAAGATAGAAAAGGAAACTCAGGAAGAGAGAAAATAAAAAATAGGGAGGAGAAAATCCCTAAGTGCCCCAAATAAGTAAACAGAGAAATAAATCTGAAAGACTTAAATTTCATCTATAGTATAAACTGAATTGAAAAACAACAAAGACTAGATGTCTTTTTATAGACTTGGCACCTCCTAAATTAACAAGGAAAAGGAAAAGCAAACCTAATTGAAAAAGGAAAACAAATCCTAATAGGAAAGGAAAAACCCAATCCTTATTGAAAAAGGAAAACTAAAACACACATGCATAATTAAAATAACAATTTTCTAAAATTCCTCCTGCATCAGTCTCTCTAGGTTGGAAAGAACTCACCCTCAAGTTCAAATCATCTTTTCCTCGATCTTTTGGATGTTCAATTAATCCCTTCTATCCTGTAATTCTCAACATCAATGCAACTTAATACCGGAAGAGAAACAATTTATAATCCATCACAAGATGACTGAGAATAGTAGTTTGAAAACTTTTCATATCATATTGAGATACTTCAATCTTCACACGGTATTCATTTATCTTCTGTCATCGTGCGGCATATAAATCTCCCAAAAAGGATCAACTATTTCTTCCTCATTGAAAATAAAATTTTCCACCACCTCTTGAGAGCTTCATCGTCAACATATATATCATAAGTTTGTGGAAAATTTCAATCCACGAAACATTGAGAAGGATCTTCAACGTTTTCTTCATATTGAAACTCTTCATCAACAAATTTAACTCCGAAGTCTAAG
>NC_081541.1:1771906-1774033 GCF_901000735.1 Corylus avellana
CTTACCTTTATGCTTCAAATTACCTTAATAATAATAATCCATCATCTTTACCTCGTGAAAGAAAATTATATCAAAAGCTTTGGCATGTAACTAAAATTCTCATAATACAATACCTACTAATGCCTCAAAATGTAAATATTATGCACAACCTAAGAGCACTAATTCATCCTTAAAACTTTAAGCGTCACTTCAATATAGTTTACCTCAATTACAGAAAACCTAACACCTCAAATTCTAAGAATTACCTCAAAGATTTCATGAATTATACCTTAAAGTCATCACGATCATCCGAAAATATCAAAATCCTTAAACCACAAATATAAATATCAAAATATCTTATAGATTTTCGGGTATACCTCATTTGCATTTATCCCTGTAATACTTAGACATTCATTTCATGTCACTACGTAATCCTTATTCATCAATCCATATATTACAACATCAATCATAGTGTCATTATTGTCATCAACCAAACCTTAGCCATTACCAAAAACTCATATAAACTCTTATATCATTCATTCAGTTACAAGAATCATTTCACAGCCGACATCCATAAGACCATTCGTTACCAAGTCATTTACACAATTCATCTCAACCTAAATCCATTTTGTCACCAAGTTAATTACACAAATCATCTCGCAACCTAAATTCGTAAAACCATCATACAATTTTTTTTTTTTTTTTTTTTTTTTTAAAATCATGATCAATAATCTTTTCTAAATCCTTGAGACACCTCAAAATATACTCTTATCGATCGATACTCAAGCAAATTGCCGCAAATCCAAATGGGCAGATACTATAGATCACAACCTATCTATAAAAAAAAAAAAAAAAAAATCCATCTTCATCTATAAAAATGAAGAATCAACCGACCTCCAAATTATTAATAGAGTACCCCCACGAACTTCTTTTAGTACTGCTTGCTGCCACAAAACGTTCAATTTTGGTTCCTAAAAAAAATGGAAAATTGATTACACGAAGACGACAATGTACACCATTTTTCATCAATTCATATTCAAATAGACTATTGTACGTATTAGATGGAAAACTACAGAGCGCACAAATAGAATATTTTATTTTATTTCAGCATTTCTTCTAGATCTGGTTCATATTCTCTTCTAGAAAATTAATGAAGTAGATAACATCTTTTCGAGTTCACTTGGCCAAATTAAGAAGATAACCCTCAAGGTTTTAGCACAAAGATAACACTTTAGGAAACGGATGTTACTGGCTCGACTCTTCCCTTCCCGTATTCCATTAAGGCCACTCATATAGAGAAAATGGGTGGCATGCCCAATAATGTTGACGTTAACTCATAATTACTAAATTTTATCAAAGACACAACGTCCAAATTGAGGATTAATCAATCTCCAAACTATTTAGACCACAAAATTCCTAGAAAAAAATATCAACTTTTTCAGTGCAGAAGCAAAAAAAGATATCATTGTGAATAAACTGCATGCACAAAGCAAAGAGTGGCGGGGATAAGTGGACTAGCTTGTTGTAGGGTTTTAGATTAACCTGTGAAACTACAGATGCAAGTAGTCAACATTTTTTTGCTCTTCTATCTTATAGATACTTACTAGTTTAATTAGTCAACCATTAACTATAATCTATTCCTCAAGTCTTTCTTTAATTACTTTTCTTTTCTTACTTACCAAACAAAGTTTTATTTATCCCGAAGGACAAGGAGTAAACCCGGTCTTTAAGCCCCTCAAATAGGGATCTGCATGTCATTTTATCTCACCAATAAACAGCTGTCACATCAATATTTTGCACAGCAATAACTAAGTAATGAACAATAGTCTATCTCTCAAGTATTTATTTTTAATTCTTTTTTTGTCTTTCTTAGCAACCGATGAAACTTTAATATATTTCCAAATCACGTTGGTAAGCTAAAATTGGCAGTTTTGTAAACATGTAGTGTTCTTTTAGTGTCTTTTCAACTGTGATGTGATTTTTAAAATTATCAATAGATTAAAAGTCAATAATAATAATCTCAAATTTAAAGATAATTTTAAAAATCACTTTATAGTTGAAAGAATATCGGAAGAACATTAGAAAAACACCTAACATTTTTCTTTTTTATTAGCAAGTACCGTAAACATGCATTGGACAAGTCAAACT
>NC_081541.1:1774133-1855462 GCF_901000735.1 Corylus avellana
TTTTTAAATAGGGGTTACGACGTGGCACATGCCACGTCAGCGGCGTGCGTTACTGTTCACGCACGCCGCGTAACCTGTATCATTACTCGCGTTCAAATAGTTAACAGAGATGGTTGTCTTCTCCTGCTTTTTTTATTAACAAAAATAAAAGTTTATGCGTGATTGGTACAAAAACTCTTCAAAGTTCCCTTTTAATTAGAGGAATCAACCGGTGCATAACGAGTGCATGTGGTGTCCCTTCTGCATGAATATAGAAACCATTTCTAATGTGGTACATAATTATATATATAATCAAGCATCCTAAAGCTTTAAAAAGATGTTGAGCACCAATCTGCACATTTCCAATGAAATACAGAAACAGCATCAAGGCAATAATTGAGGCAGAAATTGCGAACCAGTTCTCCCAAAAATATGAAATTGTTTGAAGATTTTGACCAAAAGAAATATAAATATTGGAGAAAATTTCATGTATGTAATAGCAATATCATAATCAACATATGTAGTCAATTTGAATCTCTCTGTTAGATTTTAAATGTTAAAAATAAAACAATGACGTTTATAACTCTGACTTTTTTATAAAATTTTAAATTTACCCTTAATTTCAAATTAAAAATAAATATAAATATATATATATATAAATCACTAAGTAACACACGGTTGGACCACCTTGTGACCTTTTTTTTTTCAATTTTTTTTTCATTTTTTTAATAAAATAAAATTGAAGGATAATTTTGTCTTTTTTGAGGTTTTAACAGCAAAAATTGACGGAGGGTAAATTGACTGCAATTGAAAGTTCAAGGGTCCAAATTAAGAGGTTTCAACGTTTGGAACAGGATCCTCTCCAGTCCATTATGGACTGGAGAATATCAAGTTCAAGGCTAGAATTTTTAGGAAGAAATCCTATGACTACAAATTGGACACATATGCTACTAATAAAAATAATAATAAAATATTATTTTAAATTAAAAAAATAAAAAAGAAGGGGAGAGCCACACCATAGGGTGGTCAGGCCACCCCCATTTTGTGGGGTGGTCAACATGGCCCATGGGGGTGGTTTCACAATTCTTCATCTTTGGGGTATCGCAATTTCAAGAGCCTTGTGGTTGGCTCGGCCACCCCTTTGGGCCAAGTTAAAAAAAAAAAGAAAAAAAAAAAAAGGGTTGTATTTAGAGGGGGTGCCCGGTGCCACCCCTTAGCGTCTATGGTTTACACCCCCTTGCAGATGGAGGTGGTCGAACCACCCCCATAGGCCATGGCACTGCCACCCCTTGGCCGGCCATTGGGGATGGCTCAATCCACCCCCTACCCAAAATGGGGGTGGTTTGGCCACCCCCTATGGTGGATAGCCACCCTCATCTTGCAAAAGGGGGGTGGCCGAGAGCCAAGCCACCCCCTTTGGGCCAAGTTAAAAAAAAAAAAAAAAAAAAAAAAGAAGGAGGTTGCCTCAAACCATCCCTCTTTTGCAAGATGGAGGTGGCTGAACCACCCCCATAGGCCATGGGAGTGGTTCGGCCACCCCCTGGCTATGGTGGCCCGTTACTCTCTTCTTTTTTTTCTTCTTTTTTTATTAATTCTTTATTTAAAATAATATTTTATTATTATTATTATTAGTGGGATATCTGTCCTATTTATAGCCATAAGATTTCTGAGAAAAAATTCTAGCCATGAACTGGATATTCTTCAATCCATAATAGACTGAAGAGGATCATGTTCCACGTGGAAGGGCCTTAAGCCAAACAGAATCCTCTCCATTTATGAGTAATATTTAATGTTGTATCTAATGGGCTAGATGATGCCACACACTACAAAAAAAAAGGCTATTTTTTGACGTGGCAAACAATTCCATTTTTTTGCCACGTCAGTAAATGGTACTGTTTCACGGATTCTGTATATATATATGTGTGTGTGTGTGTGTGTGTGTGTGATAATTATCATTGTAAACATGTTTCACGGATTCTGTATGGTAGTATATTTTTACGAAAACACTCTTAGAAAATAATAGCAAAAAAAGGATTAAAAATAAAAAACCTAAGAAAAAAAAAATGTTATAAAGGAATTCATTAAATTCAAACAAAGTTGATTTTTGACCTATTAGTGACGGTTGGATGGATCAAAATTAAACAAATATTTAACAACAAAAACCAGTCTTAATTAAAATGCTACTTGTGACAGATTTAGATATCCTAAAACTATTTTATATATTAGATTTTTTTTTTTTTTTTAACCTTTCTTTTTATTAACCATTGTTATTGGAATTTGCTCAAAGCTATTGAACTTATATATGCCCCCAGGCGCCAAGTATGATGGAAAGTTTTAGCCTATTTAACAATTTTCCCACCCTAAAATTATTTAAAATGTTAACTTTTGATGATTGGAAGATAATATTGCTATTTTTATACACTGTTTAACAATTTGAAAAACTATAAAGATATTGTCTTTTTATTTTTTATTTTTTGGGCTCTTTGTGGATTGTGCTAGGCCCAACTATAGATGAAGAAAACGAGACCGAGAAACCCCAATACAATCATTTGGTAGTGGAACTTAGCCATGGGACTATAAAAAAAAAAGTGAGTGATGTAATTAAGGAGCGCCACTTTTTCCGAAATTCTTCCCGTAAAAAGTTATGCTATTTGCTACGTGACACAAATGTAATTAAAAAACGAAAAAAGTATTGTCCCATGCTAAAGTACTGACATAAGTCAGTATTATATTATAGAGTCAGCTTTGAATTTAGAAGACCCAGGGTTAAAAAAATTTAAAGGAGGAATAATTGACAAAACATATTTTAAATTATTATTTTTTTACCTTAATTTTTTTTTTTTGTCTTAAATTTTTATTTTCTTGTATTTTTTTTTTGAGTGGGGGGGGGACCAGGGCCACTGTCGGTCCCCCCTAAATCCATCTTAGGTCCCATGCATTACTCACGGCCTATCTGTTGAAGAAAGAAAATGATATAAAAATAGGAAAATACTAAAGGTTAATATATATATATTTGGCACATTTTATTTTATAAATCAACTATTAGATTTATGAATTTATGTGAATCCTATAAATTTAATGAAAAATATGAGCTAATTATAAAGAACTTATTAACTTATAATATTTCTATTAACTCGATAAGGAATTGGGATACTGAGAATCAATCTGGTGGCCAAGATGACCCAAAAGGAGCTTCCATAGTTAAGTGGCATGCGATATTTATAGTGTCGTTTGGGATTGCAATATTATATGTGGACCCTTTGTTCTTATTCCTTCCTGTGATTAACCAAGATGGCAAGTGTCTTACGTTAAATAAAAGATTAATGATCACAGCTATTTTTTTCCGATCGGTGTTCAATATGATTTATGTTGGGAATATCATTTTCGGATACTTTGGTAGTAGAGATGGACAAATTGGGTTAGCTCAAAATGATCGGCAGCCTCGGCAAATAGTGAAGAGGTATTTAAGGACGTACTTTCCAATTGACATCCTCGCTATTCTTCCGCTCCCACAAGTAAGGGAGAACTTTATGCTTCTAAACTGTGTTTTTTTTTTTTTTTTTTTTTCTGTGAATTTTTTTGTGAATTTTTTAATTTTTCAAGTGCTTTAACGATGCAAAGAGAATAATTCTATCATGAAGTAAAGATAATTCAGCTTGCTTATTATTTGTATGCACTTAATTAAGGGGCTTGCAGTGCATGAAGTAAAGATAATTCAGCAATTTGGTTTGTGGGTTTCTTTTTCAGCAATTTCTTTTCCTGTATTAAGTACATCTTACGTACGCATGCTGCTCGTAATTTGTCCAGGTTTTAGTTCCAATTACTAATACACAAATGTCGACAAGCTCCAACTTTTTGGACATAAGGAAGGTCATAAACCTCTTTGTTCTCCGGCAATATGTGCCAAGAGTTCTTCGAATCTACCTATCATAGAAAAAACATATCAAAAGTTCCAGTAAACTCTATAAAAGAGTATGGATTAAAGCTGCATTCAATATTTTTTTATATATCCTTGCCAGTCATGTAAGTTTGATTATCTCATCTTAATTTTTTTTTTTTTTAATTCTTATTTCTGTTTTGCTTTAATAAGTCACGTTTTTCTCAAATTTTAAGAATTTTTCTAATATATATAGAGTTATACATGATTTCAATTTTTTTTTTTTTTTTTTAAGATTTGTTTATATACACAGTTAGAAAAACAAATTTTAAATAATGACCTTGGATACTATCCATTTCATTTCAAATGGATAAAATCCTATTCCATTTATGATGAATTGTGAGGCTTTGGTAATTAGCATTCAAGCATTTATATATAATCCTTGGATTGCGGCAGGTATATATCGATCAATTATGATCATGGAAGGCTAAACTACTGTGTGCATTTAATTAATGATTCAAATAATAAGTAGAAAAAATCACACAAGCAATTAATTAAATATCAAGAGAGCAACACACAAGTAAACGTCAAATTTACATGCATGAAAAACTTCTAAGTATAGATTAAAAAATATTACATAACAAATCCGATCCAGTATAATAAAATAGAGATTACAGCACTCATGTTTATGCCTCAAAACTTGAGTTCAAAGCAAATTGAGAAATACAAAAATATCAATTTTCTAAAAATACCGCAACAAAATCCCCATTTTTAAGTACTACAACTCCCTATGAGCTAGCCCAGCTCCTTCTCAAAATCATCTAGTATATTACTACTTTTTCCATTTTGCTTTTAAGTGGAAGTAGTATTCTCCTTTCCTTTTCTTTTCTTTTCTTTTTTCCCCAGATATGTCAAAAAAGAACCGAATATGTCACTCACAGATATGTCAAAGAAGAACCGGGTATGTCACCCCCAGATATGTCATCACCAGAGACAAGGAAAAAATCTTGGGCAAAAACAAGAATAGGGAGACAACCCTCTAAAATAAGGACAAGGAGAAAGCCTTAGGTAAAAACAATCAACGAGAGACAACCTGGCAACAAACAAGGACAAGGAAAAAACCTTGGGCAAAAACAAGAATAGTGAGACAACCGTCTAAAACAAGGACAAGGAGACAACCCGAGCAATAAACAAGAAGACCCATCCCCAGCAACAAGGAGACAACCTTGGGTAAAAACAAGTAACGGGAGACAACCCAGTAAAAAACAAGACAACCTTGGGCAAAAACAATTAACAAAAGACAACTCGATAAAAAACAAGAAGCATGCCCAGAGACAAGGAGAAAACCCTAGCCAAAAACCCAAGACTAACAGGGAGCAAAATGTTAGTCTGTTAAAAAACTTATAAATCATTATTAGTAGATTATTGTACAAGTTTATTCCTGGAGACAATGAGAAAACCTTGGACAAAAACTAGAAGATTCGCAGAGATAAGGAGAAAACCTTGGACAAAAACAAGGAGTCACCCCAAGGCGAATCAAGAACAAAGGTTAGTTTGTTGAAAGGCTTGTGAATTATTGTTTGGAGATTATTACGCAGGTTCGGAGCCTAGTTTGTCAAAACAGGCATTTGAGAGAGAACCGGGCATGATCCTCGGGTGTCTCAAGGATATGACAAACTTAACCTCCGGGCAAAGGAAAGAGTTAGGGGTGCTCCCGACAACAAAGAGACAAAGAGAAAACCTTGGACAAAAACAAGAAATTACCCCAAGGCGAACGGGGAACAAAGGTTAGTTTGTCGAAAGACTTATAAATTAATGCTTAAAGGTTATTGTGCAGATTTGGATTATCTTGACGACATGGAGAGAGACCTGGGCATGATCCTCGGGTATCTTGGAACTAGGACGGATTTAACCTCCGGGCAAAGGATAGGGCTGGGGGGTGCTCCCGGGAACTCAGGTGATGCCAAAAACAGAGCTGAAGAGCTCCAATTGACAAGCTCAAAGCACACTCACTAGAGAGACACGAGTCTCGAAAAAGGTCAAACAACAAGTTGTCAGAAGGCTTTGACTAAATTCCCATTACTCAAGTACCTTGGCTAAGGGAATTGGGGGGTAACTGTTGGGAATAAATTCACATTACAAGCCCACCAAATTCTGGGCCCAATGGCCAAGGAATGGTCCATAAAGATATTAATTAAATAGCAAGGGCTATTTAATTAATTAATAGTCTTATATTCCAATTAAAATAATATTGGAATAAAGACGTCATACTTATCTCTACAAGATGACTACTCAAGATTATCTCTACATAATATCTGTTGAAGGTTTATTTCTACATGATAGCTGTTGAGTTTATCTCAACTATGGACTCCCAATAAACTCAAATAAGAAGAGCTAGTTCAAGCCTACTTCTACAGCCCAGGCCTATAAATAGGCCCCTACACAAGATACTAGAGGAGGATGAAATATTCTCTCAGATCTTGAATAATCTACTATCTTCTCATATTCTCTCTCAGAGCTTAATTAGTCGCTTTGAGCGTATTGAATTATTGTGCGTTGAAGTGCAATATTTCTCTTAGAAACTTTCTAATTTTGGCATCGGAGTGTCCCTGGTTCTTCAGAGAACCCCTTTGCCAATATTGCTTTTTTGTAGTGATTTGGAGTGCTAGACGACGACGTATTGAAGACCCCAAAGAAAGCGCATTTACTGTGTTGAAAACTGTTATAATAATAATAATAATAATAATAATAATAATAAATTAATTAATTAAAAAAAAAAACAAGAAAGAAAGAAAATAGGAGGAGAGTAATTGGCTTATCTTGTGGAACCTTAATATTGAGGTTTTGATCAACGTGCAAGTTTTACCAAGGTTTGATTTTTTATTCTTCTTTTTACTTTGACTTCTTATCTCTGGACTTCCCCCCATGTAATTAATTACAATGGTTTGAGGTTGGTTAAATAAGACAATACTTAATATGAATAATATCTATCTATTATATTGAAAAATATGGTGAAAAATATGGCAAGAAATCCATTCTAATATTTAAAATGAAGAGAAATTGATATTTATTCCTGAAATATGGTGAAGTGTCAACATGATCTGATTAATGAAAATAAATGGATGCTCCCTTGAATATTTTGGAGGTCCATGTTGTCTTATTTATAATATATGATTACAGTGTTGGTCTTACATTATACATGACAAGTGCTCATATATGGGAACTAGTTATGACCGTATATACATATGAAAGGATTGGATATCCATACATATGAATAGATATGCGTTGTGCAATATATGGAAGGAGCCGTTAGGTAGAGCTCACAAGGAAATAAGTTTCATATAGCCGTTAGAGGAGAATCTCCTTATAGCTGTTGGAGAAGAGTAACACCTTGAACATTATACAGTTGTCGTGGGATCCCGTGATTGGTGTTGTGTGTATGTACCATGAGCTGGAATCATAGTGTACTTGCTTATAGCCCCTCACAAGCTAATGGAGGAGCTAAGCACCATAATCTTGTCACGAAGAAAAAGGAAACGAGAGGAGGTGAGACCTTTGGTGAAGATATCAGCGAGTTGGTCATGAGTGGACAAGTAGTGCACTGAGATATCTTTATTGAGAACCTTCTCGCGGATAAAATGGTAATCCAGTTCAATATGCTTTGTCTAGGCATGATAAACGGGATTGGAGGCAAGAGCTAAGGCACCGAGATTGTCACACCATATTTTAGGAACAATTGGCAAGGGAACATGGAGTTCCTTAAAGAGCATACAGAGCCAATAAAGTTCGGCAGTGAGCATGGCCAAAGCTCTATATTTGGCTTCAATAGAGGAACGAGACACGATATGTTGCTTCTTTGCACACCAAGAGATCAAACACGAGCCAAAGAAAACACCAAAGCCGGTTGTGGATCGGCGATCATCTGGGTTACCAGCCCAATCAGAGTCACAAAAAGTCGCTAAACAGTGTGGGCCTTTTGAAAAAAGAAGAAAATGATTGGGCGTACCCTTCAAGTAGCGAAGGACCCACTTAGTAGCTATCCAATGTAGAGTGGTCGGAGAGTGTAAATGTTGACAGAGTTGATTAACAGAGTAGGCGATGTCAGGTCGAGTAAGAGTACAATATTGTAAGGCACCGACTACCTGACTATAGATGCTAGGGTGGGGTAGGGGATCGCCAGCTGAGGAAGAAAGCTGTGAGCTTGACACACATGGAGCTGAGTAAGGCTTTGCTCCAACCATTCCAGTTTTGTGAAGGAGATCTGTGATGTACTTGGTTTGTCATAGATGGAGCTGAGTGGGAGTGCGAGCAACCTCAATACCTAAGAAAAATGTTAAGTCACCAAGGTCCTTTAAAGGAAATTCTTGTTGTAGAGCATGGATGAGGGATGAAATGGCAGCCTTGTTATTTCTTATGACTAAGATATCATCAACGTAAATAGGTAAGAAAATTACAACATTATTTGATTGAAAAATAAAAAGTGAGGAATCAACCAAGGAGCCCACAAAACCTAGATGCTGCAAAGAAAGAGATAGTCGATTGAACCATGCCCGGAGGTGCTTGCTTAAGGCCATATAAGGCCTTATGGAGTTTGCAAACAAAGGTAGGGTGATGGGGATCCATAAATCCTTGAGGTTGCTCCATAAAGACATCTTCATTGAGAGTACCATGCAAAAAGGCATTTGAGACATCGAGTTGCTTGATGTTCCAGTCAAATTAAATAGCAAGAGCCAGTACAAGTCGGATAGTAGCTAGTTTAATCACTGGACTGAATGTCTCAGTGTAGTCAATGCCACTTCTCTAATCAAATCCTTTAGCCACAAGACGGGCTTTAAATCTGTCGATAGTGCCATCAGGTCTTCTTTTAATTTTATAAACCCATTTATTGCGGATCAGGTTTTGGACATAAAGTCCAAGTGCCATTTTTTATAAGGGCCTCATACTCTTGCTACATAGCCAAACGCCATTCAGGTGCTAAGTTGGCTTGGTTGAAACGGGTGGCCTTAATCTCGGGAAAGACAGCACTCAAGGCTTTGAAAGGATGTTTGGTACAATAGTGAATGGTATAATCGGGGAAGGTCTTGGGTTTAATGGAGCCTGTGTGGGACTTAGTAGTCATGGGATGTAGGGGTTGAATTGAAGTAGAAGGAGGTATAAATGGTTGGGAGGGAGGCGTCTAATGTGGGGGTGGAATGTGAGTGGACGAGTGGTAATATAGGATGGAGTCAGCTGATGGGGAGCTTGAGGGAAAATGATATGATGGGGACCTAGTAGGTGTGGGTTGGTGTATAGGAGTAATTGTGGCAGGTGGATTGGGTGGGAACCTAGTAGGTGAATTTGGAGGATTTTGGGAAGATGATGTTTCGGGTTGGTGGGTGGGAATAGGTGTGTGTGAGTGTGGTGAGGTGTTGAAATTTAAATTAAAGTCATGGAGTGAGATGAGAGAAGGTACTTGGGTCGGAGCAATCCT
The DNA here is from genome assembly GCF_901000735.1 of Corylus avellana. Lineage (NCBI taxonomy): Eukaryota > Viridiplantae > Streptophyta > Magnoliopsida > Fagales > Betulaceae > Corylus > Corylus avellana. The sequence continues at coordinate 1,783,460 of NC_081541.1, forward strand.
GGAAGGAGACGTAGAAGTTGGTCGTGTATCCTCGGCTAAAAAAAATCCTTCATCAAACACAACATGTCGTGACACATACACTCTTTTTGAAATAGGATCAAGGCACCTGTAACCATGTTGGTTAGAGCTGTAGCCAAGAAAGATGCACATTTTGCTACGAAAGCTAAGTTTATGCGTAGAATATGGTCTTAGCAAGGGATAACAAGCACACCCAAATACTCGTAAAATGGAATAATCAGTTTCCTTTTGAAACAATTTAAAATATGGAGACATGTGTTTAAGGATGGATGATGGTAAGCGATTAATTAAATAAATGGCAGTTTGAAAAGCATCTATCCGGCCAAAAACGAGTATTTAGGTGGGATTGTGCTAAAAGAGAAAGACCAACTTCCATAATATGCCTATGCTTGCGTTCTAAAATACCATTTTGTTCAGGAGTGTGTGGACATGTTACCTTATGATAAATACCATGTGTGGTTAAAAAAGATGTAAATTGACGTGACATGTATTCACCACCCCTATCACTTTGAAATTGTTTGATTGTGCACGAAAATAAATTCTCAACAAGATTTTTAAATTGAATAAAATAATTAAAGACATTTGATTTCTGATGGAGATGGTACATCCAACTAAATCGTGAATAATCATCAATAAAAATGACATAATATTGATAATCATTAGTGGATATAATTGGTGAGGACCATACATCAGAGTGAATGAGTTGAAGGGGTGAAATAGACTCACGGGTAGACTCAGTGAAAGGTAATTTCTTGCCTTTTCCTAATTGACATGAAGAGCAAATGTGGATTTTAACTAAAGTGTCAGAAATAGGGAGACTTTGAGATGTGACTAGGTGATGAACAATAGGATTAGCTGGATGTCCAAGATGTGAGTGCCACACATCAAATGTGGCCTTTATTCCTAGAAAGGCGGTGAGACCATGGCATTTATTCAATGAGGTTCTTTTCAAGTAGATTGGATACAAATTAGCTTCACTTGGTCCTTCCAAGAGTGTTGCTCCCGTTAGAATGTCCTTAATAAAATAAGAAGACCCAGTTAGTATGAAATAACAATGATTATCAATGCAAAAAACGATTAATTGATAATAGATTGGCATAGACTTTTGGGCAATGTAAAATATTTTTCAAGACAATATTTGAAAAAGGAGTTTGAAAAGTGGATGAACCTGTGTTTTGGATTTGCAATCCATTACCATTACCTACTGCCACAGTTTCATCGCCTTGGAAAGGTTGTTGGATAGAAAGATTTTCAAGCTCAGAGGTAATGTGAGCATTAGCCCCACTATCTGCGAACCAAGGTTGCTCATCTTGATAAATATTGAATTGTGCCACCATAACAGTTAATTGTGAAGGTGGATGTCTGCCTTAATAGGCATAGTCCATCTTATGGTAATAATCCAAGGCACGAAGATTGGATTTGCCACAAATTTGACAAGGTGACCTTGGAGAAGTACCATGGAAAAATTGATGTGGAGGCTTAATCTGCTGTTGTGAAAATCGGTTCTGCTGGTTTGAGACTTGTGAATAAGGGAAATTGATGGGCTGCTGCGAATTTGAAGGATAGTGTTGTTGTGGATATCTTGGTCCATGAAATTGACTTTGAAAATTCCCTCTTGGAGGTCCTAGGCGGTATTGGGTGAACTTTGGTGGCCCACCATGTTTCTTTTTCTAATTGGATGAGATTGCTACTTGTTTTTGAATGAAGAAAGGAAACTTGCTAGCATCGGATGTTATGGCTGAATTTTGATTTTCAATCAAAATTTCATGGGTCTGCAACTCAGCATGAGAATCTTCAAAAGTTAAGTTTTTATCACTTGTAGTAAGGGAATAAAATGCGACAAAAGTATTATATGAAGAATTTAAACTATTAAGAGTAAAAGAAATAAGATCCTCATCATCAATTTTATTTCCTATGATTGCCAATTGATCAGCCAAGGATTTGGCTACACGAAGATATTCTGTGCAGGTTTGTGTACCCTACTGCAAAGTTTGAAGTTCTCGCTTCAGCTGGTTACATCTTGACCAAAATTTAGAAGCAAAGTTATTGGCAAGATGAGTCCACACTTGGCGTGCAGTGGTCAACCCATAGACTATTGCCAACACGTTTTATGCCAAGGTGGTGTTGATCCAATTGAGAATAAATTGATCCTTCTTTTCCCACAAAGCATGAGCTGAGTTGGCAATTTCCTTTTCCTTGTCTGTTGGGTCAGTGACAAAGGGAGGGGGTGATAGTTCTGAGCTATCAATTATTCTCATTAACTCATGAGATTTGAGCAAAGGAACAATTTGAGTAAGCCAACTCATATAATTGTTGGGACCTTCCACTTTGACTTGAACCATATGCATAATATTTGGTAGTGTAAAACTCGGAGCACTAGAGGAAGCCATAAAAAAAAAAAAGAAAAAAAAAAAAACTGATTGAGAAAAAAAAAATTTGTGTAAGCTTAATTTGACTATGATACCATGAAAATAAATGGATGTTCCTTTTAATATTTTGGATGTCCATATTGTCTTATTTATAATATACGATTACAGTGTTGGTCTTACATTATACATGACAAGTGCTCATATATGGGAACTAGTTATGATACATACATATGAAAGGAATGGATATCCGTACATATGAATAGATACGCGTTGTGCAATATATGGAAGGAGCCGTTAGGTAGAGTTCACAAGAAAATAAGTTCCATATAGTCGTTGGAGGAGAATCTCCTTATAGCTGTTGGAAAAGAGTAACACCTTGAACATTATACAATTGTCGTGGAATCTCGTGATTAGTGTTGCATGTCTGGACCATGGAAAAGGATCCTATCCATTTCAAAATCCTTCCATTTCTTTCATTTAGTGTATTTTGAAGGGTAGTGTTGTCTAAAAGTTTTAATGATTGTAGTGCATTAAATGCAATACCCTTCAAAATGCACTAAATGAAGAAAATGAAGGAATTTTGAAATGGAGAGGATCCTATTCCCTGGACCATGAGCTGGAATCATAGTGTATTTGCTTACAATTAATAACCTACTAGTAAAAAAATGAAGAAAGTGGTTAACTTGTCACATGCAATCTAAATCCACTTGCAATATTGCAATATTTATTACCAAATTGCATTTTCTGTCATATTATTTTTATGGGAAGCCACCAAGTTTGACTTGTCCAGTACATGTTTACAGTACTAGCTAATAAAAAAACTACAAATTTACAAAACTGCCACTTTTAGCTTACCAACGTGATTTGGAAATATATTAAAATTTCATCGGCTACTAAGAAAGGCAAAAAAGAATTAAAAAGAAATACTTGTTAGATAGACTATTGTTCATTACTTATTTACTGCTGTGCAAATTATTGATATGACAGCTGTTTATTGGAGGGATAAAATGACGTACAGCTCCCTATTTGTGGGGCTTAAAGACCGTGTTTACTCCTTGTCCTTTGGGATAAATAAAACTTTGTTCGGTAGGTAAGAAAGAAAAGTAATTAAAGAAATACTTGAGGGATAGATTATAGTTAATGGTTGACTAAACTAGTAAATATCTATAAGATAGAAGAGCAAAAAAATGTTGACTACTTGCATCTGCAGTTTCACAGGTTAATCTAAAACCCTACAATAAGCTAGTCCACTGATCCTCGCCACTCTTTGCTTTGTCCAAAACCTAGTCTCGCTCGGTCCCTCGCTCGACTTTAAAAGGTTCAATTCACTCTTATATATATACACATATTCTCTTTCTCTCTTATGCATGCACAGGGTGCAGTTTATTCAAAATGATATGCTTTTTTTTGAAAAAGTTCATAATTTTTTTAGGAATTTTGTGTTAGCTTAATCGGCTGGAATCAAACATAACGAAGCGGAGGTCACTAGTTCGAATCATTTCCTCCCTCTTGTGCAGACATGTCAATATATATATATATATTTTGTCATTCACTATGAGTAATTTTAAAAACCATCTTTTTATTTTTCTAAAGTTGATTCGGTTTCTAGAATCATCATTAAATTAAAGTTTATTTGTAATTCATCTCAAATTCGATGATAATTTTTAAAAGGGAAAACTTTACTTTAGACTCTTGAATTATCATGCGATTCGATATACCCCCTCCCCCCGACTTTGAAACTTCTCAATTTGAACTTCTGAACTTTTAATTGCAATCAATTTGAACTCATTTGTCAATTTTTGCCATTAAAATTCCTTAAAAGAAAAATTACCCTTCAATTTTCTTTTTATGAAAAAAATTGAAAAAAATGGGGGGGAAAAAAAAAGGGTCACAAGGTGGCCCAACCATGGGTCACCTTGTGATTTCTTTAATAATATTTTTTTTTTAAAAAAAAATTTTAATTTTAATTTAAGGGAAAATTTGAAATTTTATTAAAAAAAAGTTAGGAGTATAAATGTTATTGTATAACTTTTAACGTTTAAAATTTGACAGAGTGGTTCAAATTTATTGGAATTTGAAAGTTCAGGGATCCAAATTTAGAGATTTCAAAATTCAGGTTATGTCAAATCATATGGTAGTTCAGGGGTCTAAAGTAAAGTTTCCTCTTTTAAAAATCATATCAACTTGAGAAAACAATAGAAAAAACTCTAAAAAATAAATAAAATAGAGAATAAAATATAAAATCTTTTAGAGAGTGTATATAGAAAAACAGTAACTAAATATATATTTTTTTTTTTTTGGGGACCACCAGCTAATGTGGTTCCGCGGCTTCCGCCTCTGATTTTGCTGCCGCCAGCCGTTTTGATCAAGTGGACCCTTGGCAGTATACTAGAACAAGACCGGAGGGAATGTCTAGTACTATATCACTTACGTACTTTTCTTGAATTCCTCAATCATATTATTTTGCTGGGAAGTTGCCAAGTTCCTTTTGGTCTAGTCTGGCTGACTTGACCTTGTAATATAATATGAACATCGAATTTTCATCAGTTGCCCAGAAAGACTCGAAGGACGCCCGTGAAAAAAAAACAATAAAGAAAGACTTGAAGATCAACGAATAAACATCTATAAATGCGCGCGGCAGTTGCTCTTGCTTATTAGTTGCAGCTGCATGCAGAGTAGTCTTAAATCCTACAACAAATCCAATATTTGCTGCCACTCTTTGCTTTGTCCAGAAACCCCATCTCCGTTGCTCTCCTCGATCGAGTTTAATTATCGGGTTCATTTCATTGTTTATATAATCTCTAAGGAGACACAAATAAGGTACATATATATCAGTTTAACTTGATTAACTAGTAAAGTATACACTCGGGGTTGGATTTTTTTACTTTTTATATTAATTTTCTTTTTTTTAAAAAAAGAAAAAATTATTTCTTAACTTCCCACGTGCTATATATATTATATTGCAATGTTTGATAATGGTTTCTTAAAAAAAAAAATTATTTTTTTTGGGGTTCCTTTTACTAATTAAATATCTACCTCTGGCATTGTTTTCTTGGTCTTACCATTTCTAATGAAATTGGTAAAAGTAATTTTTAATATATATCTATATATATATATTCATTATCATGTCTTATGCTGCACAGTTTTAGAGTGAAAATTATTTTTGCTTCCGCCCTGATCGAAGAAATTCCTATGGTGCACAATATGGGGAGATTGCACTTAGAATTGATGAATAATGGTGCTAATCAATTTTCAAATTTTTTAGATTGATTCTTCATTTTGGACATTATGAGTCAACGCTATCATCTGCAAGAGAATAGGGAGACGAGCTCAACTATGAGTGAACTTGAGCATCAGCAAGAGAATGGGTATGTATATATTACTCGTGTTTTTGTAAGAGGGATTTATAACATTACTCGTGTTTTCGTAAAAATATACTGTCATAGAGAATTAGTGAAACATATCATGTTTCACTTGTGTCGTTCTTGTATCCCTCCAAAAATGACGTGACTCTTAAAAACATCATTTGACTCGTAATTGATCATTATTGAATTTTAATCAAATGTGATTTTTAAAGTCACCTCATTTTTGGAGTGACACAAGTGAGACTTATAGAATTACTTCGAAAACACTCTTAGAAAATAATAGTTAAAAATGGAATAAAGATAAAAAACCAAAGAAAAAAAAATGTTATAAATGAATTAATTAAATTCAAACAAAGGTTGATTTTTGACCTATAGTGACGGTCGTTGGATGGATCAAATTAAACAAATATTAAACAACAAAACCAGTCTTAATTAAAATGCTACTTGTGACAGATTTAGATATCCTAAAACTATTTTATATATTAGATTTTAGTTTTTTTTTTACCTTTCTTTTTATTAACCATTGTTATTGGAATTTTGTGCATAGCTATTGAACTTATACATGCCCCCAGGCCCCAAGTATGATGGAAAGTTTTAGCCTATTTAACAATTTTACCCCACCCTAAAATCATTTAAAATGCTAAATTTTTATTATTGGAAGATAATATTGCTATTTTTATACACTGTTTAACAATTTGAAAAACTATAAAGCTATTGTTTTTTTTTGGGTGGGTTGGGGTTTAAGATGAAGAAAACGAGGCCGGGAAACCCCAATACAATCATTTAGTAGTGGCATAAGCCCCATGGGCCATGGGCCTATAAAAAAAAAAAGTGAGTGATGCTAAGGAGTAAGGAGCACCACTTTTCCCGAAATTCGTCAAAGAAAAAGTGGTTGCACATTTGTAATTTAAAAAAAAACAAAAAAAAAGTATTGTCCCATGCAAAAGTACTGACATAAGTCAGTAAATAGAAAGCAAGGTGTTTGGTGTGACATTACATGCTGAGCCTCTCTGTTGAAGAAAGAAAATGATATAAAAATATGAACTTATTCTTTGCTTGTTATACTCTACTCAATCAGGAATTCGGATACTAAGAAGCAAGATGGTCGCCAGGATGGTGGAGTTGATCGCAGGACAATTCTTGACCCAAAGGGAAAGTTCATGTTTAGGTGGCATGTGATATTTCTAGTGTCGTGTGTAATTGCAATATTATGTGTGGACCCTTTGTTCTTTTACCTTCCTTTGATCAAGCAAGAGGGCAACATGAAGAAGTGTCTTGCGTTAGATAAAAGATTAATGATCACAGCTATTTGTCTCCGATCTGTCTTTGATTTGATTTATATTGGAAATATCATTTTGGGATACTGTAATCGTAGATATGAACCAACTAGGTTAGCTCCTCGGCAAATAACAAAGAGGTATTTGAGGCAGAACTTCCTAATTGACATCTTTGCTATTCTTCCAATCCCACAGGTAAAGGAGACCTTTCTGCTTCAAAATTGTTTTCAATGATTTTTTATTTTTCAAGTTTAAGTGTTTAAGTACTATATATGCAATGAGGATTAATCTATCATAGTAATATTACACTATGTTTGAGCATAAGATACGTGGATTCATTCCCACTCCAAAAGGGCTTTTCGGCTATTGATGTTCACTTTATTTGGCTCCTCTCTAAAGCTCTTTGAAGTAACTGAGAATATCTTCTTAATTCCACACTGGCATTCTCCCAAGAGCTTGAATAGGTGAGTCATGATGCATGCGGAGAATATTGTTAATTTGAATATGCCAACCTTAATTAATCGGTGACTCCAACTTAATTTGGGTCTCTTGCTTATTATTTGTATGCACTTAATTAAGGGGCTTGCGTTGCATGAAGTAAAGATAATTCAGCAATTTGGTTTGTGGGTTTTTTTTCTTTCAGATTTTTCTTTCCCTGTATTAACTAGATCTTACGCATGCTATTTGTAATTTGTCCAGGTTTTAGTTCCAATTACTTATACAAAAATGGCGACAAGCTTGAACTTTTTGGACATAAGGAAGGTCATAAACCTCTTTGTTCTGCTGCAATATGTGCCAAGAGTTCTTCGAATCTACCTATCATGGAAAAAACATATCAAAAGTTCCAGTAAACTCTATAAAAGAAGGATTGAAGTGGCATTCAATATCTTTTTATATATCCTTGCCAGCCATGTAAGTTTGATTATCTCATCTTAACTTATTTTTATTTATTTTTTATTCTTATTACAGTTTTGCTTTAATAAGTCTCGTTTTTCTCAAATTTTACGGATTTTTCTAATTTAGAGTTATACATTATTTCTTTCTTTTTTTCTTTTTTTTTTTAAAAGATGTGTTAATATTTGTGTATATACACAGTTAGAAAAACAAATTTTAAATCATGACCATGGATACTATCCATTTCATTTCAAATGGATAAAATCCTATTCCATTTATGATGAATTGTGAGGCTTTGGTAATTAGCATTATTCAAGCATTTATATATAATCCTTGGATTGCGGCAGGTATATATAGATCGATGATCATGGAAGGCCAAACTACTGTGTGCATTTAATTAATGATTCAAATAATAAGTAGAAAAATTCACACAAGCAATTAATTAAGCATCAAGAGAGCAACACACAAGTAAACGTCAAATTTACATGCATGAAAAACTTCTAAGTATAGATTAAAAAATATTACATAACAAATCCGATCCAGTATAATAAAATATAGATTACAACACTCATGTTTATGCCTCAGAACTTGAGTTCAAAGCAAATTGAGAAATACAAAAATATAAATTTTCTAAAAAACTATAACATTCTCATTACAAACTACATCAGTCTAGCAAAACAAATACCGCAACAAAATCCCCATTTTTAAATACTACAACTCCCTATGAACCCAGCTCCTTCTCAAAATCATCTAGTATCTTACTACTTTTTCCATTTTGCTTTTAAGTGGAAGTAGTATTCTCCTTTCCTTTCCTTTTCTTTTCTTTTCTTTTTTCCTAGCATATATGCAGAGTTTACTTATCTTTAATAGTCTTGTGGGTGCTTTAGGTACTTGGTGGCCTTTGGTACTTTTTCTCTGTCCAACGAGAAACGGCTTGCTGGCACAAAGCTTGTAAAAAGGATCACGGATGTACCCCAAGTTCTTTTAAATGTGGCAATTCATTAGAAAATTACGCATTTTTAGATGGTGCTTGCCCTATACACCCACCAAATACTACGCTCTTTGATTTTGGAATATTCCAAAACGCTCTTGAATCTGGTATTGTGTCGTCCACAAATATTCTACAAAAGATTATGTATTGTTTATGGTGGGGCCTTCGAAATTTGAGGTTTGCACTTATTAGACTCTTTGTCACTCCAGTATGGTTGTTTTAAGTGTTTGTTTTTTCCTATCAATAAGCGTGTCATGTGTCGTGTCTCACCTTGCCTAGGTATGGGGATGGAAATGTACTTATATGTATACTTGTATAATTCTTGACAACAACGTGTTTTAAAATCGTGATGTCAATGAACCTATCAGAACTCTGCCGTTAAGCATGCTTCTGTGAGAGTAGTACTAAGATAGGTAACTTCCTGGAAAGTCTGGTTCAGGAGAGTCAAAAGTGAACAATAGTGTGTATCATTGGGGTGGAGAGTTACGTACATGCATCATGCTACAAATTCTTTTTTAAAAAGAAAAGAAAATAAATCTGAGAGTTAAAAAAGGAAATAATATAAATTTGAAATTTTTTTAGTAATACCCAAAATATATATATATATATATATATATATATATATATATATATATATAGAAGTCCTCAAATCACTAAGAAAACCCCAAAAACGTTAAACATTCTTTGTGATGAAAAGTTTCGGGTGTTCTTGCACACATTTGTTGAACCATATATTCAAAGAACATGACAAAAAAAAAAAAAAACAGAATTTGTGCAATGTCGACTGCCACACATTGATTAATTAATTATGTTATTAGTTTCTCATATATTAATATAGTTCTCCAATTTTTGCAGTTCTCTTGGTCAAAACCTTCAAACAAGTACATATTTCTGGGAAAATTGCTTCGCGGTTTTTATTTCAATATATGGTTTGCTGCTGTTTTTGTACTTCATCGGTAATGCCCAGGTTAGTTCTCGACATTTATTATTATTATTATTTAAGATTCCGAACCCTTATACATATAATTAGGTGTGTTATTAGAATCAGATCAGATGGTTTCTGTATGCATAGAATAGAAGGACATGCACTTGCTATAAATTAGTACTGGGACAAAGAATCTAAAAAAGGCCAACTTAAAAAAATTTCTCTACTTTATCATCTTTTATCTTTGTTAAGGCCTTTATTATTATTAAGCTGCATTTGTTGCAGCTGCTTGTCACACTTACCCACCAAAATATCCAGAACTACCTTTTGTTTTGTTGTTCTTTCTTTTCCATGACTAATGTTGGTGCCCTCCTAATCTTGATTTTGTCATTCTTGAACAACAAATCTATAATGATTTTTCAAATGGTCAAGAAACATCCATTTAACAAGATCTGGTTTAGATTGTGATATCAATCTAAGGCTATTTAGATACTTGAATTACCAACTCTATTAAATTTCGTACCAAAGTCCGACCAAAATTGGAATAGAATGGTCGGAATTTTGAGCAACTCGACCGATCGATCCCTATATCCCAAATTTGTTTGATGGCCACTACATCGTCGCCAAATTTGTTTGTAGCGGCCACGTACAGTATGGCTGCAAGATCATTGGTTTCAACTTTCAACTTAGCGTACGTAGCATCCCCTATGGGTTAAAGTAAGCTCGGAAGACTATTAATTTTGATTTCTAATATCAGTACTACTGAGTACTCGGATCCTCCTCCCCTTCACAATGTTTAAAAAATATTTTCTCTTTCATTTTTTTTTTTTTTTTTTTTACTTTGGCACCTCAAAAAAATTTGTTATACAATCCGGCCCCTCAAGTTAAATTCTTAGTTTAATTTGTCCCTATGCCACCCCTACACAATCAAAGTGTAATGGTTAAAAACTAAAGTTATGCCTACATATGAATGCTTATGCAAGAGATGCTATGTACTATGGACACAAATTCATTTATGATGCCCACAAAGTTAGTTCTTACAATTAATAATTAATATGTTGAGAAATCAATTTCGTTCTATGGTACGTGTATGGTTAATAGTTCTAGTACTTATTAGTATTTATAAAAATTAGTGAAACAATTAAATATAAAAAATAAAAAACAATTTTTAAATGTAGTATAGATTTATAAAATTATACCCTTTATTTCTTGACAGAGAAGATTCTTTAATTTGTTCAAGATAAATCAGTCCTCCTGGCGTGAACATTTGTTTACAATTAATATGATAAATGGGGGTGGCATCCCATGGCCCATGAGCGTCTAATTAATTAGTATAAATAATTAAATTCATTATTTTTCTGTAATTTGATAAACCAAACTTGTGCAATAGACATTGATGCAAATGGCAACTGAGAGGAGAGCTAATAAGGCTAAAAGGTTGGAGGAGATTGAAGGTGAAATGGGACTTATAATACCAAAAGTAGAGTCCTGGATGGCTAGAAACAGTCTCCCTCACAATATGAAAGAGTCGATCATCAGCTGCATACGACAGAGACTGGAAGAAAACAAAGAATTTGATATGGACAAACTCATCTCTCATCTTTCCAAAGATCTTGTAACAAAGATTAAGCACCATCTTTGTTTACCCTTACTTAAAAAAGTGAGTCTTTTTTTGTTTACAATTGAATATATCCATACAGTAACCTCATATAAATAATCATTTGTATAATATTGGACTTGTTCTCGATTGTTTGCAAGCTAGGCGGTTCAAAAACTTGAAAATCAAGGTGATCGAAATCTGCTGGCCGAACGGATCTGCGAATCTCTCAAGCCGAAGTACTACACTGAGGACTTGGAAATTATCCAGGAGGGAAAACCAGTTACTGCAATGGTCTTCACCACGCAAGGCAGTGTATGGTGCTTCAAAAAGAGTAATGGTGAGAATGGTGACAGCGCTGATCTTGAGTCTATTACTAACAAATTTGATCTCTACGGAGAAGAACTTCTAGAGTGGAGGTTCAACCACCCCCCCTCACACAAAATACCGCTCCCAATCTCCACCAAAACTGTCAAAACCCAATTAAAAGTTGAACTCTTCACTCTGACAGCCAATGACTTGAAAAATCTACCTCCCATGCAAGTTCCCATGCATACCCGAGCAGCAGAAGCTACAAAAGTGTTTGTAAAAGGAGTTTTCCGGCCGCAAGGTAAGGAAAATAAGAATGAAAATTCTCCCAAAATGTCTGAGCAGAAGGGTACTAGCAGACTTTTGGAAGATGGTGCTCCCAAAAGTTGTTGAAAAGCAATACTGGTTTGTTCAGAAGGTGTTTGTGTTAATTAAGTTGTATACTCCACTGGTTTGGTTTCTCGGTGATCGATAGAGTTAATTTGCTAGTTGTTTGAATTCTGAATGGTGAAGATATAATTAGGAAATGAACAAACAGACTGTTATTTGCTGAATGTATGATGTATTTAGTTTTTCAATGTTGTACCTTGTCCTCTATATATAATGGTCGCCACTTCCAACATCTTGATCATGTTTTTGTTTTTCTAGTCATCTTAATTTGTACCCATGTTTTTATTTACACAATAAATCAAGTTAGTTTCATTTTGATGTCTTCATTACTTCTTCATATTAAATTTCCTTTCATAATCTTTAATTTTATAGGGTTTAGGCACTAAGCCTCATATAATTATTGGAAATTGGAATTTTCTCATTATTCTTCCTAGCTAGATGTATTTAAACGAGAAACGAAGGTTCCAACAAGAAGATTGTTGAGCACCTTTTGCATTGTTTTGCAATCATCTCCAGCCGGCCAGTTCACCACACATAGCACAACTATATGTTTTTCATATGTTGTTGTCTGTATTTTGGAACTTCAAAGATGGCCTCAATGAATAGAACCAAACCTGCGGTAGAGATGCCTTCTTAGGTCTACAAATGAGATCGCACCGACCGATGTAATTCAGATGGCCTCAACAACAGGTTCTTTTTTTCTTAAGCACCGTAAATGGGTAAAAAAAAAACCATTCAAAGAGCAAATTAACAAGTAATTAAATACGCAAAAAATTTTAAAAACGATTTTGATTCAACAGAGGAATATTATTTTGTTTGGCTACATTGCTACAATGATGAATAGAGAGCTCTTTACCTTTATATTTTATCTTCTTGTTTTAATAAATTTTCAACTTACAACCACTTCACCCACATTAAAAAATAATAATAATAATAATAATAAAGAAAGAAAGAACAAAAAAATTTAAAAATTTAAAAAAAAAAAAAGGAAAGAAAATAGGAGGAGAGTAATAATTGGCTTATCTTGTGGAACCTCAATATCAAGGTTTTGATCAACGTGCAAGTTTTATTAAGGTTTGATTTTTTATTCATCTTTTCGCATTGAATTTTTATCTCTGGACTTCCCTCCATGCATGTAATTAATTACAATGGGGTTTGAGGTTGGTTAAATAAGACTATTAATATGAATAATATCTATCTATTATATTGAAATTAAAATATGGCAAGAAATCCATTCTAATATTTAAAATGAAGAGAAATTGATATTTATTCCTGAAATATGGTGAACCGTCAACATGATCTGATTAATTACCTACTAGTAAAGAAATGAAGAAAGTGGTCAACTTGTCACATGCAATCTAAATCCACTAGCAACATTGCAATATCGAGGTCTTCGTCAATTACCAAATTGCATTTTTTGTCATATTATTTTTATGGGAAGCCACCAAGTTTGACTTGTCCAATACATGTTTACAGTACTAGCTAATAAAGAAGGAAAATGCTTCTCCTAGTATTTGTTTTTTTATTTTTTATTTTTTTATTTTTTTAAACTGTGATATAATTTTTAAAATTATCGTTAAATTTGAGATTAATATTATTAATTTTTAATCTATTAATGATTTTAAAAATTACATCACAATTAAAAAGATACTAAGAGAACACTACTACGTGTCTACAAAACTGCCAATTTTAGCTTACCAACGTGATTTGGAAATATATTAAAATTTCATCGGTTGCTAAGAAAGACAAAAAAAAAAAAAAAGAATTAAAAAGAAATACTTGAGAGATAGACTATTGTTCATTACTTATTTACTGCTGTACAAATATTAATATGACAGCTGTTTATTGGGGGGATAAAATGACATACAGATCCCTATTTGAGGGGCTTAAACACCGGGTTTACTCCGTGTCCTTCGGGATAAATAAAACTTTGTTCGGTAGGTAAGAAAAGAAAAGTAATTAAAGAAAGACTTGAGGAATAGATTATAGTTAATGGTTGACTAAAGTAGTATGTATCCATAAGATAGAAGAGCAAAAAAATGTTGACTACTTGCATCTGCAGTTTCACAGGTTAATCTAAAACCCTACAACAAGCTAGTCCACTGATCCCCGCCACTCTTTGCTTTGTCCAAAACCTGGTCTCGCTCGGTCCCTCGCTCGACTTTAAAAGGTTCAGTTCACTCTTATATATATACACATCGTCTCTTTCTCTCTTATGCTGTGCATGCAGTTTATTCACAATGATATGCTTTTTTGCTTCTGCACTGAAAAAGTTCATATTTTTTTCTAGGAATTTTGTGGTCTAAATAGTTTGGAGGTTGATTAATCCTCAATTTGGACGTTGTGTCTTTGATAAACTTTAGTAATTATGAGTTAATTAACGTCGACATTATTGGGCATGCCACCTATGTTCTCTATATGAGTGGCCTCGACGGAATACGGGAAAGAAAGAATCGAGCCAATAATTAACATCCGTTTCCTGAAGTGTTATCTTCTTTGGCCAAGTGAACTCAAAAAGATGTTATCTCTTCATTAATTTTCTAGAGGAGAATATGAACCAGATCTAGAAGAAATGCTGAAATAAAATAAAATATTCTATTTGTGGGCTCGATCTGTAGTTTTCTATCTAGTACGTACAATAGTCTATTTGAATATGAATTGATGAAAAATGGTGTACATTGTCGTCTTCTTGCAATCAATTTTCCATTTTTTTTAGGATCCAAAATTCAGCGTTTTGTGGCAGACAGTACTAAAAGAAGTTTGCGGGGGTACTCTTTTAATAATTTGGAGGTTAATTAGTTGATTCTTCATTTTAGACATTATATCACTGATCGATCGATAAAGCTTTAGTTATGGATCAACGCTGGCGTCAGCAAGAGAATGGGGAGCGAAGCTTAATTATGAGTGAACGCGAGCATCGGCAAGAGAATGGGTATGTTCTAACTATCTTTATATTACCTCTACATTGATATGATAATTAGCATTGTCACTCATTCTGTACGTACGGCTGAAAGGCACCATTATGCTATACACGCAGTTTCTTCTCGAGAATGCTCGAAAAAGTATTATTCATAATGAAAATGTGGAAGCTAGTAAAATATATAGAAAGCAAATGATATAAAAATATTAACTCGATTATTTGGTTATATTCTACTCGATCAGGAATACGGATTTTGAGAAGCAATCTGGTGGGCAGGATGACCCAAAGGGAGCTTCCATGTTTAAGTGGCATTGGAAGTTTCTAGTGTCGTGTGGGATTGCAGTACTATGTGTAGACCCTTTGTTTTTGTACCTTCCTGTGATCAACCAAGATGACAAGTGTCTTGTGTTAGATAGAAGATTAATGATCATAGCCCTTGGTTTCCGATCGGTCTTCGATATGATTTATGTTGGAATTATCATTTTGGGATACTTTAATCGTAGATGTGGAGGAACTGGGTTAGCTCCATATGATCGGCAGCCTCGGCAAATAGTAAAGAGGTATTTGAGGACGTACTTCGCAATTGACATCCTCGCTATTCTTCCAATCCCACAGGTAATTAATTAGGGAAACATTTCTGCTTCTAAACTGTTGTTTTTTTTTTTTTTGTTTTTTTTTTTTTTTATTAATTTTTTTATTTTTTCTGCAATTTCTTTCCTTGTATTAATTAAGTAGATCTTACACATGCTGGTTGTAATTTGTCCAGGTTTTAGTTCCATTTATTTTCTCAAAAGTGACAAGATCGAGATTTTTGGACTTAAGGAAGATCCTAAACCTCTTTGTGCTCTTGCAATATGTGCCAAGAGTTCTTCGAATCTACCTATCATGGAGGAAACATATCAAAAGTTCCGAATTCGCTAGAAGAGTATGGATTAAAGCTGCATTCAATATTTTTCTATATATCCTTGCCAGCCATGTAAGTTTGACTAATATCCCATCTTAATTTTTTTAATGCTTATTTCAGTTTTGCCTCAAGTTCTTAATTCCAATTTCCTTCCCCTTTACGAACATGTCAAAAAAAATTTATTCAAATTTTACATGTTAGTGAGCACATGAAGTGATACTCTAAACAAATTAATGAGCTTTAAGAATTTTTGTACTTATTTACTAGAATGTTGTTAAGGATTTTTCCAATCATAATGGTGTGCTCTATATATACCTTCACAAGTATCCATCTTTAATAATTTCCATAGGTTAACCAATACCACAACAAAACCCCATTTTAAATACTACAACACCCTATGAGCTAGCCCAGCTCCTTCTCGGAGTATTACTATTTTTTTCCATTTTCCTTTTATGTGGAAGTAAGCAGTACTATTTTCTCCTTCTCTCTTTTCTAGCATATCTGCAGAATTTACTCATCCTTAAAGAGTCTTGTTGGTCTTTTAGGTACTTGGTGGCCTTTGGTACTTTTTCTCTATCCAACGAGAGACAGCTTGCTGGCACTTAGCCTGTAAAAATCATATTGGATGTAGCCGAAGATCTTTTAAATGTGGTCGCAATTTAGGAAATTACACACTTTTAGATGATGCTTGCCCTGCACAAATAACAAATACAACTCTCGTTGATTTTGGAATATTCCTTGAAGCTATTAAATCTGGTACTGTGTCGTCCACAAATATTCCACAAAAGATCATGTATTGTTTCTGGTGGGGCCTTCGAAATTTGAGGTTTGCACATGTTAGACTCTTTGTCTCTCCAAAATTGTTTTTACCAGACATAAATTAGTTACAAAACCAGTTCGTAACTAATTCATACAACTAGTCCAATAAATTGCCAAGTGTTCTTAGCATACGAGAAACACATGTTTTTTTAATAGCATGTGCTTCTTACATTTTTTTAATACCATTAATAAGAAAGCATGTGCTTGTCACATGCTTTAGGAACACATGTCACTTTATTAGATTAGTTTGTAGCTAATTCTTATATGTTTTTATCCGTGTTTGTTATCAATGAGCATGTCATGTTACACATTGATTTAGGACATTATCTCATACATTAATATAGTTCTCCAATATTTGCAGTTCTCTTGGTCAAAACCTTGAAACAAGTACCTACTTCTGGGAAAACTGCTTCGCAGTTTTTATTTCAATCTATGGTTTGCTATTGTTTTTATACTTCATCGGTAATGCGCAGGTTGGTGCTCGACATCTTTATTTTGTGTTTTTTAAGATTCAAGACCGTTATTCATATAATTAGGTGTATGATCAGAATTAGATTAGATGGTTTTTGTATGCATAGGATAAAGAATATTCTAAAAGGCCAACCTAAAAAAATTAGTAATTTTGATAGTTGAAAGTTTTTTATAGACTACAATTAATATTAGTTATGAGAAGGTCAATTGTATATATTATTAGTATAAATGATTAAATTTATCATTATTTTAGTGATTTGATAAACCAAATTTGTGTAACAGACATACATGCAGATGGCAACCGAGAAGGCAGCAAATAAGGCTAAAAAGTTAGAGGAGATTGAACGTGAAATGGGACTTACAAAAACAAAAATAGAGTCTTGGATGGCTAGAAACCATCTCCCTGAAAATATGAAAGAGCCGATCATCACCTGCATACGACACAAACTGGAAGAAAATAAAGATTTTGATATGGAGAAACCGATCTCTCACCTTTCCAAAGATCTTATAACAGAAATTAAGCACCATCTTTGTTTACCCTTACTAAAAAAAGTGGGTCTTTTTTAGCAAACAAAAAAAAAGTTATTTTAGTGCTTTACAGTTGAATATCCATACACTCTCGGACTTGTTCTCATTATTCTTCTTCTCGATTGTTTACAAGCTAGGTTCCAATACTTGAAAATCAAGGTGATCAAAATCTGCTGGAACGGATCTGCGAATCTCTCAAGCCAAAGTACTACAGTGAGGATAGCTACATTCTCCGGGAGGGAGAACCACTTACTTCGATGCTCTTCATCACGCAAGGTAGTGTATGGTGTTTCAAAACCAATAATGATGAGAATGCTGAGGGAACCGTCTCAGATGGCGTTGATCATCAGTCTATTGAAAAATTTGAGCTCTACGGAGAAGAACTTCTAGAGTGGATGTTGAACCACTACTCCTCACACAAAAAATCGCTCCCAAACTCCACTAAAACTGTCAAAACCCACTCAAAAGTTGAAGCCTTTGCTCTAACGGCCAATGACTTGAAACATCTTGTTCCCATGCATACCCGAGCAGCTTCTGCTGCAAAAGCCTTTGCACATGGAGTTATCCGGCACCTTAATTAAGGAAAACAAGAATATAAATTTCTCCAAAAATGGCTAAGCATAACAGTACGTACTAGCTGTCTGTTAATGGAAAATTCAAGACCAGCTGTGCCACACAAATCTTTAGTTTTTCGCTGTTAATGTTAACCGTTGCCACTTTCGACATCTTGATAATGTTTTTGTTTTTCTAGTCATCTTAATTTGTACCTCCTTTTCCCCATGTTTTTCTTTACACAATAAATTAATCAACCTAGTTTTATTTTTGATGTCTTTATTACTTCTTCATATTAAATTCTCTTTCTTAATATTTAATTGTATAAGATTTAGGGTTTAGGGTTTAAGCATTGACCCTCATTTAATTATTGAATGTTAAAAATGAAAAAGAAAAGAAAAAGGACAGGGATAGGCCTGAAGTGAGACCCAATTGCGCAACATACACGTACGGAATTATGAGTAATTAATGAAGTGCCGAAAAGGTGGGAATAACAAATCAACGGTAGCGGGCGAAGCTACAACCTGGTACCCCAATCAATGGTAGTTCTTTCTTAAAATTTACGAAGGCTTAAGTCAAAAGAATGGAAATTGGAAACAGCTCTAGCATTATTGTAGGAAATGAGATGCCGGGCCTCTCACTTGTCAAAATGGACCGGGGGTGCCGGGGTGGGGGATTTGGCGTGCAATGTATGCTTCACCTTCGTAATCTGTAATTAATATGATTGTACGTCTAGACCCCTCAGCATCTCTATTAACTATTTGAACGCACCATATATAGGTATCAAACAAGAGGGGTGTAGACAATCTCAAGACACATGGAAGGGCCTTAAGCCAAACAGAATCCCCTCCATTGAGGATCAATATTTAATGTTGTATCTAATGGTCTAGATGACGCAACATAATAAAAAATTTTACAGGCCATTCAAAAAATTATTTTCTTCACTCCTGTACGTCTTCCTTTTTCTTTCACCATACTATATGCTATATATGTTTAGAGATAGATAAAGTTTTCTTCACAAAGATTGTAGTAAGATAAATTATTGTTTGAGGAAGACACGTACCACGTACAGCTACAATTAATTTCATTGCACTTGTGCAAAATTAAGGGTATTAATTATTATTATTTTGGAGTTTAGATTATGTAATTTGTGTTGATTATGTTTTGTCGAAGGTTATTGAGAGTTGAAAATTTCTCTATATATAGACTTAATTTTATGTCCAAGTTTTGTACATTTGTAGAACCTTTTCTATTTATGAAATTTAGTAATAATTTTGATAGCTAATAATTTTCCTATCTATCAATATTATTAAGTATAAAAGGGTCAACTATATATGTAAGTGTAATAACATCGATTAAATGATTAAATTCCTCATATCTTATCAACCTAAGATTTAAGGATAATGTAATTATCTATAGAATTTGATAATGTGAACTTGTCTTGTAACAGACATATAGATAGTTGGGAACTGAAAGGTCAGAAGAATCATACAAAACATGAAAGTTAAAAGAACGAGAAATAGATCTATGGATATATCTAGAAACTAGCTCTCTAAATGTATAAAACAGGAGATCATGCCCAACGTTCAACACATGCTGAAAGAAAACAAAAAAAAAAAAAGAATGTTAATGTTGAGAATCTACTATCTTATCTTCCCAAAGAACTTGAAAGGAAGATTAAGCGTCATATCTGCTTGCCAAGCATTAATGTTTTCTTGGTCTGAGTATTTGCATTGAGTATGCTATATATATATATATATATATATATATATATATGGCTCATATGGTGCAGAGTCTTACGTTTCTTCCCTGGAAGAAATCATATGGTGCACAACCTGAGAAATTGCACTTAAGTTTATCAATGTAACAGTATTGAACTCAAAACTCTATATATTCCCACATGGAAAAGGTCATTTCTACATAGAACTCCTAGGACAGGTGTAACGGAAGTTTCTTATCTAACGGTTAGCAATCACCAGAATATACTCCCAAAACTGGTGGAAATTTGGAATATTATACGTACTCCAGAACAAGAAGGATGACGTTTCTTAAATTTTCTCCACACTTGTAAGAGATGGCTATCCAACGAGAGCGTAGGCGTACATTAGCCGCCTCATGTTGCGAATCTTGAATTTTCCTGCATTTTTGATCAAGCGGACCCTCCTTAATCGGCAGTTAGTACAAGACCTGAGTGAATATCACTTACTTTTCTTATATTATTTCTTAGTTATTTTATTTTGTTGGAAAGTTCCTACTGCTTTTTTTTTTTTTTTCCCATTACTGTTTAACTATTGAATTAATAACTATTTTTTTTATTATATGATTAAATTAATTTTTTAGAAAATATTTAATTGAATTGTGAAATTTAAACTCATATCCAATATTACTCTAATAACATATATTATCAATTTTTTTAAAAATAAAAATAAAAATAGTGAATTTAATCATTTAATTATTATTATTAATTATTGTAATTCTTAGGATTGAAAGTAGTAAACTAATGTGTTTCCTTAAATATTACAAGCCGTTTTAATTCTTGACAATGAATTTCTATATATACACCTGCAGATAATTTAATCATTTCCTATTTGACAGTACCGTTCTCGTTAATGCTCTTTTGCTTGTGCTAGGTGCCACAGCTTAAAGGACCAAATGACTCACGGTTACAATTGATGATACGTGACTATCTCACGCTAGTGCATTACAACAAGCATAGCTACATTGTGAGGCAGGGAAAACCACTTGATACGCAAGGCATTATATGGAACTTCACCACAATTAATGGTAAGGGAAGCGCTAAGTGTATTGAGGGAGGTAGTTTCTATGGAGAACAACTTCTAGATTGGGGGTTGGAACTCTCCGATGTCGCCAACCTATCCAACCTCCCAATGTCTTCCAAAATTTTGAAAACCCATACAGAAGTTGAAAACGGACCGGGGCTTCCCATTGACGTGAAACACGTACCTTGGTGTCAAAAGTTCCTAATCATGCAGTATTTCTACAATAAATACTGTACCTGAAATGGGTCGATCAGAGAGCCATCAAATTACTTCTTTTATAAAGATAAATGGATTCGTTTGACATTGATATGTTACTGTTTAATAATACGGGTACGTTAGTGTAGTAAAAATTAATTGATGTAAAAAAATATATATATATATTTAGTATAAAAAAAATAAAAATAAATTTTTTTGTAATTATTTTTTTATTTAAATAATATTAAAAAGTGATAGATATTATATCAAAAAAATAAAAATTTTGAGAGTTTAAGGTATGAATAGTAAGTGTCAGGCTGCCAGCTGCCAAACAGAGGCAATAGTATTGCTATTTAGTTGAGGACATTAATGAGGCCAGGGCCGGCTGTATTTGGGGCTTTAGAGCTATGTTTGCCGAGGGGTGGCTGGAACCACCCCATCTTTCTCCTAATTTTTTTTTTTTTTTAATATTTTGCTTTAAAAAAAAAAAAATTAATATGAAAAATTCAATTTTTGCTGCTACCTGTCAGTTGGCATTGTAGCTGGAACAGTGCCGTTCCATCTACAGTGCCGGCTCGGCTCTTGGCAAACATAGCTTAGGTGAAATTTTGTAGTCGGGCTTTATTTTTTTTTAATATTTAAATATTAATTAAATAATATTATTATTATTTTTATTTTCATTATTGTTTCATGACTTTTAAGTTTAATTTTTAATTAATTGTCCAAAAAAAATGATGTGACATTTTTTTTTGAGTTAATTAATCTTATTTTACAATAAACTTATTATATTGGAACTTTATTTTAGAGGCCTTAAATTTTTATGAAAAAAAATTTTAGGCCTTATTTTTAAAAAAAAAAAAAAAATATTAGGCCTTATTTTAAAATAAAATTAAAAATTTTTTTGGGCCTTATTAAAATATTATTTAGACTTTATTAAAAAAAGAATTTGAACCTTACTAATCGAGGGCCCTAGGCGACCACATCAGTGACCTAGCCACTGAACCTGCCCTGAATGAGCCGGCCCTAATGAGGCTTGTCCTTCAACTATTACGCAAGTCATTAAAAATAAAAATATTGAGAGTTTAAGGCATGAATAGTAAATGTCAGGCTGACGGCTGCCAAACAGAGGCGATAATACTACCATTTAGTTGAGGACATTAATGAGGCTTATCCTCCAACTATTACGCAAGTCATAAAAAATAAAAATATTGAGAGTTTAAGGTATGAATAGTAAGTGTCAGGCTGTCAGCTGCCAAACAGAGGCAATAGTACTGCCATTTTAGTTGAGGACATTAATGAGGCTTGTCCTTCAACTATTACGTAAGTTGAATGACTTCAGCCACAAATACGTCAATCAGCTTCCGCATGGGTAATGTAAAAGCGCACGCGGCGTGCTATGCACGCCAGTGCAAATTTTTTTTTTTTTGTATTAAAATATTTTAAAAAAAAACTTTTTCCTTCACGGCGTGCTATGCACGCCGCGTACTCCCAATCAGGACTCGGTTCCGCATACATATCTCAATCAAGGGGTGTCTATGGTAAATAGTTTGCAAAGGGAAAAAAAAACTATCCTTTATCTCAATCAAGGAGTGTGTATGATACATAGTTTGAAAGGGGAATTGATTAATATGATATAAACTATAAAGCTGAAAAGAAAATTTAAATAAAAAAATGTTTGATAATGTTAAAAATAAATTGATTTTTTTTGTTTAAGCCTCACATACGCTTTCAGCTGGCCGCGCGAGTTGACGTTGCAATAAATTAAAGTTTCTGAGATAGGTAATAAAAGAAAAAAAAATTAAAGAAAGACTTGAGGGATAAGGATATAAAATGCATGGAGGATATTGAATCTCCTTCTGCACGTACGGTCCTAAATCCTACTATAAATCCACTCTCCTCCAGTACTCTTTACATGTCCAAAGCTGGTCTCGCTCGACTTTATCAGGTTCATTTCACTCACTCTTATATAAATACACATTTTCTCCTTCTCTTTTTTTTTTTTTTTGGATTAATGAGTAAAATTTATTGTTATCAAGTAGCCAAATATACTTGTGTATGAAAAAGCTCCGGCAGCGTCTCTCTCCTAGCCTAAGAGAAAACCAGACTACCAACCTCTTTTTAATTTTTTTTTTTTCCTTTCTAATTTACAGACTCCCAACCTTGCTCCCGCCTGGGAGGAGCTCCGTTTTTCCCTCCTCCCCTCTCTCTTGATGTTGCTTCATTTTGTTGCTATTTGTCTAGAGTTTTCTCTTGTCTTTTTCACCTATGATGAGGTCTTATTTGTCGCTTTAGACCATTTATCCCTAATCCCTCAAAATCGCAACTTCAACCTTTCCACTGCCGGCATGTAGCCTCCTACAACCTAGGGCTGGCAATCTAACTTCAATTTAGGAATTGAATACGAATACGACATGTGGTTTTAAGATTAAAGTTTAGGTACCGTTTAAACCGATTCAAGTTGTTAGAGTATTTCATGAAGTTCAAGAGTAATAGTTACAGTTGAAAGCTATTACTGAGTCACAGTTGAAGAATATTACCGAGTTATAATTAAAAATTATCACTTAGCTAACTTAGTTAAAGTAGAAATCTTTTTGTATTCAACATAATTCTTTTATAAATAAGAGTATGTAATATTGTAAATATTTAAGTTGAACCACTTAAATTTCGGTGTCATTATCTTATTATTTTCGTATTGTTAATTTCTTTCACATGTCAAAACCCGTTTATGACCCGATTAATAAATGTGTCACTGGTCAACCTTCGGGTTCGCAGGTTGACCTGTTTATATAATTTTTTTTAATATATTTTTATTTTTTTAAAAGTAAATTTTAAGTTTAACTTAATCAACTAATAAAGTATACACTCAGGGTTGGATTTATTTACTTTTTATATTACTTTTTTTAAAAAAAATTTATTTCTTAACTTCCCACGTGCTCTATATATATATTGCAATGTTTGTAATGGTTTTTTAAAAAAAAAACTAAATTTATATATATATATATATATATATATATATATATATATCTAGGTGTCCCACGGTTAATACCTTGTGTCTTTTTTTTCAATTTTTTTAATAAAATAAAATGAAGGATACTTTGTCTTTTGAGGTTTTAATAGCAAAAATTGACGGAGGGTAAATTGACTGCAATTGAAAGTTCAGTGGTCCAAATTGAGAGGTTTCAAAGTTCGGAATAGGATTTCTAAGAAGAAATCCTATGCCTACAAATTAGACACATATCCTACTAATAAAATAATAAAAAATAGAAAAGAGGAGTGGTCACAATTACAGAGGGTATGGCTGCCCACCATTTTTGATAGGGTGGCCACCCCCCAATAGCCGCCGTGAGGATCGAATAAATTTACCCATGGGGTGGGTCTCTACCACCCCCAAGGGCCAAGCTAAAAAAAAGGGCTGGCTCAGGGGTGGCCCCTGGGGGGGGGGGGGCACCTCCCTACCCAGTGGCCTGCAATGCCCAACGCCTTTTTTTTTAATTTAAAATAATATTTTATTATTATTTTTATTAGTGGGATATCTGTTCCATTTTTTTTTTTTTTTTGACATGTCCGCACAAGAGGGAAGAGGGGGATTCGAACTAGTGATCTCTGCTTCATTAGGCGTGGTCCTAGCCGATTGATCTACCTCTTGGGGACTCTGTTCCATTTGTAGCTATAAAATTTCTGAGAATAAATTCTAGTCATGAACTGGATATTCTCCAATCCAGAATGGACTGGAGAGGGATCATGTTTCACATGAAAGGGCCTTAAGCCAAACAGAATCCTCTCCATTTATGATTAATATTTAACGTTGCATATCGTATCTAATGGCTAGATGATGCCACATAATAAAAAATTTTACAGGCCATTCAAAAAATTATTTTCTTCACTCCTGTCTTCCTTTTTCTTTCACCATACTATATGCTATATATGTTTAGAGATAGATAAAGTTTTCTTCACAAAGATTGTAGTAAGATAAATTATTGTTTGAGGAAGACACGTACCACGTACAGCTATAATTAATTTCATTGTTCACTTGTGCAAAATTAAGGGTATTAATTATTATTATTATTATTATTATTATAATTTTTTGGAGTTTAGATTATGTAATTTGTGTTGATTATGGTTTGTCGAAGGTTATTGAGAGTTGAAAATTTCTCTATATATAGACTTAATTTTATGTCCAAGTTTTGTACATTTGATTAACTTTTTCTATTTATGAAATTTATTAATAATTTTGATAGCTAATAATTTTCCTATCTATCAATATTATTAAGTATAAAAGGGTCAACTATATATGTAAGTGTAATAACATCAATTAAATAATCTTATCAACCTAAGATTTAAGGCTAATGTAATTATCTATAAAATTTGATGATGTGAACTTGTCTTGTAACAAACATATAGACGATTGTCAACTGAAAGGTATGCCCATCTTTCAACACATGCTGAAAGAAAAAAAAAAAGGATGTTGATGTTCAGATCTTCCCAAAGAACTTGAAAGGAAGATTAAGCGTCATATCTGCTTGCCAAGCATTAATGTTTTCTTGGTTTTAGTATTTGCATTGAGTATGCTATATATATAGCTCATATGGTGCAGAGTCTTACGTTTCTTCTCTGAAAGAAATCATATGCATGGTGCACAACCTGAGAAATTGCACTTAAGTTTATCAATGTAACAGTATTGAACTCAAAACTCTATATATTCCCACATGGAAAAGGTCATTTCTACATAGAACTCCTAGAACAGCTGTAACGGAAGTTTCTTATCTAACGGTAATTAGCAATCTCCAGAATATACTCCCAAAACTGGTGGAAATTTAGAATATTATACGTACTACAGAACAAGAAGGATGACGTTTCTTCAATTTTCTCCACACATGTAATAGCTGGCTATCCATCCAACGAGAGCGTAGGCGTGCATTAGCCGCCTCATGTTGGGAATCTTGAATTTTCCTGCCCATTTTGATAAAGTAGACCCTTGGCAGTTAGTACAAGACCTGAGTGAATATCACTTACTTTTCGTATATTATTTCTTAATTATTTTATTTTGTTGGAAAGTTCCTACTGTTTTTTTTTTTCATTACTGTTGAACTATTGAATTAATAACTAATTTTTTTTATTAGCTTAAACTTTTAAAATAAGTAATTAATCATTTAGCATGCATGCATATTAGAATAGAGGTCCTTAACTATCAAAATTAAGGCCAAGACTTGAATATGTAAAATTCATATATATGTGAGTCTCACATATTTAAAGATAAATTTATTAAAGGAAAAAAAAAATAATACAAGACAATAAAAACAAATATTTTTATTGATTAAATTATTCTCTTTTTATTTATTTAAAATTTTACACTAAGTGGTGACCTAATAATTGTCGAATTAATGCTGACTTAGTTTTGAATAAATATGCGGAATTTTCATCGGATGCAAGCCGATAAAGATTAAAGACTTGAAGGATGACTGTGAAAAGAAAAAACAAAAAGGAAAGACTTGAAGGATAACCATCGGAAAATAAATAAATAAAAGGAAGACCACACGGTTGGTTGTCAAAAATAAAACAAAAAGGGAAGATTTGAATGATAACGAAAAGATATCTTTAACCGTGACAGTTGCTCTAACTTGTTTATTAGTTGCAGCTGCACCGCAGAGTCTTAAATCCAATTGCTGTCACTATATATTTGCTTAATTAATTTGTCCAGATCCCCGGCCGTCTCCCTTGCTCTCCTCGAGTTTATCATGTTCATTTTACAGTTTATAATATAATCTCTAAGGAGAAAGAAATTTATAACTATTTATTCATTACATTTCCTATTCATCCTGACAATTTCTTTTTGGGTCCCTTTTATTTTGGGTCTCATGATGCCAAACATTATTATTAATAGTGTTTTCTTGGTCCGAGTATTTCCATTGAGTATAGTATGCTGCAAACGATTTTACAAAAACCTTTGCTGCTTCATATATATATATATATATATAAATAAGAGAATTGCACATGTCATGTCTTAGAAAAATACTAGGCTCACAAATAAATTTTACAAAAAAACTTTTAAAACATGATGTGGTACAATATGATTGGGTTTCTCAAAAGTTGAATTTATCTTATTTTCAATCATGTTGTGCCACATCATGTTGTAAAAGTTTTTTTAAAAAAATTTGTCTGTAAACCTAGCATCTGCCTTGTAAGACAGCCTGCACTTAGAATTAATATATGAAAAGTGGTGTTTGTCTAATCTACTTTCTAAAGTTGACATGGTAGTTCCATTCAATCCTTCGATCAATTATTGTTAAAAAAAAAAAATTGATTGAGATTGTCACATTAGCCTTGTAAGATAAAAAGATAGTTTATAGCATTTCTTGAATTTTTTTTTTCTTATTAAAAACCACTAGTTACTAAATTTGGATGATCTCAATAATTAAAATAAGGTTCAGTACAAATTTAATCCTCAAGTTACTGAAAATTGTTTTTAAAAGAAAAAACAAAATCTGAGAGTTAATAGAAAACTCTAAAAAGGAAATAGTATAAATTTGAAAATGTTTTAAGAAAACCCAAAAAATTACAGAAGTCCTCAAATCACTAAGAAAACCCCAAAAAAAAAGTCCAGATATTACCAAAAAAAAAAAAAACACTAGGCATCACATGGTCCCACGTCAAACATTCTTTGTGATGAAAAGTTTCTGTTGAACCATATACGCAATGAACATGACAATAAAACAGGAATTCGTGTACTGTCCATTCCCACACATTGATTAATTAATTATGTTATTATTTTCTCATACATTAATATAGTCTCCAATTTTTGTAATTTTTGTGGTTCAAACCTTCAAACAAGTACCTATTTTTGGGAAAACTATTTCGCAGTTTTCATTTTGATCTATGGTTTGCTAATGTTTTTGTTCTTCATCGAATACCCAGGTTGGTGCTCAACTTTGTTTTTTTCTTAATCATATAATTTAGGTGTACGTGTGATCAGATGATTTTTGTATGCATAGAATAGAAAGGACATGCACTAGCTGTAAGTACTGGGACAAAGAATCTGAAAAAGGCCAGCTTTAAAAAATTTCTGTACTGTATCATCTTTTATCAGCTCTGTTAAGGCATTTATTATTATTAAGCTGCATTTGTTGCAGCTGCTTTTCACACTTACCCACCAAAATCTTCAAAACTTCCTTATGTTTTGTAGTTCTTTTTTTTCCATGACTAGTGTTGGTACCCTCCTAATCTTGATTATACTTTTCTTGAACAACACATCTATAATTATTTTTCAAATGGTCGAAAAATATCCATTAAACAAGATCTAGTTTAGCTTGTGAGATCAATCTAAGGCTATATATATATTGCAACGTAAGGCTAATTTAGATACTTAAATTGCCTACTTGACCGGCCCACTCATTTCAGACCAGACCAGTCGGACCAGTCGGCTTCTGCTAAGGGTAGACTCAGTACGTACGTGGTCAACAACTCTATTAAATCTCTCCTACCAAAGTCAGACTATAAATTAGAATAGAATAATCGGAATTTCGAGCGTGCATGAAACTGATGAAAGTAAACTCCGGAAGATTTCTTTGATTTCTAACCAGTAACCATTCTCCCTGTAACTCTTTTCCCTAAAAAATAAATAAAAAAAAAAACTAAAAAACTAAAAAAAAAAAACAGTAGCCATTATTGACACCCCAAATTAGATCCGCTTCTTTAGTTATAATGAAGGAGTATTTTTGTCTTTTTAAGTGAAAAAACAAAAATACCTCTCCACTATAACTAACGAAAAATTATCCGATTCATTTAAATTGGGGAGAATCTTGTTCCTCCCTCACACAATGTTAAAAAAATATTTTGTCTTTTATTTTTTTACTTTGGCACCTCAAAAAAAATTGTTATACAATCTGCAGGACCCTCAATTAAATTCTTATTTCTGTCCCTATGCCACCCCCAGACAATCTAAGTTTAATGGTTAAGAATTAAAGTTATGTCTATGAATGCAAGAGATGCTATGTCCTATGTGAAAAATGCTATACCGACTCCAAAAACTTGTTTATCACAATTGATGCGGAATTAATATAATGAAGCAATAAACAATTCAATCACCCAAAACATATAAAGCAATAAAGAGGTAGACACAGATATTTTGGTGACGAAGAGGAAACCTTTTAGAAACCGATCTAAAAGTAAAACCTCTCCGGGGCAGCCAAACCCAGGAAATCACTATCAAAAGATTATCCAGAGATTACAGACACTAGGAACACTTACAACCCTTTGCAAGACCTTGGCTCAGTAAGATCGACAAGCCTACAACTCGTCTCCTTGCTCACAATCTTCTTCAACGTGATTCTCCTTTACCGGACCCTTCCGATAGACTTCTCAACCGTAGATTTATCAAAGGAATAACTAAAACTCTAAGAGATTCAATTTAACGCTCACCACATATGATCTCTCTTAGCACAGCCTCCGACGAACTCTCTGGGGGTGAAAATTTCGTACTTCTATCTTCTATAATGATGTATATATACCCCCGACAAAACCCTAGACTTAAACCACTTAAAATCACGTTTTTGGGCCTCAAACTTACGGGGTGTCCGGACATGTTAATGGGCTGTCCGGACACGGCTTTGCGGAGCAAAATTTGAGTTTCTGGAAATGAGGTCCGGACCCGGGGAAGGCATGTCCGGACATGGGTGAAACAGCATTCTGGAAATGCTGTCCAGTCTTGATCAACAGCCCCGATCGATAGGCGTTTGTGGTCCGATTGAGCTGAAATTTTGCAGGGACGTTCATAACACATGAATCTACATTATGAACGGTGGAGATTGGATTCTGAGCATTCTATATCAGTGTTTGAGCTCGTGAACAGTAGCCTCTGCATTTTGGAACTGAATTAAGCCAACATAAGAACTAACACTATGGACACAAATTCCTTTATGAAGCCCACAAAGTTGACACTCTCCTGCAACTCGATAGTTCGTTCTATTTTTGTATGGTTAATAGTTCTAGTACTGACATGAACCTTTTTAATCCCCTCACCCCCACTCTTTTCCACTCATCCCTTTACCTTTTTTCTTTTTCTTTTCCTCTCTATACCTTGCTACAGTACATGGTTCAAGTTTTTCTCCCGTATATAGAATATTGTACCAAGATCAATTATTGTTTTAAGGAAGACACTGCCACAAGTATAACTTCAATTGTTAGTTGTGGAAGCTATTACAAGGGAGGATTAAGGCACGAACTAGCCAAAAATGTTCGGTCTTCTCTATGGGGAAAAGGCATTAAAAGTTTCCTTCTTAAGTTTAGACAATTGGTAATTTGTATTATTTCTATTTTTTGAAAGGTTAATAGGAGTTTAAAATTTTCTACATATACTAAATTTTTATAGAGTCTTGTAGATTCAAAAATTTCTGAAATTTGACAACATATATATTTTATTAAATAGTAATTTTGATAGTTAAAAGTTTTTAATATACTACGATATTGGTTATGAGAAGGTTTATTTTATATATTAGTATTAATGATTAAATTCATCATTTTTTTTGTAATTTGATAAACCAAACTTGTGCAATAGACATACATGCCAATGGCAACTGAGAGGGCAGCTGAGAGGGCAGCTAAGGATCGAGAGGATGAGATTAGATGCAAAATGGAGCCTATCAAATCAAAAATAGAGTCCTGGGTGACTATAAACAGGCTTCCTTGCAATATGAAAGAGCGGATCATCAAATGCATGCAGCTCAAATTGGAAGAAACTAAAGATTTTGATATAGAGGAACCGATCCTTCAATATCTTTCCAAAGATCTTATAACAGAGATTAAGTGCCATCTTTGTTTACCCCTGCTAAAAAAAGTAAGTCTTTTTTTGTTTCCTTTTAAGCAAAATATATAGTCGTTCAATTGAAAACTATAATCATTTTTCTTGGGAAGAATGATTATATATGATTTTATTTTAAATGAATTGAATTGATATTTAAGGTGCAGTTGGTCATGATCCAAGAACCCAATTTTAGCATTGATCTTGAAGACCGTTGACATGCATTCTTTTCTTCGAAGAGAGTAAACTAACGTCGATGATAAAAGTAACCTAAGAAGCTTCCTTCATGTAATTATTTCCTTAATGAAATTACCCTTTCTCATTTATCCTTTTTTATGTTTCTGCTAGGTGCCACAGCTTGAAGGAAAAAGTGGCCAACATTTGTAGTTGATCTGCGACTATCTCAAGCCAGTGCACTACAACCAGCACAGCTACATTGTCAGGGAGGGAGAACCACTTGATGCGATGCTCTTCATAACGCAAGGCATCATATGGAACTTCACCACCATTAATGGTGAGAGAAGGAATAAGTGTATTGAGAAAGGTAATTTCTATGGAGAAGAACTTCTAGAATGGTGGTTGGATGCCCCCGCCTTACCTGATCTATCCGAACTCCCAATATCTCTCAAAACTGCGAAAACACATACAAAAGTTGAAGCCTTCACTCTAATGGCCAACGACTTGAGGATTATAGTTTGCAAAAGCAGTTTCTGCTGTACAAGCTGCAGCTTTTCGGCGCTAATGACCAACCAGGAAGATATTTGATGATGGAAGAGATAGAAGAGATATTCAAACTCGCATTGATAAAAGATTAGAGATTAGTAACAGCTCTTTCTTTCTTTTACTGATTTGTATATATATATCCTGTATTATTATATTTATTCTTTAGTTCTAGTTGTATTCGGTATAGCTGCACAAATACTTGAAGTTATCTTTGTATAGTTTTACTGCCTAACTATAAATGAAATAGAGCACAACAGGAGTATTCATATATTCTGGCCAAATCAATTCCACAACACTTTCTTTCATGGTATCAAAGCCATAAAGATTCGCACCCAAAATTTCTTTTTCTTTCCTGCATTTTATTCTCAAATCGTTGAATCTAGTACCATCGGTGCTGCTTCACATCTTTTTTTGATGAATGAGTGAATTTATAAAAGCACACCAGTGAACAAACACCCCAGCAGTGAATTTATACAACAAAAATACACTCAGCACAAAAACAGAGCCCCACTCAACTCACAAAATAGTAAAACTCAATCTGATGACAATTATCTGGCGTGTCAATTTCTCCCCATACTCGGGAAAAATGGGCTGTTGGGTATTGTTGATGGTTCGGAGCCCTGTCCACCCAAATTCATTTCAGAATCTGATGAGAAGGATTCTGTCTCCTTGAATCCTGAATTTGTGATTTGGGAGAGAAAGGATCAATATATCCTTAGTTTGTTCATTGCAACGTTGTCTGGAAAGGTTGTCAGTGCAGTGTATGGCGTCAATACCTCAAGGCAGGTATCATGTTATTGGAGGAGGAAATATCATGGAGAGATGGAGAGGAGAGTTGAGAGAATATTGGAAGGAGAAGATATCTCTGGAATTAACGGGGGAGAATGGGAGATAAAAATTAGGGGAAACTTCACTAAGGCCCCCTGAACTTCCGGCCGATTTTGAAGATCCCCCCTGAACTTCAAAAACTCTTATTTTGGATCCTTAAACTTCTATTTTCTCTCAAATAAGGCCCTTCCGTCTACCTGAAGCTGTAAACCAAACGGAATGGACATCATGTGACTTTCACGTGATTTTTTTGCCTCAACTTACCCCTTTTGCCCTCACACACACTCACACTCACACTCACTCACCCTCCGTCACAAAGTAACCAACATATAAGGCCTAAACACTACCGAAGCTGTCGAGGAAACCACCGAAAACGAGAGAGCTCGAAGACCCACTGCCCAAGCCGTGCAAGAAACCACCGAGAACGAGAGAGATCGAAGACCCTCTAGCCAAGCTGTGCAATAAACCACCGAGAACGAGAGAGGTCGAAGACCCACTACCGAAGCCGTGCAAGAAATCACCGAGAACGAGGACCACGAAGACCCACTACCCAAGCTGTAGAAAAAAATCACTGGGTTCCAGCCATCCATTGGAAAAGATTAGGAAGGAAGTCGAAGAAACAAAGCTAAGGATCTAGCTGGGAGTCACGTGCATGTCGACGGTGAAGAATCCCACACGGTGGGGTTACCCAGTACTGGTGAAAATCGATTCTATCATCCACCGGCAAAATTACCCAGTACCCAGTACCGGCGAGGTGACGAGGGTGAAATATGGAGCAGTCCGAGGGTGAGGTATGCGATTCAGGATCGAGCTATCCAATTTGCAAATGTGGGAGCAAAACAGTTATCAAAACTGCATCAACAAGTAAAAATTATGGCAAAAGGTTTTATGCTTATGTTAATTATTTGGTAAGATGTGTTTTAGAATTTATTTTTTCACATGAATTGAAGCTCATCCCCGTTATGCCCAAATTCTGTATTAATTGGGTAAACCCTAATATTTGTGACCATTGTTTTTGTGACCTTAATTTACGTGATTATGCAGAATGAACAAAACCGTGGTTGCAATTATTTTAAATGGGTTGAACCTGAAATTTGTGTGTGTGGTGATCGAGTGATGTCAATGTTGATGGAGTGGCAGAACGAGTTGAAGTCCGAAAGGGCAATGTAAATCTTCAAATGCAAGCTTGAGCTTGCTGAATACAAGTCCAAAATTGAAGTTGATGCTGCAAATTTTGAAGTTAAACTTCAAAGGGTTGAGACTGAGTATCGTTGGATGCAGCTGAAGTTTCGAGTTGCACTTGCATCTTTTTGGTGTCTTGTTGCTGTACTTGTGTGTTTCCGTTTTTCTAATGGACTTGCAACAAGGCTGATGTTAAGCAGCTGAGATAGACATCTTGTTTTGTTTATTTCTATAAGACTTGTATGAATTGACGATTTTGGTAATGTATTCGCTGGTATTAGTTAGGTTGTAATATTTGTTATGGTTTGTATGGTTTTTGTTGGCACAACTGAGTCTAGTCATGCAGTGGATGGATTTTGTTGGCAAATTTCGTAGTGATTGTATTGAAATTGGTGGATTTTGTTGGCACAATTGACTCTAGTGAAGAAATGGATTTGTCCTCTTAATTCATGGTATTGACCCCAATTGATGTTATTGCTTGCTGTTGTGTTACCTTAATATCAAACAAATAAAACATTGGCTCAATATTTTCATCCACATGTTGTCAAGCACTACCAAATTTACACTAAAGTTTACACGTACCCTTAAAACCAAATTTACACCAAAATCAATTCAAGCAGTACATATATTTAATCACAACTACTTAAAGACCACTCCTTATTTACTTCTAATCCAAAATTTGGTCCAAATGTCGTAATACCCATACATGGCATCAAAATTAACCTACAATTCATGTCAATGCAATCACTAGCAATCAAACACCAAAATTTGGTCCAAATGTGTTGAACACATACATGGCCATCAAAAGTAACTTACAATTCAAAAGTAACTTACAATTCATATCAATGCAAGCACTTCAACATTTACACCTTAATTTATACATACATGTACCTAAACACAACACCAAGCTTCAGCTTGCATAAACTGTATTCAAAAAATACATGGCCATCAACCCTAAATACATTACAATGTTTACAAAATACCCCAACACACAACAAGTAGTTACCAATAAAACAGTTCAAACTGAGACAAACAATTTCAGCAAACGATTTTGGTAATGTGATGGTTACTGCATCTTCTGCTTTCCTTTATCCTTCACTGTTTTGGTGGACTTATCTTTCCCCCTATCCATTCTTCTAACATGTTTCTGAAATCCTGGTGGATGGTCAAGAGCTGTCCCTTTTGCCTTTTGTATGTCAAAATCAGGTGGGGCAGTACGAAATGTAATACCACCTGCTTTAGGAGGCCCCCAAGCGCATACTGGTCCACCACCTGGAATTGGGGGTGGCCCAGCAGGGTTACCAGTCAAGTCAACTACAATCTTTTGCTTTGTAGGTTCTCTTCCACTACTAACAAGTTCCCTCAACCTGCCACATGCCCTTGTCCTTGTGGCCAACCTTAGTGTTCTTTTTTTCTTAGAACCAAATATGGTAGATGCCTGCAATTAATCACATAGAATTAGTCCTCTAATTTTTGTTTAAGGGTTTAATTTATATAAACAATATGAAAAATTACTCACACTCGGTTTGTATGCATAAGGTGTTGCTTTTCTGACTGGCTGGGTGGCAGAAGGTGCAGCTCTCACATGCTGGCTGACAGAAGTTGCTACTCCCACAGGCTTTGACTGTTGCTGTAATGCAATCTCTTCACATGGCTTAAATTTCGGCTGTGAGACATGCAGTGGTGCATTCGATGAGGCTGGCCTAAATGCAGGCAGTGCTGTAGGCTGGGATGCAGTATGTGAGACATGCAATGATGCAACATGTGCGGCTGGTCTGAATGAAGGCTGTGCTGTAGGATGGGATGTAGTATGTGAGACATGAAGTGATGCAATGTGTGAGGCTGGCCTAAATGAAGGCTAGGATTCAGGATGTGTAGGTGTTTGACTTATGGATGTTGAACATCCACCAGATTGTGATCTCCCTGCCGTGCTTGAACTTGATGGTGTGTTCACTTTTCTCTTTTTCCTGCCAGTAGATGAAGTGGTAGTTGAAGATCCATCCAACTACAAACACAAACAATCAACAAACAAAATACACAAATCAATTTAGTAAATTAACAATTTATGCAGTAAACACTAAAAAGTAAATATTCTCAATGAATAAACCATTACCATGTCCAAGTTCCAGTCAGTTGATGCATTCTCTTTATAGTACTCTCTGACACATGACCTTCGTTCCGCTTGTCTCTGCCTGCCTACACATGACCTCTTGTTGTGACCAAGCTTCATGCAATACCCACATTGATTCTTGTGGCCCCCCCTCCTAATTGAATGAGCATTTCTTGGTTCATCCGCACCCCTTTGTCTAATTTTTTTAGGTCTGTCAGGAGCTACCCTCATCTTCGGTGGCTCAATCTTTGGTTAGTTGCTTATTGGCCACTGATCTTCACTTGGCACAGGGAAGACAGTGTAGTCATATGACTTGTAGTACTTCTCCTTACCATAGTAATCACTCAAATATTCGGCTGGGTCTCCACCTTGGTGTAAAATGGTAGAAATGCCATGAGAACATGGGATACCAGTTATATCCCATTTCCTACATCCACAAGTTCTACCATCCACATCTACAACAAATTTCTTCCCCATGCACTCAACTTCAAACATACCTTGACCGGCGTATGTACACCAACAATTAGAAGCTTCATCCTCTTCTTTTTCTAACTTCTTTATAATCTTTGGCCCTAAAGCCTCCTCCATTGAGCTGATTAATTCTTTCTTCCTCACATACCTTCTCATCAACTTATATCTAATAGCTTCCAACATACTCAGGATTGTCTGGTCACGGTATTTTTTAATCCATGAATTGAAGCTCTCGCAAGTGTTGTTGTGTAAGAGGCCAGACTTACAAGTTGTATTGAACCATCCCCTACACCAAGTGTTGGGGTCAATCTTCTCCAGGTAGGCATGTGCATCCTTACTCATCTTCT
This sequence comes from Corylus avellana, assembly GCF_901000735.1. Lineage (NCBI taxonomy): Eukaryota > Viridiplantae > Streptophyta > Magnoliopsida > Fagales > Betulaceae > Corylus > Corylus avellana. The sequence goes on from NC_081541.1 coordinate 1,820,218, forward strand.
TTATGTCATCCATTACTCTGTTGAATTCTTGCTTTGTGTAGGATGCCGCAGCTTGCCAAAGAAGATCCTTTAGTAGCACACCCCTATGACCTGAGTTCCTGAAATTTGCGTACAAGTGTCTAATACATGTACGATGCTCGGACTGCGGACATACTTGTTCTAGGCTTGGAACGAGGCCCTGCACAATAATTGAAAACATAATTAGTTGCATTACACTAAACATTTAAATTATATGAATAATTGAAATAACTATTATTTTACCTTCTGTCGATCTGAAATAAAAGTCCACCCATGTCGAGTAGGGCCAAGATCTGTAACAAGCGCCTCTAGAAACCATGTCCAGCTGTCTTTTGTCTCAGCCTCTACAACAACAATTGCAATAGGGTACATGTTGTTGTTGGCATCCCTGCCCACAGCAGCCATCATCTGCCCCTTATACGTACCCTTTAAAAAACATGCATCAAGACCTACTACAGGCCTACACCCTTCCACAAAACCATTCTTCATGGCTGTCAATGAAAAATACAGCCTTTGAAATCTGCATGGCACCTGAGGCATTGGTCTCTCAACCATCAATATCAAACAACTGCCCACGTTAGTGCTCCTAACCATGGAGCAATAATCCCACAACCGATAATACTGCTCATCCAGTTTACCAAAAATAATTTCCCTTGCTCTTTTCCTTGCCCTATACAAAGAACTGACATGCACATCCACATTCCATTTTGCTTTCACCTTTTTTTGCAAAATATCTATGGGCATGTTTGGCTGCTCCCTAAAAGAGTCCATGCACCACTCAGCAATCCAAGTTGAAGTGAGCATATGATTTTGGTACTTCCTAGTGCAAGTGTGTTTGGGCCTTATAGACACTAAAAGGAATGTCATCTCATTCTTCAACTGCCTCCCATACACCCTATAGTTGCACCTTGGATCTTTGCAAACAATCACAATCCTCTTGTTTTAATTTCTCTTGAATTTCAAATCCTCCCTCTACTAATATTGTATTGTCTCACGGCTTTCCTAAATTCCACTGCACTATGAAATGTATTCCCTACAACTAATGTCGGATTATTCATATCACTATGATCAAAAGGGATTCTTTTGGTTACATCCTTACGGGATAAGTGTACTACTCTTTCATCACCACTACCATGTGGTGATTCTAGCTTATCACTATCATACATGTCTCCACTACTATCACTCCCTTCTCTCTCTTCCCCACCCTCACCAACATCACCCTCCCCAGCATTTCCCTCCCCAGCATCACCCTCCCCAGAAACATCATCAACACTCCCTTCCACATCCACCTTCTCAACAACCTCTTCAGCATTTTCAACCCCCTCAGGAATGGCCTCAGTACGATGAGTGGTATCCTCATCAGAATCAAGACAATCTGTATCATCACTAAGAACTGAATCCCAGAACGCATCATTCCTAAACACAAAGTCCCTCTCATACTCTGAATCATCTTCTTCATCTACATCAACTACATCATTTGCTACACCATAAGTTACTATATACAACACTACAAGAGAATGATCTATATGTTTTGCCACCATTTCAGTTACATTGTAATCAGATGACAGAAGTCTTAGCCCTTGGTCTAATGGCAAACCTGGTACACTGTAATAAACAAGGTCCCCAGACCTATACCCACATGTCCTACATATGTCTTCTATATCAGAAAATTTCAATTTGTTCCCATCATACGGGTCTGGGTAATTACTAACATTGCCCCCTACATAATTAATCATATATTGCCTGTTAAAACAACCCCCATGATGGACTTCAAACATCATACAATGTGTACCCATGACGTAACCTGCCACATTCATTACATTCAAAAGTTTAATATAATACCATACACAATCCCAACACAACAAATTTATACAATCTCTGAAAGTTATAAAAATACCAAGGATCAGACATTTGCCATAATCTGACAAACCACAAGACAGTGATAACTTTCAACAATTTCAGCAAATTAAAAAACAACAACAATCACAACTGCTGGCCAATAACTGGACCCAATGAAAGAATACATTTAATCTTAGTTTAAATAAAAACCATACACATTAAAAAATTTGCCCCTAAACCCTTAAAATATTATCCATCTTACCCATGTGCTCAAAGTAGCCACCAAACAGACACATGACATTGATTAAAAAAAATTCCTAAACACAACTTTAAACAAGCTACTAAAGTTTAACTACTATTAACTTTCATCAATCATTATTACAAAGCAACCCACTTTCAACAATTTCAGCAAATTAAAAAACAACAACAATCACAACTGCTGACCAATAACTGGACCCAATGAAAGAATACATTTAATCTTAGTTTAAATAAAAACCATACACAACTCTTTAAAAAATTTGCCCCTAAACCCTTAAAATATTATCCATCTTACCCCTTTAAGGTCAGCAACCAAATAAGTGGTAGTGAAAAGGACCACTTCACCACTTTATTCAATGTAATAAAACTCATCTCGTTCAAATCACGTGTCCAACACAACTCCAACCTAGGGGACCACACTTACATCAGAAAAACAAAATAAGAAAAACAACAACTTGAGAATATGTGGAACTAACGACAAGCTGACCACACATATGATGACAACTTTTAACGCCTTGTCAGAAAACAGCAAATCTAAAAAACGACGAGAATATGACCCACTTGAAATAAATACTACTCAAAATCGCATCCAGAGGCGTGCAAAATCACCCACAAACAATCCAACCCAAATTATTGATCAACCACAAATTTCAAAAAAATTCGAATACAAACCCTAAATCTAAATTTTAGGGATAACGAAACTTCTTGATTATAGTCGATTCGAACTGATTTATATGGGATTTCTAACTAACACGCTGCAAATCGACATCCAAACTTCAGCTACAATGGTTCGCCGGCGATGATGACGATGTTTCGCACGGGCAGTACCTTCAGTACCTTCTAGAAGTGTTTCGCGACTTTCTAACGTTCATTACGAAGCAATAAGGTTAAATGTTCGCCCATTTCGAGTGAGGGTATTTTAGGTTTTTCGTTGAGTGCGTGTGAGGGCAAAAGGGGTAAGTTGAGGCAAAAAAATCACGTGAAGTCACGTGATGTCCATTCCGTTTGGTTTTAACGCTTCAGGTAGACGGAAGGGCCTTATTTGAGAGAAAATGAAAGTTTAAGGGTTCAAAATAAGAGTTTTTGAAGTTTAGGGGGGTCAAAATCGGCCGGAAGTTCAGGGGGCCTTAGTGAAGTTTCCCCTAAAAATTAATAGCAAAGAATAGAGAGAGATACGTAAATACTTTAGGGCTTAGGCTGCATGCATTGGGGGAGTGTCTCTTTACGATAACCATTGGACCACGCGGCGGGCTAAGAACCAACTGATTAGTCTCATGTAGTGGACCTTTTATATAAACGGGCCTTAAGCCTAAGCTCCATGTGGAGGGGGCCAAATATTTGGGTTGCTAAGTCCAATGATATAATCCATATCTCAACAATACTCAATGTTGGGTTTAGTTTTGGAAAAAATTATAAAATCGGCCCATGTAGTTTATTTGATTTGTAATTAACTCATTAATTACAGTATCAAAATAAATTTAAAAGTTTTTTAGGTATGTCAAAAAAAAAAAAAAATTAATCACTCAAGCAAAATTTCGTCTACTAATTTAACAGATTCTGATGTTATGAAATGTTAAAACCAATAAAATTGTGACACATGTCCTATTTAAGTAAATTTCACACTAGCAAAATTTGTTAAATTAGTTTACGAAATTTAATAGTAAGGACTAAATTGTTTATTTGGCATACTTCAGGAACCTCCGAATTCATTTTAATACTATAAGGAATTAATTGTAAACCAATTTTCTATTTTTTCCTTTATTTTTTATCTGTTATTATTTTTATTTTAAAACTTTTTACTTAACTACCTAGATATATATTGCAATGTCGAGGTTTTATCTAGATCAATGAGCATATTCTTAATTGCTTGATGGACCAATAGGGCTCCATTGTGCAAAACAAGTCAAGAAAAAGATCACTGGAGTGATGTCAGCGGGAAGCCTCATTTTCAAGAGTTTTGTCACACTTCTTATGCAAGATTTTTTTTGGAGGATGACTTTTCTTGCCATGTAATCTCGCACGAGTTAGTCGTCGCCAGAGTATATCCAACAGAATATATAGTTAAATAGTATATAATCAAAATATTTTTTGTATATCTCTTTCACTCTATAGCACACTACATCAACAAAAGATATTTATTTTTTTTTTTCTCTTTTTCTTTAAGAAAACAATAGAAAAAACTAAAATAATAAGTAAATAAAATAGAGAATAAAATATAAATCTTAATTTGTGCGTATATAGAGAAAACAGTAACTAAAATAAAAATCTTAAATTTTAAACTAAATATTTTAGTTTTGCATGGGTGAATCTTTATGATCAAGGCTAGGCTAGGGGACCCTTGGCATGCAGTTAACTAGAACAAGAGCGGAGGGAATGTCGCTTACTTTTCTTATATTCCTTAATCATATTAATTATTTTGCTGGGAAGTTGCCAATTAAGTTCCATATATTCTCTGGCCGACTTGACTTTGTAATGGATCGATATTGAATTTTCAGCAGTTGCCGAGATAGACTAGAAGGATACCAGCTGTGAAAAAAACAAAAAGGAAAGACTTTGAATAGTAAATATCTATAAATATTGCGGCAGTTGCTCTCGTTAATTAACAAAATATAAGAACCTTGCTGAGAGATCATTCTCCAAAAATGCCTGAAATTAATATACAGTCTAGAGACATCGTTCCAGGTACGTAATTAACAAAATATAAGTGCGCGATAGATTGATATTTAATCTTATTTTATATCAACTTCTTTTACTTTTGTTTAGGACACGCATGAGATTTTAGTCAATATTCTCGTCCTGCAATCTTGTTGTATAAAATCAAATCTCTCGTAATATATTCTCTAAATATAAGCCCACGAATACGTGCAAGTTGCGACCAACTGTGATTTCCAGGTGAGCAAATTGCCACACCCAAGTTTACTGATAGCAAAATGAAGTGTGACCGTACATATGACCCTTACCCTTTGGGCCGGGGGTGCTAGCCCTACCTCCCCCAAAAAATAATAAATTAAATTAAAAGTATTGTGCGCCTCTAAAATTTGAAAATTTCCTTTCAATTTTTTGTTGGGTAAATCAAAAACGAAGGTTAAAAAGAAGATTGTGCAACCATCTCTAGTCAGTTCACCACACAAAACACAACTATATATATATATATATAGTTGGGGTGGCGATGCCGTTCCTCCCATGTAAACACATTCCGTACGTGGATTTACAAAATTAACTCCATTTGTAGTAAATAGAATCTACCGTTATGAGTAGTCAATATTGTATTATTATTGAACTCGAAACGTACTCTATTTTCACGTAGAAAATAGAGTAATGCTAAAAGTTACCTTTATATCACTCAAAGAATAATGCGGCTTATAAAATTATCCGTCTTTTCATTAATTATTATTAAATTTTAATTAAACAATAATTTTAAAAACCATATCAATTTGAGAGTGACACAAGAAGAATACAATAATATATAACTTCTACAATTACTCTGAAAAAGGTCATTTCTATACATAGAACTCCAGAACTCCAAGAACAGGTGTCATGGAAATTTCTTTTCTAACGTACGTACGGTTAGCAATCTCAAGAATATACTCCCAAAACTGGTGGAAATTTAGAATATACTCCAAATCATGCATGGTGACGTTTCTTAAATTTTCTCCACACATGTAATATCTGCCTATCCAACGAGAGCGTAGGCGTGCATTAGCCGCCTCATGTTGGGAATCTTGCATTTAATTTCCTGCCCTGTTGATCAAGCGGCCCGACCCTTGGCAGGTAGTACAAGACCTGACTGAATATCACTTAGTTTTCTTATATTATTTCTTAATTATTTTATTTTGTTGGAAAGTTCCTACTGCTTTTTTATTTTTTTGCATTACTATTTAACTATTGAATTAATAACTAACTTTTTTTATTAGCTTAAACTTTTAAAATAAGCAATTATTTAGCATGCATATTAGAATAGATCGAGGTCCTTAACTATCAAAGGGAACTTGAATTTGTAAAATTCATATGTGAGTCTCACATATTTAAAAATAAATTTATTAAAGAAAAAAATAATTCAAGACAATAAAAACAAATATTTTTATTGATTAAATTATTAAATTATTCTCTTTTTATTTATTTAAAATTTTTGAATAACTGATGACGTAATAGTTGTTGAATGCCGACTTAGTTTTGAATGAATATGAATTTTCATCGGATGCCAATTGAAAGATGACTGTGAAAAGAAAAAAAACAAAAAGGAAAGACTTGAAGGATAACTATCGAAAAAAAAAAAAAAGGAAGACCACACGGTTGGTTGTCAAAAATAAACAAAAAGGAAAGACTTGAAGCTTAAATCCAATTGCTGCCTCTATATATTTGCTTAATTAATTTGTCCAGTCTAGCTCCCGGCCGTCTCCCTTGCTCTCCTCGAGGTTATCAGGTTCATTTTACTGTTTGTAATATAATATCTAAGAAGACACAAATTTATAACTATTTATTTATTACATTTCCTATTTATTCAACCTCACAATTTCTTTTTGGGTCCATCCCTTTTTTTGGGTCTCATGATGCCAAACATTATTAATAGAGTTTTCTTGGTCCGAGTATTTCCATTGAGTATGCTACAAACGATTTTACAAAAACCTTTGCTGCTTCATATATATAAACATGTCTTGTCTTATATATATATATATATATATATATATATATTTGCTGCAGAGCCTTACGTACATGTGTTTCTGCCCTGTAAGACAGCCTGCACTTAGAATTAATATAATATAAAAAGTGGTGTTTGCCTAATCTGTTTTCCAGTTTTTCAGGAGGAATCCAAACTCATACTATTGTGCTTGTAATATAAGCTTTAGTTATGAATAATTGGCAACGGCTAAAGAAAGGAATGGGGTTAGCATCTTCTACGACTTGTTCTCCTTATATATAGATATGATTATTATGATTGTAAACAATATTTCTCAAACATACTATAACTTTTTTCGAAATAGGCCTATTATGGTGTTTTCGTCCTTTCTCAAGACTCTTTTTAAGGCCTATTTTAGATGATTTTAGTCCTTTTAAAAAATAATTTGTGATTCCACCGTATTTTTTTAATGAATTTTCTTTCAACTTTGTCTTATTATAAAAAATGCATGTGCATCTTACATATAAATGGACAAATGACATTTTTATAGATTGGATTGTTTGGGCATCTCGGTTGTTAAATTAACCAGATTCTTTGCTTAAAGATTATATTGTGTTCAGGAATCACGATATCGAGGGGCAAGTTTCCAAAAGTGATGGAGAAGATTCAGGACGAAAGAGAACAAGAATAGGAGCATTTCTTGAGCCAGAGGGGCGGCTACTTCGAGGGTGGAAAATAATGTTTGCAGTGTCGTGTGTGATTGCAGTATCAGTGGATCCTTTGTTCTTTTACCTTCCTATCATCAACAGAGATGATATCAGCACGTTGTTGGATAAAAGACTACAAATCATAGTTTATAGCTTACGATCTGTCACTGATTTGATTTATCTTTTGAATATCATTTTGCAATTTATTTGTCCTTACATCGAGAAGGGCTCTCGTAAACTTGGACGAAAAATTATAGTTAGAAATCCTCGGCAAATAGCAAACCACTACTTCTTCTCGCGCTACTTCGTAATTGATGTTCTCGCTATTCTTCCCCTCCCACAGGTAAGGGACGACACTTTTATGTTTTTGAATTATTTTTGAACGTTATATATATATATATTCAAATTAAGGAAGAATTACTTACACTCGGTTGTATGTTTTCTCCAGGTTTCTATTCCAATTGGTTTTTCAAAAATCAGTTATTCAAACTATTTGGCCAAAAGGAAGTTCCTGAACACCCTTGTTTTCTTACAATATGTACCAAGAGTTCTCCGAATTTACATATCATGGATGGATCTTAGCAAGCCTGACAGCAAACTCTTTAGAATTGTATGGGTTAAAGCTGCATTCAATTTCTTTCTCTATATCCTTTCAAGCCATGTAAGTTTGATTATCAATATCATATTCATTTTACGTCATCATAAATTTTTATTTCTTATTTCATTTTTCTTCAGTAAAGTGTCGTATTTTTATCAAGCTAATTTCTTTAGATTTCCCTATAAGTTTTTAGTTTGAAACGATTGAATCAACCTTGAGTCGTTTGTAAGCTCCCTTCCGTCTCAAGAACTACCAAAATTTGGGATGATACTCTACGCAAAATGAGCGTTTAGAGGCCTTTGTTAATTTTCGATCAGTTTACTTAAACCTTCTGATATGGAAATTAACAAAGGCCTCTAAAAGCCTTTTTTTTTTTTTTTTTTTTTACGTTTTCCTGTATTTTATGTATTTTCTGTTTGGTTTTGCTGTGTTTCATATTGTTTGTGGGTTATAATCTCCCTGCACTGAATCTGTTTGATCTTGTGGGGGATTTTGTTGTTGTTGATGATTGTCCTTCAACGGCTCCATCTCAATTCTCTACAGTACCTTCCCTGCAATAATCATTGTTGTTGCCTTTACTACATAGGACTCTTCAAGGAGTTCTTTTGCATATTAGTACCGTCTTGTGTGGCCTAGGAACAAGCCCGGCTTGTTTATGGTTTCTTTGAGACTATGGATGAAACAATTGCCTACTGTTTGATTCTTGTGGACCTTTCCCTATATTGTTTGGTCATTTTGGACCTTTCTCTGTATTTTTCCCTGTACTTGTGCTGAATTTTTCCTTTGGGTTTTGTTATTGAGGTGCCCACCCTTTTGATGTTCGATCCTCTGTAACCCACTTTTTCTTATTTGATTTTTTTTTTTTTAAAAAAAAAAAAAAAAAAAAACCTTCTGATCAAGAATTTTTTCGCAATGAATGAGGTTTTGCAAAAACATGATTAATGTTATACCTGGATCAAGATTTTTTTTTTTTTTAAAAAAAAAAAACAGAAACTTCAAAATGATGGGATGTAAATTGATTAGAATTTCAATCCCATCAATTTAAATTTTTATCGTTTGGATCAGTATATTTATAAAATTAAGAAATTAGATTATTGTAGTAATTATAACAATGATGATACGAGTATGCTATGAGCCCATAGCATTAATTATATTCACGTTCTGAAAATAATTCATTCTATACTACTCTCTCTAATCTCTATATTTTAAGGGAAAATTACAGTTTACCCTCTTAAAGTTGACAGCATTTTTCAATTCGAACACCAAAGTTTCAATTTTTGCAATCCACCCCCCAAAGTTTTAAATTTTTGCAATTTGACCAATATTATCTCAAAATTCCTATATTACCCCTCATTTTTATTTTTTATTTTTATAGAAGAAGTATTTTCTTATATATGCAGGAATACTTCCTCTTTCTTCTTTATTTTTTGGTAGGATATTTGTAGAATTTACTCATCTTTATGTGATCACTTCTGGTCCTTTAGGTACTGGGTGCCTTTTGGTACTTACTTTCAATCCAACGAGAGACGGCTTGCTGGCATATAGCTTGGCATAAAAACCATGATCCCTTATCTATAAAGGATTGGTGCTCTGTAGAAACACCAAACACGACCAACTCTAATTCTAGAACACCAAAAACAGGGCCCTTTGATTATGGAATATTCCTTCCAGCCATTCAATCTGATAATTTGGAGACTACAGATTTTTCACAAAAGCTCGCATACTGTTTTTGGTGGGGCCTACGAAATTTGAGGTTTGGACACTATGTTATGTTACACTCTTTGTTGTTCAACAATAATTTTTTTTTTTTTTTAATCACTATGCTTATCATCAATAAAACATATCATGCTATTGTTATATCTAACACTCTTTTGTCGAGCACAGAAAAAATGGAGAAAATACAAAATTAGTTTGTGTTTACTTGATTTAAAATTAGTTTTAATGGTATCAAACTGAACTCAGAAGTTTTCGAGGTTTGTCCAAAAAAAAAAAAAAAAAAAAATTACTCTTTATAGTCAAATTCTGTTCATTGGCTTAATAAATTCCGTTAGTATAACACCGACTTAAATAAGACACGTGTCACAATTTAATTTATTGGTTCTGACATGTCAAACTACCAGAATCTATTAAGTTGGTGAACATAAATATTATATTATTATGATATTGCTATTTGATACATGATACTTTCTCTAATTTTTGCAGTTCTTTTGGTCAAAACCTTCAAACAAGTGTATATTTCTGGGAAAACTTCTTCGCAATTTCTGTTTCAATCATTGCCTTGCTACTGTTTTTGTATTTCATCGGAAATGTGCAGGTTTGCCCTCGACATCTATTTTAAGCTTTAGGGCGCTTGATCATATAATTATAAATTATGTGCAGCATTAGAGATGATTTCTATATATATACATGTAGAAGGATAGGACTATAAACGATATATATAAATGTTAAAACATTGATTAATGATTAAATTCATCATTTTTTTTTATCAACTTAAAGTATAAATTGTACTTATCAATAGAATTTGATGATTTGAACTTATCATATAACAGACATATAGACAGTTGGCAACTGAAAGGTCAGAAGAAATTATACAAAGCATGAAAGTCAAAGAACGAGAAATAGATATATGGAGAGATAGAAACAAGCTCCCTAATAGTATGAAAGAGGAGATCATGGAAAATGTTCAACGCCTGTTGAAAGAAATGCAAGATGTTGATGTGCAGAATTTGCTGTCTTATCTTCCCATAGAACTTGGAATGAAGATTAAGTGTCATATCTGCTTGCCTCTGCTAAAGAAAGTAAGCCATCTCCCCTCACCCCAACCCCCACCTCCCACCACCTTTTTTTACTTTTTTATTTTGTTCAGAGAAAAAAAAAAAAAAAAGAAACTCTCTTCTTCCTTTTAGATGGGTAATTAACAAGCATGCTCACCTTTGCTAAAAAGTGAATCCATTTAAATTTTCGTTTTCTTCTTCCTTTTTGGTTAGATTAAAGGAGCACCTAGTTTGACTGATCAAAATTTCAATTATATTTCCTTGAAAAGAAATGGAAAAAAAAAAACCTGAGAAATTGAAAATACGAGTACAGAAATGGACATCCAATTTGTTCTTAATGATTAATCATAATGTTTTGGCTCTACGACTTCCACCTATTTTAAAGTTTTCTTTTTTTAATCCTTAATTTTGGGCATATTAAACTCATTTATCTCAAAAGCTTCCTCATGATAGAAATAGACATGTCCAACACGTGCTATACTTAATTGAAATGGAATGTGAATGGCGAAGACATGGTTCAAAATCAAGACCTTTGTTTTAATATTATGTTAAACAATCGTTGATCCCAAAAGCTTAAGCGGATAGAAGAATATGAATTTAATTATTTAATTTATAGGGATGATGTCAATTGATTTCATATATTTGTCAAATTACACATGGTATGACGACTTAGATCCACATAGACAGAGAAACGTGTATATCTATATGTATAATTAATGGAAAACTAGTAATTGACAGTAATTAAATGATTGAATTTAATTTGCTTTATTAACTTAAATAAATAAATAAATAAAAACAAACAAGATATTTAATTGAAGTGATCGAGAACTTTGAACTCAAGTTCATTACTGTAATAACAAATATTATCAATTGTCCAAAAAAAAATTAAATTAATAAATTTAATCATTTAATTATATTATTGTAATTATTTGATAGATTGGCCATTACAAGTCTCTCATTCCTCCTCTTTAATTAATTTGTTTGTGCTAGGTGCCACAGCTTCAAGGAAAAAGCGAAAAACTGTTACTATTGATCTGCGACTATCTCATGCCAGTGCATTACAACAAGCATAGCTACATTGTCCACGCTGGAGAACCTCTTGATGCGATGCTCTTCATAACGCAAGGCATCATATGGAACTTCACGACCATTAATGGTGAGAGAAGCGCTGAGTGTATTGAAGGAGGTAGTTTCTATGGAGAACAACTTCTAGAATGGGGGTTGAATTCCCCCGCGGCCGCCTTACCCAACCTATCCAACCTCCCAATCTCTTCCAAAACTGCAAAAACGCATACAAAAGTTGAAGCCTTTGCTCTAATGGCCAACGACTTGAGGACTATAGTTTCCCGGCGTACCGAAGCAGCTTCTACTTTACCGGCAACTGTACATACAGCTTTCCGACGCCTTTATGAAAAGAAGAAGAATGAAAAGTCTCGCCGTTCGGTTGAGGGGAAGAAAAAAATTGAAATGTCATGCTCTTGGTGTTTCAAGACTAGCTAGTTCCAAAAGCCCAGAACTGCCTCACACGCAATAGTTTGTTGTAGAGGTCTTTGCATCAAGTTGTGTACCAAAATCTTAGCTGGTTTTCCAGGGCTATATATAGTTGCTAGTTATTTGGATATTCTGAATCATAACGGTAGAATTAGTTAGGAAATGAAGGATTTGTCTAAGTAATTACTGTTGTCTGTTGATGCAACAGTTTATTATTTTACGTGGTTCCGTTTATACACCCACAAATAAAATTTTGATTTAATTACAATTAATGACAATAAAATTATATATCGTAATATATTCTAACAGTGGCCACCTTGACCACATTAAAGTGAGAGAACACAGCAACTTGTGGTTGCCCCAACTACATCAGGGTGGTTGCGCACGCAGAGTGACCAGCCGATCAACAAGGCCACCCAAAAATAGAGTAATAGGCTTGTCTTGTGGTTTTGGGATAAGAGAATACTAATATATATGAAAAACATCTGTCTATTATATTGAAAAATATGGCAAGAAATCCATATTGTAGTTGACTTCCTTTCTCTTATTTCCCACTCGCAATGGCAATATCGAGGTCTTCGTCAATTAGCAAATTGCATTTTCTGTCGTATTATTTTTATGGGAAGCCACCAATTAAGTTTGATTTGTTCAATGCATGTTTCCAGTACTAGCTAATAAAAAAACTACATGTTTACAAAACTGCCAATTTTAGCTTACGAACGTGATTTTGAAATCTATTAAATTTTCATCGGGTGCTAATTATTAAGAAGACAAAAAAGAATTAAATAAAGAGTACTTGAGATATAGAGTATTGTTGATTAGACTTGAATACAAGTCACAATAATTACAATTAATACTGAAATGAAATCTTATGATATAAAATCAAATATCTCGTAATATATTCTAACAACCAAGAACATGGTGCCCACGAATACGTGCAAGTTGCAACCAAGTGGGCTTTCCAGGTGAGGAAATTGCCACACCCAAGTTAGTTTACTGATAGCAAAATGAGGTATGGGGTTGAGACTCTTGAGAGTTGTGGTTTATCACTTTACTGGGAGGCAGAGGATGAAAGATCGCGAAGGGACAGCAAGAAAAGCAGGGGATGAAGACGTAATTTGCCTTTCCGACGCTCTTGATACCATAAAGAATGCAAGACACGTTTTTGTTTTGGTTTTGGAAATTGTTGTTCACTCTGCTGTCTTTCAACGTGTACAATACTACATAATTAAGGAGAAATCCCTGCCAGTTATTCAAGATGAAATCCTTGCAAGGATGCTGTGTAATCCCTACCAATTGGTTTGCAAGAAGATGCTTGTTTACTGCTGTGTAACATACTGACGTGACAGCTGTTTATTGGAGGGATACTGACAGCTGCCTAAACGACCGGGTTTAGTACTCCTTGTCCTTATTGAATTTAAACTTAAATTGTGTTGGGTACTTCTAGTTGGCGGAGTTGACTTTAATAAATAAAACTTTGTTCGGTAGGTAAGAAAAGAAAAGAAAAGAAAAGGAATTAAAGAAAGACTTGAGGGATAAGACTCTATATGTAGATAATGGTTGACTAAACTAGCAAGTATCTATAAGAAGAGGAAAAAATGTTGATTACTTGCATCTGCAGTTTCACAGGTTAATCTAAAACCCTACAACAAAGTCCACTCGCCGCCACTCTTTGCTTTCTCCAAAAGTACCTGGTATCACTCTCGCTCGATCAGTCCCTCGACTTTATAAGGTTCAATTCATTTTCTCTCTCTTATGCTGCGTATGCAGTTTCACAATGATATGTTTTTTGCATCTGCACTGATAATTTTCATATTTTCTAGGAATTTTGTGGTTGATTAATCCTCAATTTGGACGTTTTGTCTTTGATAAACTTTAGTTATGAGTTAACGTGGCCATGCCACCCATTTTCTCTACATAACCTGTGGATTCTCCGCACTTCTGGAATTAACGGGGGAGAATGGGAGATAGAAATCAATAGTAAAGAATAGAGAGAGATACGGGCTTAGGCTTTATGCATTGGGGGAGTGTCTCTTTACGATAACCATTGGACCACGCGGCGGGCTAGGAACCAACTGATTAGTCTCATGTAGTGGACCTTTTATATAAACGGGCCTTAAGCCTAAGCTCCATGTGGAGGGGGCCGAATATTTGGGTTGCTAAGTCCAATGATTTAATCCATATCTCAACAATACTCAATGTTGGGTTTAGTTTTGGAAAAAATTATAAAATCGGCCCATGTAGTTTATTTGATTGGTAATTAACTCATTAATTACAGTATCAAAATAAATTTAAAAGTTTTTTAGGTATGTCAAAAAAAAAAAAAAAAAATTAATCACTCAAGCAAAATTTCGTCTACTAATTTAACAGATTCTGATGTTATAAAATGTTAGAACCAATAAAATTGTGACATATGTCCTATTTAAGTAAATTTCATACTAGCAAAATTTGTTAAATTAGTTTACGAAATTTAATAGTAAGGACTAAATTGTTTATTTGGCATACTTCAGGAACCTCCGAATTCATTTTAATACTATAAGGAATTAATTGTAAACCAATTTTCTATTTTTTCCTTTATTTTTTATCTGTTATTATTTTAATTTTAAAACTTTTTACTTAACTACCCAGATATATATTGCAATCTCGAGGTTTTATCTAGATCTATCAGCATATTCTTAATTGCCTGATCCAATGGACCAATGGGGTTCCATTGTGCAAAACAAGTCAAGAAAAAGATCACTGGAGTGATGTCAGCGGGAAGCCTCCTTTTCAAGAGTTTTGTTACACTTCTTAAGCAAGATGTTTTCTGGAGGATGACTTTTCTTGCCACGTAATCTTGCACGAGTTAGTTGCCGCCAGAGTATATCCAACAGAATATATAGTTAAATAGTTTATAATCAAAATATTTTTTGTGTATCTCATTCACTTTATAGCACACAACATCAACAAAAGATATATATATTTTTTTTTTCTCTTTTTCTTTAAGAAAATAATAGAAAAAACTAAAATAATAAACAAATAAAATAGAGAATAAAATATAAATGTTAATTTGTGTGTATATAGAGAAAACAGTAACTAAAATAAAAATCTTAAATTTTAAACTAAATATTTTAGTTTTGCATGGGTGAATCTTTATGATCAAGGCTAGGCTAGGGGACCCTTGGCATGCAGTACTTAACTAGAACAAGAGCGGAGGGAATATCTACTTGTCTAGTACATATATCGCTTACTTTTCTTATATTCCTTAATCATATTAATTATTTTGCTGGGAAGTTGCCAATTAAGTTCCATTTTTTATTTTCTTTCTGCGCTACCATATATTCTCTGGCTGACTTGACTTTGTAATTTTTGCTGGGAAGTTGCCAATTATACCCTTGGCTGACTTGACTTGCCGTATATTCCTTAATCATATTAATTATTTTGCTGGGAAATTGCCAATTAAGTTCCTTTTTTTGTTTTTTTCTTTGATCGATATTGAATTTTCATCAGTTGCCGAGATAGACTTGAAGGATGCCAGCTGTGAAAAAAACAAAAAAGAAAGACTTTGAATAGTCTTAGAAGATTAAATCCAATATTTGAACCAAAATCAAACTGCAATCGCTTCCTAAAAAGGAATTTGTATTGAAAATATAAAGGTGATATTTATAAGATCGAACCTTGCTGAGAGATCATTCTCCAAAAATGCCTGAAATTAATATACAGTCTACAGACATCGTTCCAGGTACGTAATTAACAAAATATAAGCGTGCGATAGATTGATATTTAATCTTATTTTATATCAACTTCTTTTACTTTTTTTTAGGACACGCATGAGATTTTAGTCAATATTCTCGTCCCGCAATCTTATAGTATAAAATCAAATCTCTCGTAATATATTCTCTAAATATAAGCCCACGAATACGTGCAAGTTGCGACCAACTGTGATTTCCAGGTGAGCAAATTGCCACACCCAAGTTTACTGATAGCAAAATGAAGTGTGACCGTACGTATGACCCTTACCCTTTGGGCCGGGGGTGCTAGCCCCACTTCCCCCCAAAAATAATAAATTAAATTAAAAGTACTGTGCGCCTCTAAAATTTGAAAATTTCCTTTCAATTTTTTTTGGGTAAGCCAGAAAAAAGGTTAAAAGAAGATTGTGCAACCATCTCAAGTAATTTCACCACACAAAGCATAACTATATATATATATATATATATATATATAGAATATACTCCAGATCATGATTGATGACGTTTCTTAAATTTTCTCCACACATGTAATGGCTGGCTATCCAACGAGAGCGTAGGCGTGCATTAGCTAGCCGCCTTATTTTGTTGGAAAGTTCCTACTACTTTTTTATTTTTTATTTTTTTCATTACTGTTTAACTATTGAATTAATAACTAACTTTTTTTATTAGCTTAAACTTTTAAAATAAACAATTATTTAGCATGCATATTAGAACAGATCAAGGTCCTTAACTATCAAAAGGAACTTGAATATGTAAAATTCATATGTGAGTCTCACATATTTAAAAATAAATTTATTAAAGAAAAAAAATAATACAAGACAATAAAAACAAAATTTTTATTGATTAAATTATTAAATTATTCTCTTTTTATTTATTTATAATTTTAAAAATAAGTGATGACGTAATAGTTGTCGAATGCTGACTTAGTTTTAAATGAATATGGAATTTTCATCGGATCCTGATTGAAGGATGACTATGAAAAGGAAAGACTTGAAGGATAACTATCGGAAAATAAATAAATAAAAGGAAGACCACACGGTTGGTTGTCAAAAATAAACAAATTAAAAGGAAAGACTTGAAGCTTAAATCCAATTGCTGCCTCTATATATTTGCTTAATTAATTTGTCCAGTCTAGCTCCCGGCCGTCTCCCTTGCTCTCCTTGAGTTTATCAGGTTCATTTTACTGTTTATAACATAATCTCTAAGGAGACACAAATTTATAACTATTTATTTATTACATTTCCTATATATTCAGCCTCACAATTTCTTTTTGGGTCCATCCCTTTTATTTTGGGTCTCATGATGCCAAACATTATTAATAGTGTTTTCTTCGTCCGAGTATTTCCATTGAGTATGCTACAAACGATTTTACAAAAACCTTTGCTGCTTCATATATATAAACATGTCTCGTCTTATATATATATATATGCTGCAGAGTCTTACGTACGTGCGTTTCTATCCTGTAGGACAGCCTGCACTTAAAATTAATATAATATGAAAAGTGGTGTTTAATTTGCCTAATCTATTTTCCAGTTTTTCAGGAGGAATCCAAACTCATACTGTTGTGCTTGTAATATAAGCTTTAGTTGTGAGTAATTGGCAACGGCTAAAGAAAGGAATGAGGTTAGCATCTTCCACTTGTTCTCCTTATATATAGATATGATTATTATCATTGTAAACAATATTTCTCAGACGTACTCGTAACTTTTTCGAAATAGGCCTATTATGGTGTTTTTGTCCTTTCTTAAGAATCTTTTTAGGGCTTATTTTAGATGATTTTAGTCCTTTTTAAAAATAACATGTGATTTTCCTGTGTTTTTTTAATGAATTTTCTTTCAACTTTGTCTTATTATAAAAAATGCATGTGGTTCTTACATGTAAATGGACAAATGACATTTTTATAGACCGGATTGTTTGAGCATCTCGGTTGTTAAATTAACCAGATTCTTTGCTTAAAGATTATATTGTGTTCACGAATCAGGATATCGAGGGGCAAGTTTTTCGCCTTGAGGGGTTGCGTACGTAGTTGATCATGAGTCCCTGACGTGTCATGAAAAGTTTTTAGCCCTTTCCTTCTGTCATATGTGACATTATGAGATATGTGAGAGATCTGTTTGATCTACTTTCTTCCAATTACAACGGACAAAAGTCACTCAATCTAAACAAGTTCAATCCAAAACGAGGAAGACTAATATTCAGAAAAGATTTTAGCTTTTACATGCAAATCAGACCGCTCTAATTTTGATAGTTGCTGATTATCACACTTACTCTCGGTTCAGAGGCTGGACCTGACGTCTTAGTACTTCTTTTCAGATTAGAAATTGTTTGTTTTGATCATTTCTTTTATGCTTCATAAAGATATTTTTTTTAACGGTTTAGATTTAATTCCAAAAAATTTAGAAATAAATCTAGATCCTTAAAATGTTACCAATTTATTTTACCATATCTAAGCCAAATCCAATTTTTGGAATCTGGGTATCGTATATTTATTTATAAATTTAATGACTGTTGGATTAAATGACTGTTGAAGCAGCACCTTCATAAAGATTGTGGGGTCATGCAGTACGTCTGACACCTTCTCTGAAGTTGATATTCAGTTCTTATGTATGTTTTCATATCTGTTGTATATGTAGAGAATTTCTGAACCTGCGTTTTCGGTTGTTTAAGATTTAGTTTGGAACACTGAGATTGTCGTGGAAGTGACATTTCTTGAAATAGTTGATCATTCATTCTATTAATGTCAATATTAATGGGTATTGCAAAGATAAAAATAACAAATTCATATTGGCTGGATTTTGCTTTTAATGTCAATCTTGGTTCTTCTCTTAGGGAGTTCTAGATAAGAGAAGAAAAAGGAGAAGAAGAAGAAGAAGAAAAACTAGATTAATTGTCAGTGTTAGCTGAACTCGTCAATCCCTATATTACTTGATTTTGATAATGTACTTGTTTTGTGTTAGTTTATTATGCCTTATAATAAATCCAAAGATGCAACAACTCTCTGCATGCTATCTTCCTAGCACTTGCTATATGCTTACTATTTGCCCTCCAGCAATTGGACACTGTGCTTCAATGAATTTTGCTATCATGTTGCTCAAGTATCACAATTTTGTATCGAATCTATGATAGATTCAGAAGATTGAATCTCCACACAATTATAATGTTTAATTGGTTTTTCCTGGCCAGGGTACATTTATGTCGAGTAGATTTATGATAATATGGCATCAGCTATGGAATTTCATTAGTACGTTGAGCCCTAAGGACTGTATAACAATAAGACTACGGCTTACTAAGCTGCAAAGATGGCCTTGGCTTCTTCTGTACAAGTGGTTCTGGGATCACTTGCTTTCGCAATCTTCTGGGTATTGGCGGTCTTCCCAGCCTTTCCTTTTCTACCAATTGGGAGGACTGCTGGGTCCCTCCTGGGTGCTATGCTAATGGTTGTATTCCGAGTCTTAACTCCAGATCAAGCATATGCTGCAATTGATCTACCAATCCTTGGTCTTCTCTTTGGGACAATGGTTGTCGGTGTCTACCTAGGAAAAGCAGACATGTTCAAGTACTTGGAAAATCTTCTCTCATGGAAGAGTAAAGGAGCAAAGGACTTACTTTGTCGAATCTGCCTGATTTCAGCCATTTCAAGTGCCCTTTTTACTAATGATACCTCTTGTGTGGTATTAACTGAATTTGTCTTAAAAATTGCAAGGCAACATAATCTCCCGCCTCAACCTTTCCTTCTTGCCCTGGCCTCTAGTGCAAATATTGGGTCTTCAGCGACTCCAATTGGCAACCCTCAAAATTTGGTTATAGCTTTTCAGAGTAAGATATCTTTTAGGAGTTTTCTAAGTGGAATTCTCCCTGCAATGCTAGTGGGAGTGGTTGTTAATGCTCTAATTCTTCTATCCATGTATTGGAGGCTGTTATCAATTCAGAATGATGAAACAGATGCAGCTGTAGATGTTGTTGAAGAGGAGGATGTGGATTCTCATCGCTTTTCACCAGCCACGATGTCACATATCACATCCTTGAATTCTCAGAAGTGGTACTCTAGATTGGAAACTATAAATGTGCAAGGCTCTCCCAACGTGCATGGCAACATGGGTCATGTTGAGACCATCAGAAACCGGTTAAGTTCAAATGAGAATGAAATCCATAGGGTCCCTTGTGGCACGTTGGATTCGGCAAGGATGTTGTGGAAGTCGTGTGTTTACCTTATTACTATAGGAATGTTGATTGCTTTGCTCATGGGGCTGAATATGTCATGGACTACAATTACTGCTGCACTTGCTCTTGTGGTTCTTGATTTCAAGGATGCTAGGCCTTGCCTTGAAAAGGTATAATTTGCAAATTAACATGATGCTGCTCTTCTCCTTTTTCAATTAGTTTTCCCCTTTGTCTATCAATGGGACTTGAAAACTCTAAAGCATACCTTGTAGGAGATTATGAATTACATGGATGGCTTGTTGGAGAGTTTAAAATATCTTAAGTTGATTTCTCTTCTTTGCAAGGTCTCCTATTCGCTTTTGATTTTATTTTGCGGAATGTTTATCACAGTAGATGGCTTTAACAAAACTGGAATCCCAAGTACTCTATGGGACCTCATGGCGCCTTATGCACAGATTGATCATGCTAGAGGGATAGCAGTTCTTGCCATTGTCGTTCTTGTCCTGTCCAATTTGGCTTCAAACGTACCAACTGGTATGTTGGTGTATTTCTTCCATGTCTTTTTCTATTATATGTCATCATTATATTTCTTTTTTGGATTTATCATATATATAAAATTAGCTTCCTAAAGTAACACCTGGCTGTAAAGTCTATTTATGTAACTTTATGTTAGCAATTGCAAGAATGCCAAGAAATTGCTAGCAGTGCAGATTTGGAATGCATATGATCTGAACATTTTTTGGCATTTATGGTTTCTTAAGATTTCTGGATGCTATATATTTTGGTATGGTTTGGACTTTGAATACAGAATATGATCTCTTAGGCATGTCAAAGTATAACCAGTATGGGTTTTTTCTTGTTCTCAAGCTTTCTTTCTGCACTTGAGACAACTTGATATTAATTGTTCTCATGCATGGTCAAATCTTAATCAAGTTGAGATTGCACCATCGTATACTGAACAGTTCTTTAAGTTTGAGAAGTATCTTTAACTTCCCTTTGTACAAAAGTTGGCACCCTCCTGGGTCATTTTCTCAATAAACTGCATCCCTCACCAGAAGAATAAATTTGATTTTTTCCATCCACATATCTCTGTAATCTAAAGTTCCTTTCCATCTACATCTCTGAGAAGATTTGTTTTTTCTTTCATATAAAAATAATCTAGGCTGCATTTAGATGTGGTTTAAATTACTTAATTGATATGAATTTTTGAGCTTTGAGGATTTTGCTCCAACACATGAGGATGAGGGTCGCTTATATATAAATCATGCTTATACTGTGTAGTTTTATTGCTGGGAGGACGAGTGGCAGCATCGGCAGCTGCAATTTCTGCAGCTGATGAGAAGAAGGCATGGCTCATCTTAGCTTGGGTTAGCACGGTAGCAGGGAACCTCTCATTACTGGGATCAGCTGCCAACTTAATAGTGTGTGAAGAGGCTCGCAGAGCTCCACATCTTGGGTACACTTTATCTTTTTGGAGCCATCTCAAATTTGGACTCCCCTCGACCCTTATAATCACTGCTATTGGTTTGATACTCATAGATGATCATATATGTTGTGTTGGTTTGACAAAACTTTTTAGATGGTGTTTTTTGCGACATGGTTGTTATGTAATATAAAGATGAAAATAGTTTTGAGTATTTTGTGCTTTTAATTATTTGTTATTACTTTTATTTTTTATTTTTTTTGTTTTTGTTAAAGAGCAAAAGGCAATTTTCAGTTTTTAACGTTGTAACAACACATGATCTAGAAAAAAAGTGTATAACTATAATGTTCTCCAAAAACTGGCAGGATGGTTTTAGATAGATGTCCACAGAAGAGAAGTATAAGGTAAATTGTGCATCACTTGGCATGTTTAGTACATAGCCTCATAGACATGGAAGGAAGTGGCGTATGAGACGTCAACGTCATGGGTTTCTCATGTGCAGGCAATAAGTTGGGCCATTTCTCCAACTGACTAAACTAGTGACCCAATTCCTCCTTCAATAAAAGATTTGGTCTTGGACTTGTTGATTCATTGGATTTCCTTTTTCCATATCAATAGGAAACGGGCCTTGTTGACCTAGGCTCAGGTCAAGAGACAGAACCTGGATCAATAATTAAAAATAGACTGTTTTAAAAACTATAAAAATCTCCTGTAATTTTATTTATTTATTTTTAACATTTTCACAAGAGAGGGGATGGAGAATTCGAACTAGTAACTTCCACTTCATAAGGCATGGTCTCCAGTCAATTGAGCTACTCATTGGAGACAAAATCTCCAGTAATTTTGTTTTACAATACTTGAGCCAAATTTTCATCAAAATCAAAATATTTGACAACAATGCTTATTCTTTATTCATTTCATAAAAATATAGTATATTACTTTAACAAAACAATATCATTAATAGAATGAGAAATTTATTCAATCCAAATTTGATCAATGCTTTGTTTAAACTCTTTGAATGTCACCGTCCCAATCAGTTTCCATATCTGCAGCATGCAATTCTCTATAATCTCAGCATAAAGTCATCAATTATTTATAAAATAATAAGGATCCTCTCAATTTTATTTGAAATTGAGAGTATCTAGTTAATTAGTATATTTTAAAGGGGTAAAATTGTCTAAAAAATTAAAATGACAATTTTACTCTAAAAAATACTAACCGGATATTCTCCATTTCATTTGAAATGGAGAGGATCTTATTCCGACATTTGATACCCACGATTGGGGTGAAAATCGTGATGAAAACCCCATTAATTACGAGTTATTCCAACATTAAATTAGAGAGATTGTCCACAGTAAAATTGTTTGTGAAAATAAAAATAAATAAATAAATAAAAAGTTTTACTTCGAACTGAATTGAAAGAAATTGCTTCAATTTCAAACTAGATATGCCATATTTTTCACTTCCACCCTTCATCATTCTCCATGGCCTCTCAGCTTTCCGTTGCTTGCTTTCACGCGCCCTTCTGCCCCCATGTGCTCTTCTCATCCGCCAATCTGTCGCCCTTCCCCAAAGTTGCAGCTTATGTTGTAGGGCAATGTTGTTGTAGTTTCATTTGGGGTATTTATGTTATTTCCGTGTGATTGTATTGATTTTTTAGTTTTGTTGTTAATTGCTTTATGTGGATTTAAGTCTCACTGTATTTACTTGGTTAGCTAGATTTAGTTGAGGAGGTTTTTGCTCTCCGACCTTCGTTAGTCTCGTCTTTGTTGATGTAGGAGTTTGTAAAAGGTTAAGGAAACTTTTGAGGTTTGTGCCCCATTTTGTGTCGTTTAATGGCGCATCTCTAGTACATTGCTAACTATCTTAACTGGCGGGAATTTCATAGGGTCGTAAAATTTATTTCTCACATTTCCTTTTTTTTTTCTTGGTTTTGTTTAACTTGGATGTTGTTGGGTTACCGGTAAAAATAATAAAAATTTGATTAATTGGCTGAATTTAAAAATTGTCCATTATATATATATAAATAACTTAAGAAAAGAAATCAAACTCAAGAATGTGGTGTCCCTCCAAATTCACAAATAATAAGGTTTAACTCCAACACAAGCTAGAGATATTTGGAGTTACTTAATTTTTAAAATAGGCGGAATAGAATTTTTGGTTTTGGTACGCAGCCAAATCTGGTACTCTGTCACTTGAGAATACTGAAGGCCAGGGTTAGTTGGTAGTCAGTGAAAGCGTATCAAATCTAAAGGAAAAATGAAAGGAAAAAAAGAATCTAACTCTAAAGAAAAAATTGTTTTTACTGAAAGTAGTAATATATATAAACAAGAAATAGTACTGTACATAAATACTTGTAATAAACTTGTAATTATTTCAATTATAATTGTTATTACTTATTTTTTAATTAATTAGTAATATTAAAAATCAACGCTCAGACAAAGACACCATGCCTTTGCTCAGACATATGCATACTCTCTCTCTCTCTCTCTACGCGATCTCTTTCTTTAAGCTTTCAATTCAAAAAATTCCTTTCACATCCCTGCCTGTGATTTTTCCCGTTTCAGATTTCTAGGGTTTTGCTCTCTAACTACCTAATTGCTCAACTATTCAAGGAATTTGTTTCACTCAGATTTGTTTAAAACTATCAGTTGGGTTTAGTAGAGCTCCACAGCTTCGAGTATTTATGGTAAGTCTATTTTTCTTCTTTCTATTACCAAATTTTAGTAATTTTTTTTTTTTCTGATAGTTTAGTTAGTTAATTTAGTTGGGTTTCCTGTTCTTTACTTCTATTTTCTTGAATATAATGCTAGATCTGTGTTATAAGCTAATGTCTCAGAGCAATTTCTTATTGCAATTCTTTGTTCGGATTCGGAGAACATTGGGGTATGAAATAAAGAAAAATGAGGGAAAGGAGAAGATGAATTCGTAAGAAAGGATGAGATATTATTGCAAGTTAGGTTGCACTCATTTATTGAAGAGTGATTAGACATAAAAGACAAAAAAATATTACATAAGCTCTTACTACGCGCACCTTCCTTTTTTTTTTTTTTTTGATAGGGTAACTTCCGCTTTATGAAGTATAGTGATTTCCATGCAATTGAATTACTACCAGAAGACATTTACACACACCTTTTAACTCTTTACTTCTAAATTAGGGTTATTTTGTATACCTATATTTGAAATTAAACTCCAGACTCCTGCAACACGGCCCTACCACACAGATAAGGTAAGTCAAGATCGACTTTGCCGTGGGGTGTAGCCTCAAAAAGAATATTTAGTTTTGTCCAAAAGAATATGATAAAGTTAGCCACCAAATTTCAAAGCCTTAATCACTTGAGATGAGGGTTTCGTGATTGTGAAAACAATCCGAACCATAAAAAATCAAAAAAAAAATAATAATAATAAAAATAATACAAAAAAATAAAAAATAAAAGACTTAAGAAATTACAACAAATAGAAACAAAAAAAATTAAACCAAAATCTAATAATTGGCGTTAGCGCAATATGCTTACATCCACACACTAAAGTCCAATAAGCTATATTTAACCTTTTTTTTAAAATGATTTGATTATACATACTTCATTATATAGAGGCCTAATGAGAAGAGCTAACTAGCTAAGCAATGTGAGATAAAACCCGGCCACTTATATGATTATATCAAAACAAAGGAAGAGAGACTTCATGTAGTTTAACAGAGCCAACCCTTTGAAATTATTTTATAATAATATTGTACTTGATATGGATTGATCTCACAAGTTGATTACTTAATATTGTTATAAAGATAAAAAGTAGTGCCATTTTGGTCGAGGGCATTACGCATTTTGTCCTCCATCTGTTCTATGACTTCAGCAACAATGACGTCAATTAGTAATTAGCAAATTACATATCTCAATTAGTCAATTACCTTTAACTCCATTGCCATAGATATGAGTACTCGTAGAAATCTCTATTGTGATTAGTCTCATGTAGTGGACTTTTTTATACTAACGGGCCTTAAGCCTAAGCTCCAGGCATGAGGGGCCCAATATTTAGGTTGCTAAGTCCAATGAGATATTCATATCTCAACAAAGGGTAAAGATAAACAGCACGCTGCGTGCAAAAATTTTTTTTTAAAAAAAATTTTGCACTGTCCACGCACGACGCGTGCTCCCAATCAATGCTCCTCAACAAATAACAATACTCAATGTTGGGTTTAGATTCAGGTAAAATGTAAAATCAATTTATTTGATATATAATTAGCTCAATGTAATATCAAAATAAATTAAAAGGCTTTTAAGGTATGTTAAAAAAATAATTTAATTTCTTCAACCAAATTTTTTATACTAGTTTAACAGATTTTGATAACGTGATATATTAAAGCAAATAAAATTGTGACACATGTTCTATTTAAGTAAGTTTAACACTAACAAATTAAATTTGTTAAATTAGTGGACAAAATCTGATTGTGAAAATTAAATTGTTTATTTAGTAGACCTCAAAAATCTTTGAATTTATTTACCAATGGGGCACCACTTTGGCGTGCAAAACAAGCTAAGGAAAAGATCACTGGAGTGATGTCAGCAGGAGCCGAGTCAACAGAGATATATATATATATATATATATATATTGGCTAATTTATGTACCTCATGCATTTTCAAGAGTGTTTTTTTGGGTGGGATCTTTTCAAGAGGTTTTTTGGTAAGACCTTTTCAAGATTTTTTTGGATGATGACGTTTCTTGCCACGTCAGCGGGAGCCGAGTCAACATATATATATGTTGGCTAATTTATGTATGTCATGCATTTTCAAGAGTTTTTTTGGTAAGACCTTTTCAAGATTTTTTTGGATGATGATGTTTTTTGCCACGTCAGCGGGAGTCGAGTCAATATATATAGGCTAATTTATGTACGTCATGCATTTTCAAGAGTGTTTTTTGGGTGAGACATTTTCAAAATTTTTTGGATGATGACGTTTCTTGCCACGTGGCACGTAATAAGCACATAATCACATAGGAGTTATATAATGAGAAGGAATTAAGCTGTGAAGTCGTGGCCAGAGTCTATCCACACATGTAATAGCTGGCTACCATCCAACGAGATCGTAGGCGTGCATTGGCCGCCTCATGTTGGGAATCTTGAATTTTCCTGCCCATTTTGATCAAGCAGACCCTTGGCAGTCTATCCACACATGTAATAGCTGGCTACCATCCAACGAGATCGTAGGCGTGCATTAGCCGCCTCATGTTGGGAATCTTGAATTTTCCTGCCCATTTTGATCAAGCAGACCCTTGGCAGTTAGTACAAGACCGGAGTGAATATCACTTACTTTTCTTATATTATTTCTTAATTATTTTATTTTGTCTTTCTCTATTCTCATAATTATTTTATTTTTTTGGTTGCAAAATTCATGAAAAGAAGTATGCAGCGACTATCGCTAAGTTTATTCATTATTAACAGGTTATCATGCTACATGGTGATAGCAACGTAATGGTGCATAAATCATGGTCATTATGCATAGGTCAATCATTGTTATGAGTATTTAAATTCAAGAAAGATTAGAAATAAGTGATCAAATAAGTTTAGAGCATAACAAGACACTTTAGGGATGTTGATATGTTGGTATTTTTGATAAATATTTGGTATGGTGCTCCCATACTTTTGCTGCATATGTACTTGGTGATCAATCCATTTGTCGGTATGAATATGACGATAAATATACTGATCGAGAGATTTATGACCGGGCTATACTCACTATGTGCGAGTGAGAGATGTTAAATGGAGAGATGCTCACGATGGGTGCGCCTCTCCCACATGTTTTTAACGTATGACTTTAAGCTAGATGTTGAGTTTTTAAAACTTATAAGTGTTCTTACATGAGACTTTAGCCCAAAAAAAAAAAAGAAAGAGGCGCTTGAAGAATCTCGTGGAACAACTCCAAAAATAATCCGATTATAGTGCAAGTACTCGGATGTGCATTTTGATTTCTCTAACATATATAATAATAGTGTCTTCTTACAAGTATGCGAGACTTGATGAATAACAATTTCAAAAAATGACTTAAAAATGATTTGAATCTCTAACGTTTTTCATGTGTTTATGAATATAAAATCCCCTTAACATTATCCTTGCCCTTCACCCCCACTATTTTTTAACTATTTTTTTTAACTATTTTTTTTTTAACTATTTTTACTTTTCTTATATTATTTCTTAATTATTTTTTTACTTTGGCACCTCAAAAAAAATTGTTATACAATCTGCAGGACCCTCAAGTTAAATTCTTATTTCTGTCCCTATGCCACCCCCAGACAATCTAAGTTTAATGGTTAAGAATGAAAGTTATGTCTATGAATGCAAGAGATGCTATGTCCTATGGACACAAATTCCTTTATGATGCCCACAAAGTTGACACTCTCCTACAACTCAATGTATAGTTCGTTCTATTTTTGTATGGTTAATAGTTCTAGTACTGAGATGAACCTTTTTAATCCCCTCACCCCCTCTCTTTTCCACTCATCCCTTTACCTTTTTTCTTTTTCTTTTTCTCTCTATAGCTTGCTACAGTACATGGTTCAAGTTTTTCTCCCGTATATAGAATATTGTACCAAGATCAATTATTGTTTTAAGGAAGACACTGCCACAAGTATAACTTCAATTGTTAGTTGTGCAAGCTATTACATGGGAGGATTAAGGCACGAACTAGCAAAAAATGTTCGGCCTTCTCTATGGGGAAAAGGCATTAAAAGTTTCCTTCTTAAGTTTAGACTTGGTAATTTGTATTATTTCTATTTTTTGAAAGGTTAATAAGAGTTCAAAATTTTCTACATATACTAAATTTTGTATAGAAGTCTTGTAGATTCAAAAATTTCTGAAATTTGACAACATATTTTATTAAATAGTAATTTTGATAGTTAAAAGTTTTTAATATACTACGATATTAGTTATGAGAAGGTTAATTGTATATATTAGTATTAATGATTAAATTCATCAGTTTTTTTTTTTTTTTTTGTAATTTGATAAACCAAACTTGTGCAATAGACATACATCCAAATGGCAACTGAGAGGGCAGCTAAGGAGGATGAGATTAGATGCAAAATGGAGCCTATCAAATCAAAAATAGAGTCCTGGGTGACTATAAACAAGCTTCCTTGCAATATGAAAGAGCGGATCATCAAATGCATACAGTTCAGATTGGAAGAAATTAAAGATTTTGATATAGAGAAACCGATCCTTCAATATCTTTCCAAAGATCTTATAACAGAGATTAAGTGCCATCTTTGTTTACCCCTGCTAAAAAAATTGAGTCTTTTTTTTGTTTCCTTTTAAACAAAATATATAGTCGTTCAATTGAAAACTATATATAATCATTTTTCTTGGGAAGAATGATTATATATGATTTTATTTTAAATGAATTGAATTGAAATTTAAGGTGCAGTTGGTCATGATCCAAGAACCCAATTTTAGCATTGATGTTGAAGACTGTTGACATGCATTCTTTTCTTCGAAGAGAGTAAACTAATGTCGATGATAAAAGTAACCTAAGAAGCTTCCTTCACGTGATTATTTCCTAATTGAAATTACCCTTTCTCATTTATCCTTTTTTGTTTCTGCTAGGTGCCACAGCTTGAAGGAAAAAGTGGCCAACATTTGCAGTTGATCTGCGACTATCTCAAGCCAGTGCACTACAAGCAGCACAGCTACATTGTCAGGGAGGGAGAATCACTTGATGCGATGCTCTTCATAACGCAAGGCATCATATGGAACTTCACCACAATTAATGGTGAGAGAAGGAATAAGTGTATTGAGGAAGGTAATTTCAATGGAGAAGAACTTCTAGAATGGGGGTTGGATTCCCCCGCCTTACCTGACCTATCTGAACTCCCAATATCTCTCAAAACTGCGAAAACGCATACAAAAGTTGAAGCCTTCGCTCTAATGGCCAACGACTTGAGGACTATAGTTTGCAAAAGCAGTTTCTGCTGTACAAGCTGCAGCTTTCCTGCGCTAATGACCAACCAGGAAGATATTTGATGATGGAAGAGATAGAAGAGATATTCAAACTCGCATTGATAAACGATTAGAGATTAGTAACAGCTCCTTCTTTCTTTTACTGATTTGTATATATATATATGCTGTATTATTATATTTATTCTTTAGTTCTAGTTGTATTCGGTATGGCTGCACAAATACTTGAAGTTATCTTTGAATAGTTTTACTGCCTAACTATAAATGAAATAGAGCACAACAGGAGTATTCATATATTCTGGCCAAATCAATTCCACAACACTTTCCTTCATGGTATCAAAACCATAAAGATTCGCACCCAAAATTTCTTTTTCTTTCCTGCATTTTATTCTGAAATCGTTGAATCTAGTACCATTGGTGCTGCTTCACATCTTTTTTTGATGAATGAGTGAATTTATAAAAGCACACCAGTGAACAAACACCCCAGCAGTGAACTTATACAACAAAAATACACTCAGCACAAAAACAGAGCCCCACTCAACTCACAAAATAGTAAAACTCAATCTGATAACAATTATCTGGTGTGTGTGTCAATTTTGTAAAATTTTACAATAAAGAGATAATTCTTTTATTCAATAATGAATATTGTCATGTACATGGATATATATAAACAGAGTGTGTACAAAGTAGCCGTTGGTTTTCTAGAGAATTTCCTTGTACAGCTTGATATGTCTTTCCTTATTTTCACCCATGCTTTGATTGTATTTCCTTAAGTCTTGGTGTATGATATTTCTCTGATTGATTGGGCGTGTCTGATGGGATATTACCTTCTTGATGCAGCACCATATCTTCATGAGCTGTAGAGGAGTGAGTCACGGCTGATTGGTTAACAGCCCCCCTAAAACTGATGGGGGGAAGACACACCATCAGTTTTCCTTTGAGAAAGTTGAAGCGAAGAGAGGATAAACCTTTGGTAAAAATATCCGCGACTTGATCAACGGTGGAGATAAATTTCAACTGAACATCTTTATTGGCTACTTTCTCACGGATAAAATGAACATCGACCTCAATGTGTTTCGTACGAGCGTGGAAGACCGGATTAAAGGCCAAAGCAAGCGCTCCAATATTATCACACCAGACTATGGGGCGAGACAAGAGGGGGAGGTGTAAGTCTTGGAACAGCATACGAAGCCAATAGAGTTCAGCCACTGTCATTGCCAAAGCCCGATATTCAGCTTCGGTGCTACTGCGAGAGACAGTAGGTTGCTTTTTGGCAGCCCAAGAAACAAGACAGGGACCTAAGAAAACACCATAGCCCGTCGTGGAGCGGCGATCATCCGGGTCACCAGCCCAGTCTGAATCGCTGTAGGCATGAAGGTCAAGAGAACCACGTGTAAAGTAGAGGCCATGGTCCACCGTGCCTTTGAGGTAGCGAAGGACACGTTTAGCCGAAGTCCAGTGAGCTATAGTGGGAGCATGAAGGTGTTGGCAAGCTGGTTTACCGAGTAGGCAATTTCAGGTCGTGTGAGGGTGCAATATTGCAAGGCACCCACGACACTGCGATATTCACTAACCTCGGTGAGAGGTTCCCCAGACAAAGAAGATAACTTGCTGCCTGATACACATGGAGCAGCATATGGTTTTGCACCAACCATACGTGCACGATGGAGGACATCCAATATATATTTGCTTTGGCGAAGGTGAAGACCGTGAGCTGTCCGGGTTACCTGAATACCAAGAAAATATCCAAGTGGGCCAAGATCCTTCAATGCAAATTCTTCTTGAAGGCGTTTGATGAGGGAGGCCAGCAGGTTGCTATGTGTTCCTGTCAAGATAATATCGTCAACATAAACAAGTAAGAACAAATGAACACCATGTTTATGATAAATAAATAAAGAAGTATCCATAGAGGAGGCCGTGAAGTCCAGTTCAAGGAGACACTGAGACAGCCGATGAAACCAGGCCCTTGGTGCCTGTTTGAGACCATATAAGGACTTGTGCAGCCGGCAAACATGGTGGGGAAGCATGGGATCAACAAAGCCTTGGGGCTGCTCCATATAGACTTCTTCAAGGAGTTTGCCGTGTAAGAAGGCGTTGGAAACATCTAGTTGACGGAGGGGCCAGCCAAAGTGAACGGCAAGTGCGAGGAGGACACGGACAGTAGCTGGTTTGATTACGGGGCTGAACGTCTCTGAAAAATCAACTCCAGAAATTTGATCAAAGCCTTTTGCGACCAAGCGGGCTTTATACCGATCAATACTGCCATCGGCACGTTGCTTCAACTTGTAGACCCATTTGTTACGAATGACATTCTTATGGGCAGGCCGTGGAACTAAACTCCACGTATGGTTGGCTAACAATGCATCAACTTCATGACCCATGGCTTGGCGCCATTGAGCTGAGGTAACGGCTTGGGAGTAACATGTGGGTTCAGGAACAAGGACACTATTAAGGGCTTGTAGAGGATGTTTGGTTGTGTAAAAAAGTTTGAAATTGGGGAATTCTTTGGGTTTGAGAGAACCCGTTTGAGCACGGGTGAGCATACAGGTAGGAGGGTGTGGAGGAGAAGTGGGAGTGGAAAGCTGAGGTGGGACCAAATCAGGAGACGTTGTGGAAGAGACGGGAGAAGCAAGCAAGCTGGGCGTGGCTTGCGTTGAGTTTGGAGTACCTGAAAGAGGAGGAGAATTGAGTGCCGAAATTTCTGGAGATGAGATAAGGCGTGAATTGGGGGATTGGATGAGGGGAATATCCAGATTTTCAGGGATATTGATAGGTGTAGGAGCTTCATGGATATTGACAGGTGTAGGATTTAAATCAAGGGATGTGTGGTTTGGAGAGATCACAGGTGCATTAATTAAGGGAGAGGTGGATGTGGCTGGAATGGACAGCAAAGAGTGGGTAGGAGACGTGGCATTAGAGTGGGCAAGTGGTGGGATTTCTGGAATTAATGGAGAGGGGGTTGTTGCTGGAATGGACAGCAAAGAGGGCTGAGAAAACGTGGCACTTGATTGAGGAGATGAGGGGAGACCGGGAAAATTTTTCTCATCAAAGATAACATTGCGTGACAAATAAGTCTTTTTGGAGACTGGGTCGTAGCAACGATACCCTTTGTGTTGGGGAGAATAACCAAGAAAGAGGCAAACTTTGCTGCGAAAGGCAAGTTTGTGAGACGAATAAGGACGGAGAAGGGGATAACAAACACAACCAAAGCTTTTTAAGTGAGAATAATCCGGAGGGTGTTTAAACAATTTACCATAAGGCGAGTTATTGTTTAAGATGGGTGTTGGGAGATGATTTATAAGGAAAATGGCTGTGAGAAAAGCATCGACCCAAAACGTGGAAGGAAGACGTGATTGAGCAAGAAGGGATAACCCAATATCCATAATGTGTCTATGTTTTCTCTCAGCAACCCCGTTTTGTTGAGAAGTGTAAGGACATGTGAGTCGATGTAAAATACCATTGGTGTCAAGAAATGAAATAAACTGTTTTGATATATATTCGCCGCCATTGTCCGTTTGAAATTTTTTGATGCGACAAGAGAAAAGATTTTCCACCAAAGTTTTAAATTTAACAAAGCAAGAAAAAACATCACTTTTATTGAAAAGAGGGTACAACCATGTGAAATGTGAATAGTCATCGACAAATATGACATAATATCGACTACCACTATGGGAAACAATAGGAGAAACCCATACATCTGAGTGAATGAGTTCAAGAGGACAAGTAGAAATTCTAGAGTAATCGGAAAATGGTAGCTGTTTGGTCTTTCCAAGTTGACAATGAGAGCATACATGATCAAGTGTGAGAGATCCAGCCACGGGAAGTTGAAAAGAGGAGACAACCCGCTTGGTTATTTGAGAGGAAGGATGGCCCAATCTTGCATGCCAAATATCCAGAGACGTTTTGACACCGAAAAGAGCAACACGGGCACGAAATTTATTGATAGAATTTTTATTGATGTGAATGGGATAAAGTCCCCCTTCACTGAGACCCTCCAGAAGTGTGATGCCGGTTTTGTTGTCCTTGATGAAATAATGAGAACCGGTTAGAATGAAGAAACAAGCATTATCTAT
Source organism: Corylus avellana (assembly GCF_901000735.1). Classification (NCBI taxonomy): domain Eukaryota; kingdom Viridiplantae; phylum Streptophyta; class Magnoliopsida; order Fagales; family Betulaceae; genus Corylus; species Corylus avellana. The sequence goes on from NC_081541.1 coordinate 1,853,848, forward strand.
GCAAAATTGATTAATGGAAAGCAGATTAGCCATGGCTGAGGGACAGTGAAGAACTTGTTTTAAATGTAGAGAGGATGAAGGAGTTTGGAAAGTGAGAGAACCTTTATTTTGAATGGGTAACCCAGAGCCATTACCAACAGCTATGGTTTCGTCACCACCATAGGGTTCATGACGAGACAAGTTGGCGACGTCGTTGGTGACATGGTTGTTAGCACCGCTATCCGCAAACCATGGATCATCCTCAGGTATAGTATGGGTTTGAGCTACCATGGCAGCGAGTTGAGCGGGAGGATGGCGCCCTTGAAAGCTGTAATCCATGCAATGAAAACAGTCAAGAGCCCTATGACTTAATTTTCCACAAATTTGACATGGGCTTCGTGATGCACCACTATAGGAAGTAGGAGAACCAGGTTTGTGCTGAGGTGTGAAGGAGCCACTGGGTTGCATGAATTTGGACTTCAACTGATGTTGACGAGTTGCAAAGTGTGATTGAGTGGAGGAATGCTGAGGAGGACGTGGAGAAAACTGCATCTTGGATTTCCTGGGGCCATGGGGCGTGGACTTTCTAGCAAGCATTGCAAATGATTGTTGTGAGGAAAGATGGGCTTGATTCTGCTCCTCCAATAATACCTCGTGGGAGAGCAATTTTGATTGAAAGTCATCAAACTTCATGGTGGAATCATCCAGGGCAAAGGAACAAGCAGTTATAAAAGTGGCATAAGAGGCATTCAAACCACCAATTACATATGAAATGAGATCCTCATCCTCAACTGGCTTACCAATTGTTGCAAGCTGATCAGCCAAGAGTTTGGCATCGTGAAGATAGTCAATACAGGATTTGCTACCTTGATGAAGATTCTGCAATTGCCTCTTGAGATGGTGGACCCGAGCGCGGGATTGAGAGGCATAACGGTTGGATAAAGATACCCAAACCTGCTGGGCAGTAGTTAAGCCATACAAGGTGGAAATCACCTTGTCTGTGAGAGAGGCATTGAGCCAACTCATCACAAACTGATCCTTTTTGAGCCACAGTAGGTACTCAGGATTGAGATCAGTAGATTCCTTACCATCGGCAGCAAGAAGGAATTTTGCTGGGCACGGTTCAGTACCATCCATGAAACCCAGCAATTCATGGCTTTGTAAGATAGGCCGACACTGAAAACGCCAAGTCGGATAGTTGGTCCCATCCATTCGGAAACCAATAAGCTGTGCAATATTTGGTGGATTATAGACAGTGGATTGAGAAGTAGAGGTGGGAGCCATGTGAGAAGGAGAGGAGAAAAAAAAAAAAAAATCTGATGCGGAAGATGGATCTATGCGTGAGCTATTAGCTCTGATACCATGTAAATTTACAATAAAGAGATAATTCTTTTATTCAATAATAAATATTGTCATGTACATGGATATATAAACAGAGTGTGTACAAAGTAGCCGTTGGTTTTCTAGAGAATTTCCTTGTACAGCTTGATGTCTTTCCTTATTTTCACCCATGCTTTGATTGTATTTCCTTAAGTCTTGGTGTATGATATTTCTCTGATTGATTGGGCGTGTCTGATGGGATATTTCCTTCTTGATGCAGCACCATATCTTCATGAGCTGTAGAGGAGTGAGTCAC